>NW_012267252.1:5540257-5544577 GCF_000151885.1 Dipodomys ordii
ACTTGAGCCACAGTGCCACTTCCAGTTTTCTAGTGGTTTATTGGAGATAAGAGTCTCACAGACTTTCCTGCCTGGGCTGATTTTGCACTGCGATCCTCAGATCTGAGCCTCCTGGGTAGCTAGGATTACAGGCGTGAGCCACCAGTGCCTGGCTTCCTCATGTGTTTCATTGCCATTCTTACCTGTTCTGAAAAGTCCTTCCTTAGCTCCCTTGCCCATTTAGTGATAATTTTTTTAAGTTTGGGAGGGATTAGTTTCTTGAGCAGTTTGAATATATTGGATATTAGACCTTTGTCTGATGTATTGCTGGTAAAGATCTTTTCCCAGTTGGTTGGCTGTCTTTTTAGTAATTATGTCCTTAGCTACTTAGTAATTATGTCCTTAGTAACTATGTCCTTTTTATTTTTATGTAATTCCACTTGTCAAGTCTCTCTCCTATCTGTTGTGCTCCTGGGACTCGATTCTAGAAGTTTCTGCCTATACCTATAAGTCCAAATATTCCTGCTACTCTCTCTCTTTAAGTAGTTTCAAAGTTTTGGGTCTGATTTTGAGGTATTTGATCTACTTTGAATTGATATTAGTGCATGGTGACAAGCAGGGATCTACTTTTAGTTTTCTGCATAGGAAGGCCAGGATCTTAATGCTATGAAATATCTATTTCCCTGACACTTTTTTTTTTTTTTTTTTGGTAGTGGGGCTGGAACTCAGAGCCTAGGTACTATCTCTAAGCTTTTTTCGCTCAAGTCTAGCACTCCACCACTTTGAGCCACAGCTCCACTTCCAGTTTTCTGGTTGTTAATTACAGATTAGAGTCTCACAGGTTTGCCTGCTTGGACTTGCTTCAAACTGCAGTCCTCAAATCTCAACCACCTGAGTAGTGAGGATTACAGGTGTGAGCCACCACCACCTGGCTCCTATTATTCTTAACATTATATTCTTGTTAATAGCTTCTTTTGTTTTTATGTTTTTTTCTTTTGTGCCAGTACTAGGGCGAATTCATGTCCCTTCGCTTTTTCCCTCAAGGCTAGAGCTTTACCACTTGAGCCATAGCTCTATTTTTGGCTTTTTTGGTTGGTTAACTAGAGATGAGAATATCATGGACTTCCCTTCCCAGCTGGCTTTAAACTGATTCTCATATCTTAGCCTCCTGAGCAGGTAGAATTACAGACATCATCCACCAGTGCCTGGCTGAGTTGGTCACTTTCTTTAAAAATTAGAGGCAATCTACTTTCATCAAGACAGTATTACAAACTCAGTAGGTCTTCATATGAACACTTAATAGGTTCCTGTGGTTTTTTGTTTGTTTTTTAATTGTTAGGGATGTTGGATATTGACTGAATCCATGGCCTAAAATATGATAGACAAATACTCTACTACTAAGCTATTTCACATTTTCAATTTTTGTTTCTGCCTTTACTTGTTCTAACTTTCACTTACTGTTTCCATTATTCTTCTCTGGCAAGTTTATGGGGGGGGGAGGGGAAGTAGGGATGTCTTCTATGCCGTTAGATAAATTATTTAAAGTGAAGAATTGCAGGGCACTGGTGGCTCATGCCTGTATTCCTAGCTACTCAGGAGACTAAGATTTGAGAATTGTGGTTCAAAGCCAGGCCAAGCAAGAAACTCCCCAGGAGACTCTTATCTCTTTTTCTTTTTTTTTTTTTTTGGGGGGGGGGGTCCGGTCGTAGGGTCTAACTCTGGGCCTGGGCTCTGTCCCTCAGCTCTTCCGTGCAAGGCTAGCGCTCTACCACTTCTGGCTTTTTTACCACAGTGCCACTTCTGGCTTTTTTCTTTTTGCTTATGTGGTACTGAGGAATCGAACCCAGGGCCTCATGCATGCAAAGCAAGCGCTCTACCACTGAGCCACCTTCCCAGCCCGAGACTCTTATCTCTTAATTAACCACTCAACAATTGGAAGTGGAATTGTAGCTTAAAATGGTAGAGCTCTAGCCTTGAGCAAAAAGAGCTCACGGACAGTGCCCAGGTCCCAAGTTCAAGCCCCACAATCAAAAAAAAACGGGTGAAGAATTATACATTTATAACATGACTTTTTTCCATCACTTTTCTTCTTTATTTGCCTTTTCTATTCTGTGCCAGTCTTGGGGCTTGAGTTTAGGACCTAGGTGCTCTCCTTGGGCTCTTATTCTCAAGACTAGCACTCTACCACTTAAGCCACAGTTCCATTTCCAGCTTTTATTTTCTAGTCCTGAGGCTTGTGAACTCAAGGCATTGGCACTGTCCCCAAGCTTCTTTTGCTCAAGGCTAGAATTCTACCACTTGAGCCATAGAGTCACTTCTGGCTTTTTTTGCTTATGTGATACTGCGGAATGGAACCCAGGGCTTCATACATGCTAAACAAGCACTCTACCACTGAGCCAGCCCTCCATTTCCAACTTTTTTGGAGCTAGGAGTCACACAGACTTCCCTGCCCAGGCTGGCTTTGACCCGTGATCCTCAGCTCTCAAGTACCTGAGTAGCTAGGATTACAGACATGAATCACCAGTGCCCAGCTTGCCTTCTAGGTATCTAGCCTTTTTGATAGATGATACCTCTGCACCTTTCTATAAAGTCTTTAAACTTACTCTAGGATCAATTGTGGTCAGAGACAGAATGTTCTTCTCCCCAGAACATCCTTTCCTACTTCTTTACTAAAATTTCCCCAGCTTTTGATTTTCTATGTTCATCTGGAATTCTTCATGCTCCTGTCAAAAATCTTCCTGCTCCATCATCACCAGACTTCCTTAATAAGTTTCTGGTGAGTGAATTATATCAAAAGCTGCATAGCCCAGATAAATTATGCCCACTAGTTTGCCCTTGTCCACTACATTAATTCTCCTTGGGGCTTCTGACAAAACAGAGACACATACCTTATTCTAGATATATGATTTTCACCAGCTTGTTGGCCATGTCCCATTTTTCAGGCTGACACTTAAGAAAGCCCAACTGAGCTAAGGTAAGATTCAGTTTACATTTAGAGAAGCCAAGCCATTGCTTTGAATGACCCACATCCACCATAATGTCCTGAAAATATTCATTACTGATGATGGCGCATTCCTGTCAAATATAATTCAACTCCTTTTAACTATCCTCAGCAGTTTTCCTTGGCTATTTTTCTTGGTGTTGTAATAAGGCCCTAGAGGCTTTTACAATGACAGAGATCATAACAGCTACCATGCCAGCCCCTTCATATTACCAATAAAACAGGTGTTGATGATAAATTACATATTTATTAGTAGCTATATGCCCCATTCATCATTTCCTCCATGACAATGAAAATGATCAGCTCCTGGGATTTAAAACACATTAATATCATTCAACATATTCTAGTCCCTCCTTAAGTATTTCTTTCTCACAGCCTTTCCTTCCTCCAAATCTCTCCCTGTAAGAATAAGCTCCAAAAGAGGGACTTGTGTCATGCCTGTAATCCTAGCTATTCAGGAGTCTAAAATCTGGAGGATTAAGTTCAAAGTCAGTCTAAGCAGAAAAACTCTTGAAACTCTATCTTCATCTCCAGAAAAAAGCCAAGCTGGAGGTGTGACTCAAGTGGTAGAGCACCAGCTAAGCAAGCAAGCTGAGTGAGCAAGAGACTTTGAGTACAAACACTAGTACCACCAAAAAGAAAAACAAATAAGCTCCAAATTTTGTTATCCATCCCTTTCAACTTCCCCGAATAAAGTCTATCTAGAAACTACATCAAAATCACCAGGTGAAGAGCCAGAAACTTCTCTCTCCAACTGGCACATTTCTGTTTGTGTGTATGTATGTGCTTTAACTCAGGCCTGAATGCTTTCCCTGAGCTAGCATGTACCACTTGAACCACAGCTCCACTTCCAGCTTTTTTACGGTTAACTGGAGATTAAGAGTCTCTTGAGGGCTGGGAAGGTGGCTTGCCTTGCATGCATGAGGCCCTGGGTTTGATTCCTCAGCACCACATAAGCAGAAAAAGCTGGAAGTAGTGCTGTGGCTCAAGTGGTAGAGTGCCTGCCTTGAGCTGAAGAGCTGAGGGACAACGCCCAAGCCCAGAATTCAGGCCCCATAACCGGGGGAAAAAAAGTCTCATGAACTCTCCTCCTGACCATGCTGGCTTCAAACCACAATCCTCAGATCTCAGCCTCTTGAGTAGTGACATTTGTATTAGCAATGTTAGTTATTAAGTGAACAAAGTCAGAATGCATTCAATAAGCACCTGACTCCGATTCAGAAAAGCAATCCCATACAAAGAGCATTGTGCCAAATACTTCATACTTTTTTTTTTTTTGGGTCCGGTCATGGGGCCTGAACTCTGGGCCTGGGCGCTGTCCCTCAGCTCTTCAGCTCAAG
>NW_012267252.1:5545675-5552025 GCF_000151885.1 Dipodomys ordii
GGAAGTGGCGCTGTAGCTCAAGTGGTAGAGCGCTTGCCTTGAGCTGAAGAGCTGAGGGACAGCGCCCAGGCCCAGAGTTCAAGTCCCACAACCGACAAAAAAAAATCTACAGCCAGAGGCAGGGAAGTTGGCTCAGTGGTAGAGTGCTTGCCTCGCATGTTTGAGGCCCTGGGTTCGATTCCTCAACACCACATGAGCAGAAAAATCTGGAAGTGAAGCTGTGGCTCCAGTGGTAGAGCACTAGCCTTGAGCTGAAGAGCTGAAGGAAGTGCCCAGGCCCAGAGTACAGGCTCCACGACCGACAAAAAAAAAAAAATCTACAGCCACAGCTAGGCTTGAAAAGAATGCTAGGCACTGATGGGCTCACCTGTAATCCTATCTACTCAGAAGGCTGAGATCTGAGGATCATGGTTCAAAGCCAGCCCGGGCAGGAAAGTCTGAGAGACTCTGATCTCCAACTAACCAGCAGAAAAGTAGCTCAAGTGGTAGAATGCTCACCTTGAGCTGAAGACCTCATGGACAGCACCCAGGCCCAGAGTTCAAGCCCCACAACTGACAAAAAAAATTCAACCCTTCAAAAGAAATGCACTAGGTCAGTGTAGCTGTTCTTAGCCTACAAAAAAAGTTGGTAACACTCTATCTCAAAAAACAAGTAGGAAGCCAGTCCCGGCAGGATAAATTCATGAGAATCTTACGTCCAATAAATATAGGTACATGACTATAATCCCAACAAGGAAGGCAGAGGTACGAGGCTCACCATCTGAGCCTAAAAAATGCAAACTTCTATTTGAAAAGTAAACTAAGCAAAAAGGGCTGGGGGCAAGGCTCAAGTGGTAAATTGTTTGCCTAATAAGTACAAAACCATGAGTTCAAACTCTAGTACTGCCATAAATAAACAGCTCCAAGCTTCCTTTCCATAAAATTCTGATTTACTGTTATATATACATAGTAAATCCGAAGCACTTTTTATTATAAAATTCTTAGGCGATTCTAATTAACTAGGTTTGAAAACTACTACATTAATAATCACTTTTCTAGAAATTATATCGCAAGATTTCTTTAAACAACTATCTTCTCTGTCCCAAGTATTTTTGTTTGTTTGTTTAATTTTTATAGTCATGGAGCTTGAACTCTGGGCCTAGGTGCTATCCCTGAGCTCTTCAGCTCAAACCACTTGAGCCACAGCACCACTTTCAGTTTTCCGGTAGTTAATTAGAGGTAAGAATCTCACAGACTTTCCTGCCTAGGCTGGCTTTGAACCTTGATCCTCAGATCTCTAGCTTCTGAGTAGCTATGATTACAGGCATGAGCCACCAGCACCCAGCTTTGCTCTTATGTATTAAACATTGGATTTTTAAGAATTTTGTATGGCAAAATTAATCATTATATCATTTGCCAAGACTCTATCTTCTACATTAAGTAAAGTCCTTAAGAGAGTGCTGTAATGTAAGAAGATCATAGAAAAACAACAACTACCCATTAAGGGACCCACCTACCTCATACTTTCTGTAGTTTACCAGCAAAGCCAAGAGGACAACAGCATCATATCCATGCTCCCTGCGACTTGGGGGATGGGAAAGTATCTGCAATAAGAACCAGAAAGACTTAATTTATAAATGTCAACTCCTGAGAAATAGATCAAGAAAATTTGAGATGAAAGTGTACCGGAAAAAGAAAAGGAAATTGACTGACCTGTAAAATTGCTTCAAATATGCTGTTGATCATTACATATTCCAGGATAGTGTTCTGGCTAATGTTGTCTGTAACCTGAATGTAATTAAAGGCTTTTTAAGGGTCTATTCCAAGACTGTCATATCACATATGTATATCTTATCAAAGCATTTAAGAAGGAAATAGGAATATTAAAACAAACTCTTTCATATCTCTTTCACAAGTACCCCAAAGCCACCAGAGTCTGAATAGGCAGATAGCAGATAATATATACGAGTATAGGAAATTTGCAAATTAAAACTTCCTAACTATATACTCATGGCACTCAGGAAGCAGAGGCAAGAGAATTTACACTGTGAGACTCTACCTCAAAATAAAAAAAAAAAATCTAGCCAGGCACCTGTGGCTCATGCCTATAATCCTAACTACTCAACAAGCTGAGATCTTAGAATCTCAGTTTAAAGCCAGCCAGTGAGACACTTATCTCCAATAAAAACTACCAAAAAGCCAGAAGTAGAGCTGTGGCTCAAGGGTAGAGTGCTAGCTTTGAGCAAAAGAAGCTCAGAGATAGCGCTCAAGCCCCAAGTTCAAGACACACACATACACAATATCTTCCTAAATCTTTGAACTTCTTGTTGTTTCTCTCACAAATTCTGCTTAACAGTTTCAGAGATTTTATTCCTCAAACATGAAGAGGTCTATGAACACAAGTCTTCAAAAGTGCCAGGGAGAGGGAACCACCTGAAATTGCTGAACAACTTTTTTTTTTTTGGCCAGTCCTGGGCCTTGGATTCAAGGCCTGGTAACTGTCCCTGAGCTTCTTTTGCTCAAGGCTAGCTGGCACTCTACCACTAGAGCCACAGTGCCACTTCTGGCTTTTTCTGGTTGTATGGTAATAAGGAATTGAACCCAGTGCTTCATGCATGCTAGGCAAACACTCTACCACCAAGCCACATTCGCAGCCCTCACTTATTTCACTACAAAGCTTAGGTAAGCCTCTAGGTATAAAATCATAGCTAGCAAAATAAAACTAGAATCACAAGAACATTTTCAAATGAAACCTTCTGAGAAAGACAAAGGTGACAATCCAGAAGACAATAGTCTTCTGAAATGATCTCTTCTAAAATGTTAAGTATCACATAGCTTAATTTCCAGTAATCAAAATTGAATGTAAGCTAAGTACTGATGGCTCACATCTGTAATTGTAGCTACTCAGAAAACTGAGATATGAGGATCACAGTTCAAAGCCAGCCCAGGCAGTAAAGTCCGTGAGACTCTGATCTCCAATAAACCACTAGAAAACCAGAAGTGGCACCATGGCTCAAGTGGTAGAGTACTTGCCTTGAGCTAAAGAGCTGAGAAACAGTGCCCAGGCCCAGAGTTCAAGCCCCACAAGACCCTCCCCCCAAAAAAGGAAGTGGCACTGTGGTTCAAGTGGTAGAGTACTAGCCTTGAACACAAAGAGGCTCAGCAGTGCTCAGGCCCTGAGTTCAAGCCCCACAAGACCCCCCCCAAAAAAAAGTGCATGCAACTAACTTCCTCCTATACATTCAGATGCAAGGAGTAACAGTATCTCTAAGGTCTGTCCTGGGAATCGAAGCAGGCTCCTCCCTTCTCTTGATTCGGTCTCCTCCCAGTACCTCTGTCACCTAGGTAACTGGTGGCACACCTGGGCAGTCACCTCCCCCTCCACCAAGGTCATATCCTGGGCTGCCCCTATCCTGCCTCCCAACCAAGGAAGGGTCCCAGGCCCTGAGGTCACATCCTCATCCAGTGTGGGCATACCTTCCCTCACCTGGCCACGTCTTCTCCCCCTGCCCCTTCCCTACTTAAACCCAGGTCACACCTCAGCCCAACCTTCAGCCATACATTTCCCACCTTGTACCATGCGGCAGTTCAGTAAATAAACTTCTCTTCCTACCTGAATACCAAGTGGTGTTCTCTTTACCCGTTACCTAATTAAACCTACCTATTTATCTAACAATATCCAAGAGTTCTTTTTCTCTTTTCTTTCTAATTTTGAGTTCAAGAATTCAAATAGGCCGGGTGCCAGTAACTCATATCTGTAATCCTAAGTAGGCCAGGTGCCAGTAGCTCATGCCTGTAATCCTAGCTACTCAGGAGGCTGATATCTGAGGAATACAGTTCAAAACCAGCCCACAAAGGAAAGTCTATGAGACTCATCTCCAATTACCACCAGAAAACCAGAAGTGGCACTGTGGCTCAAGTGATAGAACACTTGCCTTGAGCTGAAGAGCTCAGGGACAGCACTCAGGCCCAGCGTTTAAGCCCCAGGACCAACCAAAATAAAAAAAAAAAAATCAAACTTGCCCCTGCTGTCAATTAACATCTTTGACAAACATAGATGGGTCACTTACCGTCACTAAACAAAGAAGTAGTTTCAGACATAAGCTCTTCAGACTTTCAGAACCTTCTGCACAAAGCAATGAATCCAAACTCTCCATCAAGTTCTAAGAAATAAACCCATTAACCATTAAAGATAAACATAAAAAGAACTCAAAAACTGTCCAACTCTGGGTTATGTTACATAGGATAGTGTGAACAACACAGAATAAAGTAACCATGTCATTCCCCTAATCTAGGCCTTGTAAGATCAAAGAAAAAGAACTTCAAAGTCTATTACATTTGGGGAAAATGCTTTAGAACTATACAGAATAAAGAATTCTCACTAGGTGCTGGTGGCTCACGCCTGTAATCCTAGCTACTCAGGAGGCTGAGATCTGAGGAAGGATCACGGGTCAAAGCCATCGTGGGCAGTAAAGTCCATGAGACTCTTGTTTTTGTTTTTGTTTTGTCAGTTGTAGGGCTTGGACTCTGGGCCTGGGCACTGTCCCTGCGCTCTACCGCTTGAGCCACAGCGCCACTTCCAGTTTTCTAGTGGTCTACTGGAGATAAGAGTCTCACAGATGTTCCTGCCCAGGCTGTCTTTGAACCTCGATCCTCAGATCTCAGCTTCCTGGGTAGCTAGGATTACAGGCATGAGCCACTGGCTCCTGGTTCTGTGAGACTCCTCTCCAATAAACCACCATAAAACTGGAAGTGGCACTATGGCCCAAGTGGTAGAGCACTAGCCTTGAGTTAAAGAGCTGAGGGACAGTACCCAGGCCCAGAGTTCAAGCCCCATGAACAAAAAGAAAAAAAAAATTCTCTCTCTTACCAACGGAATCTTTGCAACCCATTATAATGGTTAAATCATTGTATATAAATTTAATAGCTGGTTTTATAAGGGGTTTGCATATGTGGTACTGGTGCTTGAACTTATTTATCGCTGCATTCTTACTTGGATTCTTTGCTCAAGGCTGGCTCTCTACCACTTGAGCCAGGTTTTTGCTGTTTAACTCAGTCTCTTAAATATATCTACCTGGCTGGCTTTGAACTGTGATACTCAGATCTTGGCCTCGTGAGTAGGCACAATTACAGAAAGGAGTCACAGCTACTATAATGGAATTTGGGGGTCCGGTCAAGGGGCCTGAACTCTGGGCCTGGGCGCTGTCCCTCAGCTCTTCAGCTCAAGGCTAGCGCTCTACCACTTGAGCCACAGCGCCACTTCCGGCTTTTTTTTTCGCTTATGTGGTGCCGAGGAATCAAACCCAGGGCCTCAGGCATGCAAGGCAAGCGCTCTACCACTGAGCCACCTTCCCAGACCACTATAATGGAATTTGAACTCAGAATCTCATGCTTGTAGGCAGGCTACCATTTGAGCCAATCTCTAGCCTTCATTATTTGTTAAAGAAAGCATATCATTTAATGCAGCACATTAAACAAATGATAAAGACAATATCACTTACAACTGGCCACCACTGGCCATATGTATGCTCAAATAAAGCAAACTTGTGTCCATCCTGGTCAACTCCATTTAGCAATATGAACAGAACTTATCATTTTCATTAAATATCAGTTTTTAGACCCAAATTAATTAAAAGATGAAACCTTAGCTAGACACTCACACATGTAACCCTAGCTACTCAAAAGGCTGAGATCTGAGGATCATGGTTTGAAGCAAGCCTGGGCAGGAAAGTCTGTGAGGCTCTTATCTCCAATTAACTACTCAGAAAATGCCAGACAAGGTGGTGTGGCTCAAGTAGTAGAGTGCTAGCCTTGAGCACAGAGAGGCATAAAGAGGCTTAGGAACAGCACCCAGGCCCTGAGTTCAAGCGCTAAGACTGGCCAAAAAAAAAAAAAAAAACAGGAGAAACCTTTATACTACAACAGAAAAAGAGGGAAAAAATTCTACATTAATTAAAAGAGAAGAACAGTTGGAGAATAAAGAGTTGGCATGCCAGAAAGCCAAACTAAAGGTTCAAAATAAACTTTTTCAGTTCAATTCAATAAATATATAAGCTTTAGTCTGTACTAAATAGTATGTTTCCAAAGGATGTAAGAAAAATAAAGCCTTGATTCTTGCTGACAAAGTGGTTTTAGTCTAATAAGAGAAAAAAATAAGCAAATAGTTACAATTCAACTTCTTTTGGGGGGGGAGGGCCGGTCATGGGGCCTGAACTCTGGGTCTGGGCACTGTCCCTCAGCATTTCAGCTCAAGGCTTGTGAGCCACAGGGCCACTTCCAGCTTTTTCTGCTTATGTGGTGCTGAGGAATTAAACCCAGGGCCTCATGCATGCAAGGCAAGCACTCTACCACTGAGCCACCTTCCCAGCCCT
>NW_012267252.1:5554649-5560366 GCF_000151885.1 Dipodomys ordii
ATTCCTCAGCACCACATAAGCAGAAAAAAAAAGCCGGAAGTGGCACTATGGCTCAAGTGGTAGAGTGCTAGCCTTGAGCAGAAAAGCTGAGGGACAGTGCCCAGGCCCAGAGTTCAGGCCCCACAACTGGACCCCCCCACAAAAAAAAGAAAAGAAAAGAAATTTTAAAAAAAAGAAAAGAAATAAAATAAAATAGAGGTTGGGAAGGTGGTAGAGTGCTTGCCTTGCATTCATGAGGCCCTGGGTTTGATTCTTCAGTACCACATAAGCAGAAAAGGCCAGAAGTGGCACTGCGGCTCAAGTAGTAGAGTACTCACTGGCCTTGAGCTAAAGAGCTGAGGGCCCAGAGTTCAGGCCCCACAACTGACAAAAAAAATGAAATAGAACAAAATAAAAATAGGGGCTGGGAAGGTAGCTCAGTGGTAGAGTGCTTGACTTGCATGCATGAGGCCCCACATAAGCAGAAAAATCTGGAAGTGGTGCTGTGGCTCAAGTGGTAGAGCTCTAGTCTTGAGCTGAAGAGCTGAGGGACAGCACCCAGGACCAGAGTTCAGGCGCCACAACTGACCAAAAAATAAATAAATAAATAAATATAAAATAAAGTTGATATTGTATAGTGTTATATTTTTGTTTAAATTCACAAATTTACAAATGTTTGACCAAATGAAACAAATAAATTAGCTGTGATGTCTAAATCCAACAGAGAAAGCATATTTTACTTTTCAATTTAAATTTTACTTTATTTAAACAAAATTTGTTAAAAAATACCCAATGCAAAGCCAGATAATAGATGATCTACCTGAATCTACATCTTTTAGTACATCTGTCTACAGATGGCATGGAAAAACAGCTGTCAGACATACACTAGCATACCCACAGCTTACTCCTCACCTTCATGCACAGCTCTGCCTTGTCAAAGCCCATCAGCATGTTGATAATGTCAAACCCAGAAGTAGATTTATTCTTTTGGTGAACTCCTCGAATAAGTGCACACAATGTCTAAAGAGATAAGAGAAATAGTTATTCCTAGAGAAGAACCTTTTTCTCTTCTTTTCTTTTTACTTCTGAGACTAGAATTCAAACTCAGTATCTGCGGCTCTCACTCACTGGCTTAGCACTCTACCAACTAAGCCACATCAACAACCCCTATAAGGTTGGTTATTTCTTTTCTTTTCTTTTAGGTCTGAGACCGGAACTCAAACTCTGTACCTGTACCGAAGAACTTTCTTAAAATTACAAGGACATAAATTTGTAACTGCATATTACAAGCCCTACCTCACAAAGTTGATCTTTCTTTTCTGATACTCTGAACTCCAAAACACAATGAGTCTGTTGTGGGTTTTTTTAGTGCCAGTTCTTGAACTCAGGGCCTCTCACCCTTACTCAGCTTAAGTGAGTAGACTGGAGCTCTATCATAAAGTCATACATCCACCTGGCATGTTGGTTAATTGGAAGTGGAGTACTATAGAGTTTTCTGCCTGAGTTGGGTTTGAACCCCAATCCTCCAGGTCTCAGCCTCCTAAGTAGCTAGGATTGCAGGCCTCATTTTTTTTGGGGGGGTCGGGTCATGGGGCCTGAACTCAGGGCCTGGGCGCTATCCCTCAGCTCTTCAGCTCAAGGATAACGCTCTACCACTTGAGCCACAGCGCCACTTCCGGCTTTTTTCTTTTTGCTTATGTGGTGCTGCAGAATCGAACCCAGGGCCTCATGCATTCAAGCCAAGCTCTCTACCACTGAGCCACCTTCCCAGCCCCAAGGCCTCATTTTTCTGTTTTTAGCCATTCTCTTTTGGTTGTTGTTATTGTGGTCATTTCCTTTTAGAAATTACACAGCAATGCTGGATATGGTGGTTCATCCTTATAATCCTAGCTACTTGGGAAATAGAGATTAGGATTATGGTTCCAGGCCAAACTGGTCAAAAAGTTACTGAGGAGGGCTGGGAAGGTAGCTCAGTGGTAGAGCGCTTGCCTTGCATGCCTGAGGCCCTGGGTTCCATTCCTCAACACCACATAAGCAAAAAAGAAAAAAGCCGGAAGTGGCGCTGTGGCTCAAGTGGTAGAGTGCTAGCTTTGAGCTGAAGAGCTGAGGGACAGTGCCCAGGCCCAGAGTTCAGGCCCTACGACCGGACCCAAAAAAAAAAAAGTTACTGAGGAACCATCATCTCAACAACAACAAAAATCTGAGTGTGGTAGTACACACCTGTTATCTAAGCTACATGGGAGGCATAAGTAGAAGGATCACAGCAGTCCATGCCTGCTGAAACAAAGAAACAAAACCACAATAACACACACACACACAAAAAACAAAAACAAAAAAAAACAAAAAAAAAAAACCTAGGGCTGGGAAGGTAACCCAGTGGTAGAGTGCTTGCCTTGCAAGGCCCTGGGTCCAATTCCTCAGCACCACATAAGCGGAAAAAGCCAGAAGTGGTACTATGGTAGAGTGCTCAGCTTGAACTGAAGAGCTGAAGGACTGCCCAAGAGTTTAGGCCCCATGACCAACAACAACAACAAAAAAAAAAAAAACTATAAGATCCTACCTGAAAAATAAAGCAAAAAAGGTTAGAGACATGGCTCAAGTAGTAGAAGACCTACCTAGAAAGCTCAATGGCCTTCTGGGCTCACACCTGTAATCCTAGCTACTCAGAAGGCTGAGATGTGAGGGTTGCAGTTCAAAGCCAGCCCAGGCAGGAAAGTCCATGAGACTTTTTTTTTTTTTGGTCGGTCATGGGGCTTGAACTCTGGGCTTGAGCGCTGTCCCTCAGCTCTTCAGCTCAAGGCTAGCACTCTACCACTTGAGCTACAGAGCCACTTCCAGTTTTCTGGTGATTTTCACGGACTTTCCTGCCAGGGCTGGCTTTGAACCACAATCCTCAGATCTCAGCCTCCTGAGTAGCTAGGATTACAGGCATGAGCCACTGGCACCCGGCCTCATGAGACTCTTATCTCCAATAAACCACCAGAAAACTGGAAGTGGTGCTGTGGCTCAAGCGGTAGAGAGCTCGCCTTGAGCTGAAGAGCTGAGCCCAGAGTTCAAGCCCCATGACCAACAAAAGAAAAAAAAAAAAAAAGCTGGAAGTAGAAGTGGGAGTGGTCTATGGCTCAAGTGGTAGAATACTAGTCTTGAGCACAAAGGGGCTCAGGGACAGTGCCCTGAGTTCAAGCCCCAGGATCAGCAAAAAGAAAGGGGGGGGGAGAGGGAGGGAGGAAGGGAGGGAGGAAAGGAGGAAGGAACAAAGGAAGGAAGGGGGCTGGGAAGGTGGCTCAGTGGTAGAGCGCTTGCCTTGCATGCATGAGGCCCTGGGTTCCATTCCTCAGCACCACATAAGCAGAAAAAAAAAAAAAAAAAAAAGCCGGCAGTGGCACTGTGGCTCAAGTGGTAGAGTGCTAGCCTTGAGCAGAAAAGCTGAGGGACAGCGCCCAGGCCCAGAGTTCAGGCCCACGACGGGACCTAAAAAAAAAAAAAAAAAAGGAGGAAGGAGGGAAGGGAGGAGGGAGGACAGGACAGGAAAGGGGAAAGGAAGAAAGAAAAGCAAGCAAGCTCAATCTCCTGAGTTTAAATCTCAGAACCACCAAAAAAAAAAAAGAGAGAGAGATAGTAAAAAAATAGTTCTTGATGGGGCTGGGAAGGTGGCTCAGTGGTAGAGCACTTGCCTTGCATGCATGAGGCCCTGGGTTCGATTCCTCAGCACCCCATAAGCAAAAAGAAAAAAGCTGGGAGTGGCGCTGCGGCTCAAGTGGTAGAGTGCTATCCTTGACCTGAAGAGCTGAGGGACAGCACCCAGGCCCAGAGTTCAGACCCCACGACTAGACCAGAAAAATAAAAAGTGATTCTTATGTTTTTTAATTACAGACCCATAAGAGAATCTGATAAAAACCACTCTCGGTTGCCATGAGAGTACATGTCTGTAACTCCAGAATTTAGGAGAGTGAAGCTGGAGGATTTCAAATCTCTAGGTTAGATACTGAGTTTAAGGCCAGCCTGGACTACGTTGCAATATACTTCCTGAAAACTAAAACAAAGATCACTTTCTAGAAGAAATTACATAAACTAAAACATTACTTATGATTTTGGTGAGTCAAAGACTTCCTAAAAACCTCTGATTAGTGGGTCCCAGTGGCTCATGCCTGCAATCCTAGCTACTCAGGAGGCTGAGATCTGAGGATCACAGTTCAAAGCCAGCCCCGGCAGGAAAGTCCATGAGACTCTTATCTCCAATAAACCATCAGAAAACCGGAAGTGGCGCTGTGGCTCAAGCGCTAGCCTTGAGCTGAAGACCTGAGGGACAGCACCCAGGCCCAGAGTTCAAGACCCATGACCAACAACAACAACAACAACAACAAAAACTCAGATTAAGAATTTCTAATCTACGGGCTGGAAAGGTGGCTCTGTGGTAGAGCACTTGCCTTGCATGCCTGAGGCCCTGGGTTCAATTCCTAGGCACCACATAAGCAAAAAGAAAAAAGCCGGAAGTGGCACTGTGGCTCCAGTGGTAGAGCGCTAGCCTTGAGCTGAAGAGCTGAGGGACAGGGCCCAGGCCCAGAGTTCAGGACCCACGACTGGACCCAAAAAATAAAAATAAAAAAATAAAGAACTTCTAATCTAGGAAGCCAAACACAGTGGCACACACCTATAACTCCCAAATCAGAGATAAGGAGGATTGAGATTTGAGACCAGCAGCACAAAAGTTAGGAAAATGGGCTGGGAATGTGGCTTAGCATGCGTGAAGCCCTGGGTTCAATTCCTCCGTACCACATAAACAGAAAAAGTCAAAAGTGGCGCTGTGGCTCAAATGGTAGAAGGCTAGCCTCAAGTATGGAGAGGCTCAAGGACAGTGCCCAGGCCCTGAGTTCAAGCTCCAGAACCAGCAAAAAATAAAAAGAGAAACAGAAGGGGAGAGGGGGGAGAGGAGGAGAGGGGGAGATAGAATGAGAGAGAACTACACTCTAGGATGTAGTTTAATGGTTGAATACTTCCCTAATATATCTGAGGTCCAGGGTTCAATCCCCAACACCACAAAAAAAAAAACAACTCTTTATTGAGTAGAAAATATTACACTAAGAATTTTTCCTGAAGTTTGATATAATTATCCTTGCTTTAGTTTCCTCTCTACTTCTTTTTTTCCCTTAAATAATAACAAAAGTTCTTCCAGGTACTAGAGCTCATTCTATAATCCAAGCTATTCAAGAAGCTGCAATCTAAGGCTACAAGTTTCAAGTTATCCTGGGCAGAAAAGTCTGTCAGACTCTTATCTCAAGTGAACCAGCAAGGGCTGGGAAGGTGGCTCAATGGTAGAGTACTTGCCTTGCATGCATGAGGCCCTGGGTTCAATTCCTCAGCACCACATAAGCAGAAAAAAAAAGCCGGAAGTGGCACTATGGCTCAAGTGGTAGAGTTCTAGCCTTGAGCTAAAGAGCTGAGGGACAGGGCCCAGGCCCAGAGTTCAGGCCCCACGACCAGACCCAAACCCTCCCCCCAAAAAAGAAATCAAGTTAACCAGCAAAAAAATGGAAAGTGGAAGTGTGACTCAAGTGGTAGAGCACCAGCCTTGAGTAAAAATAAAGCCAAATAGCCGGGCGCTGGTGGCTCACGCCTGTAATCCTAGCTACTCAGGAGGCTGAAATCTGAGGATCACGGTTCAAAGCCAGCCCGGGCAGGAAAAACCGTGAGACTCCTATCTCCAATAAACCACCAGAAAACCGGAAGTGGCGCTGTAG
>NW_012267252.1:5560891-5562355 GCF_000151885.1 Dipodomys ordii
GTAGCTCAAGTGGTAGAGCGCTTGCCTTGAGCTGAAGAGCTGAGGGACAGCGCCGAGGACCAGAGTTCAAGCCCCACGACCGACAAAAAAAAAAAAAGCCAAATGAGGATAATAATAAATAAATGCCTCTGTCAATCTGTCTTAGTGTTAGACCAAATTACATAAATATATATACATAAATATAATATATACATATATATGTATATGTATATATATGTCTATATACATATATATGTATATATAAATATGTACACATATAAGATTTTCGTTTTTTCTTTTTTTGCCAATCCTTGGGCTTGAACTCAGGGCCTGGGCACTGTCCCTGAGCTTCTTTTGTTCAGGCTATTATCACTCTACCACTTGAGCGCCAGCACCACTTTGTCTTTTTCTGTTTATGTATACTGAGGAATTGAACCCAAGATTTCATGCATGCTAGGCACATTCCCACCTCATAAGTTTATCATTTTAAATATATTACTCTGTTTAAACAGGTACATGAGACTGAACAACCTGACATAGATATTTGAATAAAGAAATTTAAAACCGGGATCGTGGTTCAAAGTCGGCCTAGGCAGGAAAGTCAATGAGACTCTTTTTTTTTTTTTTTGGTCATGGGGCTTGAACTCAGGGCCTGAACTCTGTCCCTCAGCTCTTCAGCTCAAAGCTAGTGCTGTACCACTTGAGTCACTGTGCCACTTCCAGATTTCTAAGTGTTTTATTGGAGATAAGAGTCTTATGAGTTTCGGGCTGGGAAGTTGTCTCAGTGGTAGAGCGCTTGCCTTGCATGCCTGAGGCCCTGGGTTCGATTCCTCAGCACCACATAAGCAAAAAAAAAAAAGTCAGAAATGGAGGTGTGGCTCAAGTGGTAGAGTGCTAGCCTTGAGCTGAAGAGCTGAGGGACAGCGCCCAGGCCCAGAGTTCAGGTCCCATGACTGGACCCCCCCCAAAAAAAAAAAGTCTCATGGACTTTCCTGCCTGGTCTCCCTTTGAACCATGATCCTCAGATCTCAGCCAACTGAGTAGATAGGATTACAGGTGGGAGCCATGGGTGCCCTGACAATGAGAGAGACTCTTATCTCCAATTAATCACAGAAAAAGCCAGAAGTGCTTCAGAGCCAATGGCTCACATCTGTAATCCTAGCTATGCAGGAGACTGAGATCTGAAGATCACAGTTCACAGCCAACCTTGGCAGAAAAGTCAATGAGACTCTTATCTTCAATAAACCACAAGAGCCGGATGCTGGTGGCTCATGTCTGTAATTCTAGTTGAGCTACTCAGGAGGCTGAGATCTGAGGATCATGATTCAAAGCCAACCCAGGCAGAAAAGTCCAAGAGACTTTGATCTCCAAACAACCACTATAAAACTGGAAGTAGGGGCTGGGAAGGTGGCTCAGTGGTAGAGTGCTTGCCTTGCATGCCTGAGGCCCTGGGTTCGATTCCTCAGCACCACATAAGCAAAAAGA
>NW_012267252.1:5567476-5597334 GCF_000151885.1 Dipodomys ordii
AAAAAAAAAAAAAAAAACTGGAAGTAGTGCTGTGGCTCAAGAGGTAGAGCGTTCCTCTTGAGCTGAAGAGCACAGGGGTAGTGCCCAAGCCCAGAGTTCAAGCCCCACAACCGACAAGAAAGAAAGAAAAAAAAAGAAAGAAAGAAAGAAATGCCCATATCCAAAGACAATTCTAGGTTCCTCAGGTTCCAATATATGGTTTATGATTCATTTCTTCTATTAAATAAATGCTTCCCAGTCCCTCAGCCCTGTACCTGCAATGCATTGACAACTCGAATTGGATGCTCCTCTCCCAAAGCCTGGATGCAGTGTTGAAACAAACTATTAATATTATCCTTGATCTTCATTAATTCCTCACCATCAAGTGATTCCAGCTTGCCTTCTAGATAATCTAAATTCACCTGTCAAGGAAATAATAATGGCCTGAGCACAATTTTTTTTGGGGGGGGGGTCCGGTCGTGGGCCTGAACTCTGGGCCTGGGCACTGTTCCTCAGCTTTTCAGCTCAAGGCTAGCGCTCTACCACTTGAACCACAGCACCACTTCCGGTTTTTTTCTTTTTGCTTATGTGGTGCTGAGGAATCGAACCCAGGGCCTCATGCATGCAAGGCAAGCACTCTACCACTGAGCCACCTTCCCAGCCCATGAGCACAAATTTAGTATAGAACATATGGCAGTCTTAGTTATTAGGAAAGCCCACATAATGCCATCCAGTCTTACCTTCATGAGAAAGAGTTCCTCCCAAAACCGAGGACTGCACTTACTTGGATCCTCTGTCTGAAACCAGAAGATAAGCATGTTCAACTTTCCAAGTAAAAAGGCTTAACAATAGTATGCATTTACTGGGCACTAATTGCTCATACCTGTAATCTTAACTACAAGAGGCTGAGATCTGAAGATCAAAGACTGAAGCCAGCCGGGACAGAAAAGTGTGTATGAGACTCTTATCTTAAATTAACCAGCTGCAAGTAGACAAAAAAGCCAAGCAAAAGTCTAAGGCCCTGAGTTCAAGCCTCAGAACCAGATAGACAGACAGACAGACAGACAGATAGATAGATAGATAGATAATAGATAGATATAGAAAGATAGTAGATAAGCCGGGCGCTGGTGGCTCATGCCTGTAATCCTAGCTACTCAGGAGGCTGAAATCTGAGGATCAAGATTCAAAGCCAGCCCGGGCAGGAGAGAACGTGAGACTCCTATCTCCAATAAACCACCAGAAAACCGGAAGTGGCGCTGTAGCTCAAGTGGTAGAGCGCTTGCCTTGAGCTGAAGAGCTGAGGGACAGCGCCCAGGCCCAGAGTTCAAGCCCCATGACCAACAGAAAAAAAGAAAGATAGTGATAGATGGATGGATGGATAGACAGACAGACAGACAGACAGACAGATAGATAGATAGATAGATAATAGATAGATATAGAAAGATAGTAGATAAGCCGGGCGCTGGTGGCTCATGCCTGTAATCCTAGCTACTCAGGAGGCTGAAATCTGAGGATCAAGATTCAAAGCCAGCCCGGGCAGGAGAGAACGTGAGACTCCTATCTCCAATAAACCACCAGAAAACCGGAAGTGGCGCTGTAGCTCAAGTGGTAGAGCGCTTGCCTTGAGCTGAAGAGCTGAGGGACAGCGCCCAGGCCCAGAGTTCAAGCCCCATGACCAACAGAAAAAAAGAAAGATAGTAGATAGATGGATGGATGGATAGACAGACAGACAGACAGACAGACAGATAGAGATAGATAGATAGACAGACAGACATAGATATATACATAGATACTTACATAAATGCAAATACATATATACACAGGAACATAGATAAGAAAGAATAATATACTTAGTTGCTGGGCACCTGTGGCTCACATCTGTAATCCTATCTACTCTGGAGGCAGAGGAAGTCAGAAAGATCAAGGCTCAAAGACAATCCTGGCAAAGTTCGTGAGACTTCATCTCAACCAATAGCTGAGTGTAGTGGTGCACATTTGTCATTCCACCTATAGCAGGAAGGGTAAATAGGAGGATCATAGTCCATGAAGCCTGAACAAAAAATGAGGACCTATCTCAAAAATAACCAGAGCAGGGCTGGGAAGGTAGCTAAGTGGTAGAGTGCTTGCCTTGCATGCATGAGGCCCTGGGCTCGATTCCTCAACACCACATAAGCTGAAAAAGCTGGAAGTGGTGCTGTGGCTCAAGTGGTAGGGTGCTAGCCTTGAGTTGAAGAAGTGAGGGACAGTGTCCAGGCCCAGAGTTCAGGCCCCACGAGCAGCAAAAAAATAAAAATAAAAAACAGAGCAGCCAGGTGCAGGTGGCTCATGGATCCTGGCTACTCAGGAAGCTGAGATCTGAGGATCGAAGTTCAAAGGCAGCCCAAGCAGGAAGTCCATGAGACTGTTATCTCTAATTAAGCACCATATACCCCAAAGTGGAGCTGTGGCTCTAGTGGTGGAGTGTTAGCCTTGAGCAAAAATTAAAAATTAAAAAAAGGGGCTGGGAAGGTGGCTCAGTGGTAGAACGCTTGTCTTGCATGTATGAGGCCCTGGGTTCGATTCCCCAGCACCACATAAGCAAAAAGAAAAAAGCCAGAAGTGGTGCTGTGGCTCAGGTGGTAGAGTGCTAGCCTTGAACTGAAGAGCTGAGGGACAGCGCCCAGGCCCAGAGTTCAGGCCCACTACCGGACCCAAAAAAAAAAAAAAAAAAACAGAGCAACACTGATCACAATACATTTGTACTCATAAAGTGACATGCTGAATTGAATTCTACAACTATTTAAAGACGTTTTTGTGTGTGCTAGTTCTGGGGCCTGGCACTGTCCCTGAACTTTTTTTGTTTGTTTGTTGGTCGTGGGGCTTGAACTCTGGGCCTGGGCGCTGTCCCTCAGCTCTTCAGCTCAAGGCAAGCGCTCTACCACTTGAGCTACAGCGCCACTTCCAGTTTTCTGGGTTTATTGGAGATAGGAGTCTCACGGTCTCTCCTGCCCGAGCTGGCTTTGAACCGTGATCCTCAGATTTCAGCCTCCTGAGTAGCTAGGATTACAGGCGTGAGCCACCAGCGCCCGGCTTGTCCCTGAACTTTTGTGCTCAGTGCTCTACCACTTTGAACCACAGCATCATTTCTGGTTTTTTGGTAGTTAAATGGAGATGAGAATCTGACAGACTTTCCTGCCAGAGCTGGCTTTAAACCACAATCCTCAGATCTCAGCTTTCTGAGTAGCTAGGATTATGGGTGTGAGCCACTGGATCCCAGCAATTTAAAAAAAAAAGGAAAAATTAATTAGTCATTAAATGGAGAAAAAATAACAGCAAAATGAAAAAAGGCTGGAAGCATGGCTTAAGCAATAGAACACCCAACTAGCAAGCACAAAATTCAAACCCTTAGTTCAAATCCCAGTACAAGAAAGAAAAGAAATTCAACATATGGTCATTCTTTATAAGCATACACATTTATATGTGCAACTACACAAATACCGGTAATACATATAATACTATAAGTAAATAGTTTAAATGTGTTACAGTGACCAGAATTTCAAAGGGCCAGTACTCCTGAAGGGTTTCTAGTAAGTCTAGCCTTCCTTCATAGAATATATTTTACAATATAAACTTGGACCATGTCAATTAACAGTTCTGAAGATTGAAAGAAATTCAATTGCTAATAATTCTGTTATCCTATGTAGCTAGAGTACAAGATAGTCTAAACAAGGGTTCTGTCCATTAACAACCTGAGGTAGAATGTAAAATGTATCTTTTTAAAATATCTGAATTGTATAATTTGAACGCCAACAAAAATTTATAAAGATAAAAGCATCTTTAAGGCAGATAATAAAAAAAAAAGACATTTTTATCTCTTTTGATTCCAGTAGTGGGGCCTGAAGTCAGGACCTGGGCCCTGTCCCTTACTTGTGGGGGGGGTGGAGAGGGCCCTGTCCCTTACGTGTGTGTGTGTGTGTGTGTGTGTCTGTGTGTGTGTGTGTGTCTGTGTGTGTGTCTGTGTGTGTGTGTCTGTGTTGTGGGGCTTGAACTCTGGGCCTGGGGGCTGTCCCTGCACTCTTCAGCTCAAGGCAAGCACTCTACTGCTTGAGCCACAGCACCACTTCTGATTTTCTAGTGGTTAATTGGAGATAAGAGTCTCACAGACTTTTCTGCCCAGGCTGGCTTTGAACCATAATCCTCAGATCTCAGCCTCCTGAGTAACTAGGATTACAGGCATGAGCTACAAGCGCCTGGCTCCCTTACATTTTTTAATCAAGGCTGGTATTCTACCACTTATGCCACATCTCTACTTCCAGCTTTTCACTAGTGAATTAGAGATAGTCTCACAGACTTTTCTGTCCAGGCTGGCTTCAAATCATGATCTCAGCCTTCTGAGTAACTAGGATCATAGGCATGAGCCACCTACACAGCTAAGACTTTCTCTTTTTTTTTTCTTTTTTTTCTTTTGCCAGTCATGGGGTTTGAACTCAAGGCCTGGACACTGTCCCTGAGCTTCTTTTACTCAAGCCTAGCACTCTACCCAGGGCTTCATGCACACTAGCCAAGTACTCCACCACTAAGCCACATTCCCAACCCTCAGCTAAGACTTTCTTAAAGATATTTGGGGGAAAAAATTCCTCAGCCTTCCTTCCTCCTTTCAATTGTTTTATCCAATTTATGGAAAAAACATGTAAGAACATAATACCAATTACAATAATTAATACATAATCAAAATCCCTACCATAAGAAATTACCCTGTCCTTGAGCTTCCTCCCTCTCTCTGCGCTCCTATAATCCCCTTTAAAGGTAGCAGTCAGTGGTAAGGTTATTTCTTATTTTACACTGAATAATTAAGGAGTCAAGCTGTGCAGTACGATAGAGCAACAGGACTTACCATGAAGATCTCATCATACATCAGTACCACTTTTTCCTTTAGTGGTTTTTTGGAGGCTGAGGATTTCCGGAGCAAACCTCCCCGTTTTTCTACTTGTGCCATGGTTAAAGAACCTGAGGAGGTGGGGGAGCCACATTTTAGAGTAGTAAAAATAATCTCTATGACAGTATACAGTGTATATATGTTAAGATGCATTATCCAAACCCATAAACCATACAACATCAACAGTACACTGATGTAAAATGTGGATATGATATGTTAATGATATATAATTAAATAAGGGTTCATCAACTATAACAAACATCACACTTGTGAGGGATATTATTAATGGGAGAAATAGTCAATATATAGTGACTAGGAACAAATGGATTGTCTGTGCACCATCGTCTCAATTGTGCTGTGAACTTAAAATGCTCAAAAAAATAAATATTTTAAGAAGAAAAAGAAAGCCACAATCAGTACCAGAATGTGCTCCAGGATGCCAGAAAGTCTATTGAAATTGCAATGGGAAATTTTTCAGGAAAAAAAAATTATTAACAACCATGCTACAGATCGTGTATAGCTAGCTACCTAATACCCCACCCTAGACCAGGTAATGTCAAAGTTTAAAATATTGCATGGCCTACAGCACAACACATTTTACATCCTTAAAATGTGCCAGTGGACAGGGCTTAAAGCAGATCTAAAACCAAACAGGAAAGTGTAACTAGCTCAATCTATAATAGATCTGGCTATAAATCTAAGGATGATAGAAATAAGGCTGCAAAGCATACACAGCCCACAGACTGATGGCAAAGTTGAAGTTCAAATATTGATCTAGCTTAGGACCATTAAGGCAGGAAGTGTGCTGTAGACTGATGTGCTCCATCGATTTCCCTGAAGAAAGGAGGTCCTCATCACTGCAAAGTACTTGGCCTTCACTGCCTCATAAATCACACTGCACTTGACTGTCTTCAGAAAATTCCTCTGGAAGAAGACTCAAGGCATAAAATAGCAGAGGCCAAAAATTAAATCAGGTTTAAAAAAATCTGAGTATTATACTACTTTCAAATTTAATTGTATATATTTCTAACAATGTTGAAGATCAAACTTCAATATATTCCACATAATTCTGTGAGACTCTGTAAGAGAATGAGAGGGGATGAAGGAAAAAGATAGAGGATGAGTAATTTTAAAATATAGTACAACTGGGCTGGGAAGGTGGCTCAGTGGTAGAGTGCTTGCCTTGCATGCATGAGGCCCTAGGTTCGATTCCTCAGCACCACATAAGCAGAAAAAGCCGGAAGTGGTGCTGTGGCTCAAGTGGTAGGGCACTAGCCTTGAGCTGAAGAGCTGAGGGACAGTGCCCAGGCCCAGAGTTCAGGCCCCACAACCGGCAAAAAAAAAAAAAAAAAAATATATATATATATATATACACACACACACACACATATATACACACATATATATAGAGAGATTAACTATGTGTGTAGACAGCACAAAGAGCCTCAATGTAAGCTATTCATCAACAGAGGATAGGGGCAGGAGATGAAAGGCCAATAGAAATGGTTATCCTGAGAAAATATAATACATGCATGTTTGAAATACCATGCTGAAACCCCTTGGTATAATTAATCCATGCTTTTAAAATTACAATTATGCCAGGCACTAGTGGCTCATGCCTGTAATCCTAGCTGTGAGCATCATAGTTCAAAGTCAGCCTGACCAGGAAAGTCCATGAGACTCTCATCTCTAGTAAACTCATAATGAAAACAGAATAAGCCAGGCACCAGTGGCTCATACCTGTAATCCTAGCTTCTAAGGAGGCTAAGATTTGAGGATCATGGTTCAAAGCCAGTCTGGGCAGAAAAGTCCATGAGACTCTTATCTCTAATAAACCACCAGAAAACTGGAAATGGTGCTATGGCTCAAGTGGTAGTGTAAGGAAACACCCACCTCACAGACCTAATCTCCTCTCTTGATGGCAGCCCAGTACAGTAGGTGAGGCAACTCCCATTTCCTGGCCCCGACTATATAAAAGGGACCTCCAAGGAGCCAGACAGTGCCATTTTCTCCCTTTCCTCATGAGAATTTGGCCTTGTCAGCTCTGCTGGCAATAAATCTTTTCTTCTACTTGACTTCTGTCTGTGTGGTCTTTTGGGTTACTTTCTTTTAGGTTACTTTCTGCCTGGGTTACATTTTTCCTTTCAGGTAGAGCACTAGCTTTGAGCTGAAGAGCTCAGGAACAGTGCCCAGGCCCAGAATTCAAGCCCCACATCCGGAAAAAAAAAGAAAGAAAGAAAGAAAAAGAAAAGAAAATAGAACAATAAAGGGCTGGGAATGTGGCTTAGTGGTAGAGTGCTTGCCTAGCATGCATTAAGCCCTGGGTTCTATTCCTCGGTACCACATAAACAGAAAAGGCCAGGGGCTGGGAAGGTGGCTCAGTGGTAGAGTGCTTGCCTTGCATGCCTAAGGCCCTGGGTTCGATTCCTCAGCACCACATAAAGCAAAAAGAAAAAAGCCGGAAGTGATGCTGTGGCTCAAGTGGTAGAGTGCTAGCCTTGAGCTGAAGAGCTGAGGGACAGTGCCCAGGCCCAGAATTCAGGCCCCACAACTGGACCCAAAATATAAAAAATAAATAAACAGAAAAGGCCAGAAGGGGCACTGTGGCGCACATGGTAGAGTGCTAGAATTAAGCAAACGAAACTCTGGATGTTGTCCAGTCCCTGAGTTCAAGCCCCAGGACTGGCCAAAAAAAAGACTCAAATGCAGGGGTGTGGCTCGAATGATAGAACACAAGTCCTTGAGTTCAAAACTCCAGTACTACCAAAATAAAAAAAGGAAAGTTCTTTTAAAACAATTTAATTATATCAATTAAAGCTTTGCCTCAAAGCATGAAATGCATCTCCTGTTCAAAACATTCCTGTGTCTTTTAAATATGTTTTCAAGAAGAAAATGTCCTCATCCAGGGAAAATAAATTGGAAATCAAGGAGATCCTATTAAAATAAATCAAAAGCAATAAAATTCTAAGTTTAGTGGATATAGATTCTGCATGTACTCAGCCTCAACAAGTTGATTAACCAGAACATCAGGGCCACAGAGTTCCTAGATGTGAAAAGCACATGTTTACAAATATCCCTCTCTGAGAATTTATAAATGGGTTACAGCTAATCAATATCCACCCCAAATCTAATAAACTTACTCTGTATCAGAATCAATATTTTCTAATAAGAAAAAGAGAATAGGAGAAAAGAAAAAAAATCCAATCCAAAGTACCAAATTTCCTAAGAAATTGAGTTGTTTTCATCACTCTTCTTCCATTTAGGACAGGGGGAATTTCAGCCAAATGCCTTACCCATTACTCTCTGTCATTATCACTAGCAACTGGAATTTACCACCCAAGCCTGCTAAAATGTGGCTAGAAACTGACAACACAAAGTCTCCTCCAGCCAGCACTCCTCCTCATGAAACACAGCAAACAAGAGTTTCTGGGGTCTTAAACTAGGAAAAGTACAGAATTAACAAAAGTTTTCTTTGGGTCCTAGTAAGTCTATACTCCAAAATTTCCAAGTAAAACATCTGTTGGTAGAATAGTCAGTTAGAGCACATTAGTAATAAGAGTACCACCTGTTTTTATTATCTCCCTGTTTTGTCCTCTTTTATAACGTTTTCCCATTGTAGAGAACCAGAGCAACTCCAACAATGGAGCTACACGGCACAATGTAACAACCAACCAGCAGAACTACTACTAGAACACAGCCAACTGGGAACACTGACTAGGGTCACTGTGCTTCTTAGTTTCTTCACAAGTACAAGTGGAGAATTAAGCCAGGCACCAATGTAATCCTAACTGTAATCCTAGTTACTCAGGAGGCTGTGATCTGGAGGATCCTAGTTCAAAGTCAGCCCAGGCCAAAAAGTTTGCTAGACTCTATCTCCCCAAAAGCAGCAAAGAGAACAGCAAAAAGCAGAGCTAGAGGTGTGTGCCTCACCAGTACAGCACCAGCCTAGAAAGGGCAAGACCTGAGTGCAAACCTCTAGTACTACCAAATAAGAAGAGGAGGAAGAGGAGTAGGAACAGGAGGAAGAGGAAGAAGAAACTAAAATGTCTCTTAACATCATTGAAATACTACAAAATATTTAGGGCGTACCT
This sequence comes from Dipodomys ordii, assembly GCF_000151885.1. Taxonomy (NCBI): domain Eukaryota; kingdom Metazoa; phylum Chordata; class Mammalia; order Rodentia; family Heteromyidae; genus Dipodomys; species Dipodomys ordii. The sequence continues at coordinate 5,576,462 of NW_012267252.1, forward strand.
AAGTACTCTAAGGTACTAGTTTAGGCACTATGAGCCACAGGGATGAGACTCCTTACCTGATCTCTAGGAGTTCACAATCTACTAGCAAACAGAAGCAGGAAAACATAAGCACAAAGCAGCTTAGGAGAAATGAATGGAGTAGAGTTACAAAGAAACTGGAATCATAAGTGAAGAAGCATTCTTTGGGGGCTGGGAAAGTAGCTCAGTGGTACAGTGCTTGCCTTGCACGCATGAGGCCCTGGGTTCCATTCCTCAGCACCACATAAGCAGAAAAAGGCGGAGGTGGCACTGTGGCTCAATGGTAGAGTGCTAGCCTTGAGCTGAAGAGATGAAGGGCAGCGCCCAGACCCAGAGTTCAGGTCCCACGAATGACAAAAAAAAAAATTTTTTTAAGCATTCTTTGACTATTAATATCTCTATATTTTAACTCTTCTGGCAAAGAAGCAAACCCAGCAAAGGCAGAATAATCTCACAAAACTGTCAGCTTTGGGCTGGGAATGTGGCCTAGTGGAAGAGTGCTTGCCTAGCATGCATGAAGCCCTGGGTTCAATTATTCAGTACACAGAAAAAGCCAGAAATGGCATTGTGGCTCAAGTGGTAGAGTGCTAGCCTTGAGCAAAAGAAGCTCAGAGACAGTGCCCAGACCCTGAGTTCAAGCCCCAGGACTGCAGTGGGGGGCAGGGAGAGGGGAGGGAATGTCAGCATTACCAGGCACTAATAATTTACACCTGTAATCCTAGTTTCTCAGGAAGTTAAGGTCTGAAGATGACAGCTCAAAACCAACCTGGGTAGGGGGCAGGAAAGTTCCTGAGACTTTTATTTCCAATAAACTAAAACAAAAAACAAAAAAAAAGACCTCTAGGACAGCACCCAGGTCCTGAGTTCAAGTGCTAGGACTGGCACAAAAGAGAGAAAGAAAGAGAAAGACAGAGACAGAGACAGACAGGGAGAGGCTCCATCTCCAAAATAACCAGCAAAAAAGTCAGGCTGAAGGTATGGCTCCAAGTGGTACAGCACAAGCTAAGCAAGCAGAACAAAAAGTTTGAGGCCCTGAGTTCTAACCTTGCTACTGGCAAAAAGGAAAAATAAAAATCAGCTTAGGGTTTAACAGTTTCTCAAAATTAAGACACAAAATCAAGTGATTTTTCAATACTAACTTCACCTATTACCAAACTCACACAGTTGAGGGGATGTGAACCTTCTTCAAGATTTGCAGCACAACTTCCCTTCAAAACACAAATCACACAACTTTAAAAAATCTGAATCTTAAAATTACAGCCATACCCTTCTTTTGCAGTTGTAGGAACTAGTAGTAGATACTAGTCTGAACTCAGGGCCTCATGCTAGCTAAGCAATCACGCTACCACTGAGCTATGCCTCCAGCCCACACATGCTTAAGTATATGACCCTTCATATTCTTGTAGGACAAAGTATCCAAACGTTAAGATTTTAAAACCTATTTTTCTTTTTTGCTGTTTTTGTGTTCTTTCCTTTTTTCCTGGGTCCTGTCTTGGGGCTTGAATTCTGGGCCTGAGCGCTGTCCCTCAGTTCTTCAGCTCAAGGCTAGTGCTCTACCAGTTGAGCCACAGCACCACTTCCGGCTTTTTTTTTTTTTTGCTTATGTGGTACTGAGGAATCGAACCCAGGGCCTCAGGCATGCAAGGCAAGCACTCTACCACTGAGCCACCTTCCCAGCCCCTGTTCTTTCCTTTTTATTCTGTTTGTTCATTTATGTGTCTTTGGGAGTAGAAGGGGAGGCACAGAAATGGAGGGGAAAAGGATAAATTCAACAATGGTACTCACTACATACTATGTTGAAAATGAACTATTCAACTTCTGGTTGGGGATAGGAGAGAAAACGAGGGAAGGGGTGACATTGTCCAAAAAGAAATATACTCTTTACCTGACTTATATAACTGTAACCCCCCTGTAAATCAACTTTATAATAACAATTAAAAAATAAATTAAAGGATTGGGAAGGTGGCTCAGTGGTAGAGTGACAAAAAGAAAAAAGAAAAAAAAATAAAATGAATTTAATGAATGTTCATTCTAGCCATGGCAGAATACACTTGTAATCCTAGCACTCAAGAGGCTGAGATAGGAGGATGTATAGTTCAAGGCCAGATTGAGCTATATAATGAGTCCCTGGAAAAAAACAAATAGATCACTAAGCCCAGTGCCAGTGGCTCATGCCTGTAATCCTAGCTACTCAGGAGGCTGAGATCTGAGGATCACAGTTCAAAGCCAGCCCAGGCAGGAAAGTCCATGAGACTCTTATCTCCAAGAAACCACTAGAAAACCAGAAGTGGTACTGTGGCACAAGCAGTAGAGTGCTAGCCTAGAGCTGAAGAGCTCAGGGACAGCACCCAAGCCCAGATTTCAAGCCCCACGACCAACCCCAAAGAAAATAAATCACGCAGGAATTGTTCCAGATGGGGCTGGGAAGGTGGCTCAGTGGTAGAGCGCTTGCCTTGCATGCATGAGGCCCTGGGTTCAATTCCTCAGCACCACATAAGCAAAAAGAAAAAAGCCGGAAGTGGCGCTGTGGCTCAAGTGGTAGAATGCTGGCCTTGAGCTGAAGAGCTGAGGGACAGCGCCCAGGCCCAGAGTTCAGTTCCCACGACCGGACCCAAAAAAAAAAAAAAAAGCAAAGAAATTTACAATGAGATAACTAACATACAAAGTAATTTTTTTAACTTGACCACATAAGTAAAAATAGGAACTCAAACCCAGACAGCCTAATGTCCCAGTGTATGCTGTCATGACATACTCTTTCTGTTTCTTTTTTTTTGCTGGTCCTGGGGCTTGAACTCAGGACTTGGGCACTGTCCCTGAGCCTCTTTGTGCTCAAGGCTAGCCTCCACCACTTGAGCCAAAGCATCACTTCCAGTCTTTTCTGAGTAGTTTATTGAGATGAGAGTTTCACGGACTTTTCTGCCCTTCCTGGCTTCAAACCAAGATCCTCAGATCTCAGCCTCCTCAGTAGCTAATATTACAGGCATGAGCCACTAGTGTCCATCTTTGTTTTGTAGTACTGGGATTTGAATTAAGAGTTTTATGCTTAGAAGGCAGGCAATGTATTGCTAAGCCACAGATCTAGCCATTTTCTGACTGGTTATTTTTGAGAGGTCTCAGTTTCTCTGTGGACTTATGCCTGGACTTCAAAGTGTCAACTTCAGACTACCCAGCATAGCTGGGATGACACACATGTTCTACTATGCCCAGCTTCTTACACTGAAATGGGAATCTCATAAACTTTTCTGCCCAGGCTAGTCTAGAACTAGCCTCCCAAACTCAATCCTACAAGTAGCTAAGATTATAGGCACAAGCCACTGGAACCACATAAACTTCTGCATTCTTTAAAAAAAGACACTGAAGCCAAACACCAGTGGCTCACGCCTGTAATCCTAGCTACTCAGGAGGCTGAGATCTGAGGATCACAGTTAAAAGCCAGCCCAGGCAAGAAAGTCTGTGAGACTCTTATCTCCAATAAACCACCAGAAAACCAGAAGTGGCGCTGTGGCTCAAGTGATAAGAGTGCTTGCCTTGAGCTGAAGAGCTGAGAGATAGCACCCAGGCTCAGAGTTCAAGCCCTATGACTGACAAAAAAAAAAGACTGACAAAAAAAAAAAAAATGGGGCTTAGTGGTACCATACATGAAGCCCTGGGTACAATTCTTCAGTACTACATAAACAAAAATTGCCAGAAGTAGCGCTGTGACACAAATGGTAGAGTACTAGCCTTGAGCAAAAGAAGCTCAGAGACAGGGCCCAAGCTCTGAGTTCAAGCCCCAAGACTGGCAAAAAAAAAAAAAAAAAGACACTGAGACCACAGTGTCTCCTACATCTCATTCTCTCCACAATACCTCACCAACAGATAATCCCCTTCCTTTGAGATCAGTTTGCCCATCTGTGAAAGATCACTATAAGACATAATGACAGGGTTGGGAAGGTGGCTCAGTGGTAAAGTGCTTGCCTCACATGCATGAGGTCCTGGGTTGGATTCCTCAGTACCACATAAGCAGAAAAAGCCGGAAGTGGAGCTGTGGCTCAAGTGGTAGAGTGCTAGTCTTGAGCTGGAAGACCTGAGGGACAGAGTCTAGGCCCAGAGTTCAGGCCCCATAACCAACCAAAACAAAAAAAAAGGGGGGGGGAAGAAGGGGTACAATAGCTGGGGATACATTTCAGGGGTAAAGGGTTAACCTAGTATGCATGAAATTCTACGTTCAATAACCAGTATTACCAAGAGGAAAATAAAGCCCTTTGTGACCGGGAACCAGTGGGTGACACCTGTAAAACTAGCTATTCAGAAGTCTGAGATCTGAGGATCGCAGCAAAGCCAGGGCTCAAAAGTCTATGAGACTCTTTTTTTTTGGTCATGAGGCTTGAACTTTGGGTTTGGGCGCTACCCCTCAGCTCTTCAGCTCAAGGTGAGCACTCTACCACTTGAGCCACAGCGCCACTTCCAGTTTTCTAGTGGTTTATTGGAGATAAGAGTCTCATGGACTTTTCCTGCCCAGGCTGGCTTTGAACCCTGATCCTCAGATCTCAGCCTCCTGAGTAGCTAGGATTACAGGTACGAGCCACAGGTGCCCAGCTTGTCTCTGAAACTCTTATCTCCAATGAGCCACTAAGAAAACAGGAAGTGGTGCTGTGGCTCAAGTGGTAGAGCACTTAGCCTTGAGTTAAGGAGCTGAGGGACAGTGCCCAGGCCCAGAGTTCAAGCCCCACGACCGACAAAAATAAATAAAGCCCTTTGTATTTAATAATCCAATCATCAAATGAAATACATACTACTACCTTAATTTTATGAGAATTTTATTTTGCTTAAAACAACAAAGTTGGCAATAGGTAAAAGTCATTAAATCTTTCTCAAATTCCTTCTCTCTATGGAATTTTTAAAACTAGAGGGCTGGGGCTTGATAACCTCAGTTCAAACCCAAATATCATTAAAAAAAAAAAGGGGGGGGGATACTGGTGGCTCACACCTGTAATCCCACCTACACAAGAGGCTGAGATCTGAGAATCCTAGTTCAAAGCCAACTGAGACAGTCCATGAGATTCTTATTTCCAATTAACCACCAGAAAACTGGAAGTGGTGCTGTGGCTCAAAGTGGTACAGTGCTAGCCTTGAGCAAAAGAGCTTAGGGACAATGCCCCAAAGTTCAAGGCCCACAGCAAAAAAAAAAAAAAAAAGATTGAGTTAAAACTATAATTTTGGGCTGGGAAGGTGGCTCAGTGGTAGAGCGCTTGACTTGCATGCATGAGGCCCTGGGTTCGATTCCTCAGCACCACATAAGCAAAAAGAAAAAAGCCGGAAATGGCGCTGTGGCTCAAGTGGTAGAGCGCTAGCCTTGAGCTGAAGAGCTGAGGGACAGCGCCCAGGCCCAGAGTTCAGGCCCCACGACCGGACCCAAAACAAAACAAAACAAAACTATAATTCTATGCCAGCTCCAAGTTGATCCAGAATATCAACAATCCCACTTTATCCAAGAAAAGTCAACCAATTCACTATACCTGGCAAGTATCATCCCTGTTTTCTGGATACTAGAACAGAACAAGTCTAAGCACATGAACCAGTAAAAGGCAAGGTCCATATCTCATGTGTACTCTGAACAATGCTCAGAGTAAGTGTTTAGCCTATATTTGAAAGCAGAAATAACTAAGAGACTTTTCCAAGACAAAGTAGCAAGTAGAAAAACAAGAAGTTTTCTCAGGGCTGGGAAGGGGGCTTAGTGGTAGAGATGCCTTGCATATGTGAGGCCCTGAGTTCAATTCCTCAGCACCACAAAAGCAGAAAAAGCTGGACCTTGAGAGCTTGTTTGGAGGTTCTAGCAGGGGAGCGCAACTACTCGTATACCCTTGACCGAAGACCGGTCCTCCTCTATCGGGGATGGTCGTCCTCTTCAACTGAGCGCGCAGCTTCGGGACGGACGCACATGGAGCAGTGAGGGAGGAAGGGGACACCCGCCTAGCCAGCCAGATCAGCCAAATCAACCCTGGCGATCAATGGGGTGACAGATGTCGCAGCCAGATCACCCTCACATCCAAAAGCAGAAAAAGCTGGAAGTGGGGCTACAGCTCTAGTGGTAGAGTGCTAGCCTTGAGCTAAAGAGCCAAGGGACAGCGCCCAAGCCCAGAGTTCAGGCCCCATGACAAAAAAAAAAAAAAAGTTTTCTCATTTCTTAAGTATAGGCCATAGTCTATACCTATTACAGGTGAACTAGATTCCAAGAAAAACATTTAGCCTAGTGATATAACTTAGTGGTAGACTGCTTGCCTGGGCCCAACTCTCAATAGCACAGAACAATAATAGAATAGACAGAACTCAATCTGGTCCCATTAGCATCTACTGAATCCATCTAAATTCACAGATTAATACAATGCTGATAAAGAGGTTTACATAAATTTAACTACCTCAGGTTCCCTGTGAAATTATCTTACACAGAAATGCATCTGTACCTTCAGGAGGAGGAGCAAACAAACTCTATCTAAACTGATAGAATGTCAGGAAATTCTAATTCAAAAACTTCTTCTTAACATTTCCAATATAAGAATTCACTGTGAGGGCTGGGAAGGTGGCTCAGTGGTAGAGCGCTTGCCTTGCATGCTCGAGGCCCTGGGTTCGATTCCTCAGCACCACATAAGCAAAAAGAAAAAAAGCCGGAAGTGGCGCTGTGGCTCAAGTGGTAGAGCGCTAGCCTTGAGATGAAGAACTGAGGGACAGCGCCCAGGCCCAGAGTTCAGGCCCCACGAACGGACCCCAAAAAAAAAAAAAAGAATTCACTGTGAGCCTTGCTCTGGTAGATCACACCTATAATTCTAACTATTCAAGAGGCTGAGATTTGAAGCTCGTGTTACGAAGCCAGCCCAGAGAAGGAAGTCCATGAGACTCTTTAACTCCAACAAACTACTCAGAAAAAAGCTGGATTGGCACTGTAGCTCAAGTGGTAGAGTGCTAGCTTTGAGTAAAAAGAAGCTCAGGGACAGGGCACAAGCCCAAAGATCAAGCCCCAGAACCAAAAAAAAAAAAAGAAATTCACTATAAGATCTTCTTCTCAATAAGCAGAAGCTTCTTGTAAATTAATTCTGTCTACCCAAACACTGGTGTCTCACACCTGTAATACTAGCTACTCAGGAGACTGAGATCTAAGGATCTTGGTTGGAAGCCAGCCCTGACAGTAAAGTCCATGAGACTCTTATCTCCAATTAACCACCAGAGAAACAGAAGTGGCACTGTGGTTAAGTGGTAGAGTGCAAGCCTTGAATAAAAGAAGCTCAGGGACAGTGCCCAGGCCCTACAACTGAAAAAAAAAAATTAATCCTGTCTATCTTCTGTTCAAGACCTGAACTTCCTGAAACAACATATCATTCGTGTCTTCTCATTTCCTTTCATGCTTCATAAAGCCGGGCTCCAGGGGCTCACGCCTGTAATCGTAACTACTCAGGAGACTGAGATCTGAGAACCAATGTTCAAAGCCAGCCCAAGCAGGAAAGCCTGTGAGACTCTTATCTCTAATTAATCACCAGAAAACCAGAAGTGGCGCTGTGGCTCAAGTGGTAGAGTGCTCACCTTGAACTGAAGAGCTCAGGGACAGTGCTTAGGCCCAGAGCTCAAGCCCCAATAAGTAAATAAATAAATACCAACTACCTAAGGATAAAATGAAAATTATAGGGCTGAGAGTGAAACTCAGGAGTAAAGAGCACTTGCCTAGCATGTGGTCCTAGGTTCCATCCCCAGCACTGCAAAGAAAAAAGAAAAAAATGAAAATTATATGATAGACTGCCATAATCATAAAGAAAATGCAAAGAGTAACCACAAACTTATAGTCAATTTGATTTCCTGCTAGTTTAATAATTAACATTTATCAAGGCCTTAAACTAACACAAGCATAGTTATAAGACAAAATAGGCTCAAAAAATTTACCAAGTATGGCCCCTGACTTGAAAAGCTCACTATTAGGTACAAGAAGTGCATATTCTCAGGGCTGGGAAGGTGGCTCAGTGGTACAGCACTTGACTTGCATGCATGAGCCCTGGGTTCGATTCCTCAGCACCACATAAGCAAAAAGAAAAAAGCCGGAAGTGGCGCTGTGCCTCAAATGGTAGAGTGCTAGCCTTGAGCTGAAGAGCTCCCAGGCCCAGAGTTCAGGCTCCATGACCAGACAAAAAAAAAAAAGAAGTGCATATCCTGTATCCTGATACTAATAAAATAAATAAACACTTTTCCTGAGGACTTTTTCATATATGCCCTCACTTACTCAGAGCTATTAAAACCAAGCTATTCTCTCACTAAGCCTCCTTATTTCCACCTTCCTAGTAATGTCTTCCTCTACACAAGCAACTTAACCTTAATACCTCAGATTGTCCTCATTAATTTCCTCCTATTGCCACTCCTACCTTTAAAATTCTGCTCTTGGGGGGGGGGGGGAATATAGCACAGTGGTAAAGCACCTGCCTAGCAAGTGCAAGGTCCTGACCTCAAAACTGAAAAGAAAAAAAATCTGCTCTACTTTTTTTGTTTGTTTGTTTTGTTCCAGTATGGAGGCTTGAACTCAGCCTCATGCTCTCATTCAGTATTTTTGTTCACAGTTGGCCCTCTATTACTTTAGTCACATCTCTACTTCTCGCTTTTTGCAGATTAATTAAAGTTTCAAGTATTTTTCTGCCTGGGATAGCAACCTAAATAGGATCCTCAGAGCTCAGCCTACTGAGTAGCTAGAATTATATGTATGAGCCTCCATAACCCAGCTGCTCTACTTTTTCTATACCTTCCAATACAGAATCCTAGTTATTTTCACATCGTAGTCAATGAAATCTCCATGTATTCTATGTCTTAGAAATAAGATCCCACTCTTCCGAAACAGTTTCTGCCATCATTATCCCAGCATAATTTATTCAGACCGTCAGTCAATAGCAAAAACTAGTTTGTCTCCTTTTTCATTATTTTAACGTTAATCCCAAACTTAAAATCTTCAATGACTCCCCACTCTCATCTCCAGACAATTTCCCAATATACATCCTATTTTACACAAATTTTGTTTTGTTTTTTTTTTGTCGGTCATGGGGCCTAAACTCTGGGCCTGGGCACTGTCCCTCAGCTCTTCAGCTCAAGACTACCACTCTACCACTTGACCCATAGCTCCACTTCCATTTTTTTTTCTGCTTATGTGGTGCTGAGAAATCCAACCCAGGGCCTCTTGCATGCAGGGCAATCACTCTACCACTCACTGAGCCACCTTCCTAGCCCTAGACAAATTTTTGATATATAAATACCACATCACTTCTTCCCCTCACATTTTCCACCATGTCTTTGTAAAGACTGTTTTCTCCAAGTGAATGACTTTTCTCCCTTTTGCAAGTATCTATTCGCCCTTGCCACCCAACTCAAGTATCTGGTGCCTACAAAGATCGCTGACTCTCCAGGCAGCAGCTGTATTTCACTGTACAAATATCTTCTCTATGTGCATATGTAACACAGCAATACTAATCTCATCAAAATATGTCTCTCTGAAGTCCCTGAGGAAAGATATTATTTCTAACCTCAGGGTCAGTTACATGGTAAGTACTCAATAAATGTATTTTGAATAAACAGCTCACCCTCATTTATCCTGGATCAATTTGCCATTTGACTATATTCTTCAAACTACAGATTTTTAAACTGTGCTCAGTGTGAAAGTCCAAATTTGGTGGTTTTTCAGGGGTTCTGCTGTGTGTACGTGTGTGCACACACCAGCATTAGGCTTGAACTCAGCTTAGCTTTTTTACTCCACACTAGTGCTCTACCACTTGGGCCACACCTCCATTTCTGTTTTTTTTCTGGTTGAGTGGAGATAAGACTGTATATCACATTGACAATTTAAAAAAAAAAAAAAGAGTTTCAAGGACTTTCCTGCCCTGGTTGGCTTTGGATCCTGAATCTCAGCCTTCTGATTAGCTAAGATTCCAGGCATGAACTACCTACACCTGGCCAAATTTGATGCTTTCAAGTTTGTTTTTTAAATATGCAAATGTAGGGCTGGGAAGGATGCTCAGTGATAGAGTACTTGCCTTGCATGCATGAGGCCCTGGGTTCCATTCCTTAGCACCACATAAGCAGAAAAAGCCGGAAGTGGCGCTGTGGTAGAGCGCTAGCCTTGAGCTGAAGAGCTGAGGGACAGCGCCCACACCCACACTTTAGGCCCCACGACCGGCAAAAATAAATAAATAAATAAAATGCAAATGTAGAACATGACACTAAATTACAACGTCTGAAAATCTAATGAAAATATATTAAAGACTTCCTTATTCAATAAGAATGGGAATTTCCAGTAACATCCAAACCAAAAGAATCAAATCTACTTTTCCCTAGAAAAAGAGAAAAGCCTTTCAGAAATTATACAATGTACCCAAGTCCAACTGGATACACACTGAAAATAATTCCAAAGAAGTAACCTGCACTAAATTAGAGCCAAAGATACCATTATTTGTCCTAGTTTACAAATAAACGCATCTTGCTAAGTTCAAAACTTCCCGCCCTCCCCCCCCTCCCAGAGAGGAAAAACCCAATGGGATGTGATGATCCAGAAATATTTATTAGAGCCCAGCCTGAGTTTCCACTGCCCTGTTCCTCGGTCGCAGCACTCCTCAGCTTCAGATCGCTCTCCTTTCCCAGGGAACCAGTTGTCGGTCCTCAGTTTCCTCCCCACACTCCCATGGAAACAAGTTAGTTTCCTGGCGGAAACCAAATAACCCCAAGAAAACACTGCAGCTTCCTTCATGGATTCTGTGTGAAGGGTGAGCTGAAGCTGGTGGGTCTGACACTAAAGAGGGCAGAGAAGGCCCTTCCAGGACACCAGAAGACTTTCCGGACAGACCGACCGGCCCTCTTCCAGATCATCTCTTGGAGCTCAGGGACATAAACAACTTGGGAAGAGAGGTTCTCAAGGCAGCTAAAGGGGTCGAGGTCAACTCAGGGCTGAGGTCAAAGGTCAGAGCCTGGGCTGCCTGGGCTACCTGGATGCCCCCGCAGGAGCAGGAAGAGGGACGAGGCCCGCACCAAGGGCTCGGCAGGACCCGCCGCAGGGGAAGCGGACCTAGAGCGGCTGGACCAGGGGCGTCCCAGGCCCAGCCCTCCCCACCGGCCGCACACCCCCTCAGCAGCAGTCCATCCTCCCTCCCAGCCCCCCGTCACCCCCGTCGTCCCCACGGCAAGCGCAAGCCCCGCCTACAGAGCCGCCTCTGGGCCAAGGCCTACTATGACAGGACTCGAAGCAGTCCCAGAGGTTCGAGGGCCGGGCCGGGCCGGCACCGCTTACCCAGCCCCCGGCTCCTCCTCTATTACCCGCGCCGCTCCCGGGCCCGCTCGCTCCCGACAACACCGACGGCGCCACGGCTCGGAGTTCACGGGCGGGCGCGCTCCCGACCTCCGCGACCCTTCCCCCGTCGGCCGCGCCACGCCGGGTCCTAAAACCCGCCTTGCGCTGTGTTAGTCCACGCCCGCTTCCTGAGTTGGCTCAGACCACGATTCCCAGCAAGCACCGCAGAGACTACAACTCCCGAAAGGCATCGCGAGAAAGACCTTAGCAGAGAAACTCATCCAGAGTCCCTGCTTGATGCAAGTAACAATGGAACGGGTTTTTTTTAACATCACTGACCCTTTGAACTCATTAACCGGTCTAGGAATGAATGAATCCTCTAGAAACAGCAATGTTTGGAAAGGCCTAGCTTACAAGTCCTTCTTTGCAACTTTGTAAGTTGTGTATTAGAAACAGACTCAACAAATGTATCAACTACGTACAAAACATTCTGTAGAGTTGTATTAACAGGGTAAATCTGTCTGGTTTTCTCTTATGCAAGTGGGACCTTAGCTTTGAGGTCCATCTTCAGCAGCCCTTCCCCCCAAAAAGTACCAGGCACCTACTGTGTGTATGTGAATATTTGATATAATCTTAACCAGGGTGAATGAAGGGGTATCATCTGGACTTGGCCACTAGATGCAGCCTTCAAGGACTTTGGCTCTTAATCAAGAGATGTAAAAATGACTGGGCACTGGGTTGTTCATATCTGAAATCCTAGTTATTTGTGAGGCTGAGTTCAAGAGAATGGCGGTTCAAGACCAGCTCAGGCAAAAAGTTCAGTAGTTACAGAGACATACAGAAATATATATAGCAATTTTCACACACACACACACACACACACACTTACTTTTTCCTTCACCAGTTATCAATTGAAGTTTGTCTTTGTGACTGACTCTACCCTAAAAATGAAGATAGGATAAAAAATGGCAAAAATCCTATGGCAAATAAAAGCAACTGGAGGAAAAATAATTTGGATTAAGAAAATTTTAGAACATATTGAGATGAAAATACCAGTGAAATATACAAACAAATATCTAGTAGATACTTGAGATCTAGTAGTAGATATGTAGATATGTAGTAGATCTAGTAGATCTAGATACCCTTTATTGGTACTCAGCAGAGATATCTAGGGTGTAGATAAACATTTCCCAGTTATTGATTTTTGAAGTAATTGTTCAAGCCTTGAGGAAGAAAATAACCTATGAAGAGGGAAACTGAAAGTGAGACAAAGTCCCAGATGGAGCTGGAGCATGGGAGGAGTGCCAACATACATAAAAGTGTGTTGTTACTGTTTTTCCTAGCAAACTGTTGGTTTTGATGATGAATTGTTGATGTGGTAAAGTTGTTTGGGGCAATGACTCTGACTGGGCCAGAATGCTTGAGGGGAAATCTCACCTCTACTGCCTAATAATCTTTTTTGTTGTTGGTGGTGGTGGTCTGAGGCTTAAACTCAAGGCTTCAGCGCTGTCTCTCAGCTCTTCAGCTTAAGGCTGGTGCTCAACCGCTTGACCCACAGTGCCACTTCCGGTTTTCTGGTGGTTTATTGGAGATAAGAGTCTCACGGACTTTGCTGTCTGGGCTGGCTTCAAACTGCGATCCTCAGATCTCAGCCTCCTGAGTAGCTAGGATTACAGGCATGAGCCACCGGCGGCGCCCGGCTGCTTAATAATCTCAAAAGATCAAGGACAATTTTCTTCTTCACCTCTTTGATATATATGTGTGTGTGTGTGTGTGTGCGCGCGCGCGCGCGCGCGCGCGCCTGCGGTGGGGGGGGGGAGTTTGCTTGTTTGTTTTGAATTCACTTGAGCCATGCCTCCAGCCCCTGGCACTTTCTTTTCCTTATCTGTAAAGAGGAGGCCACCTGACCCATAGTGCTTGCTATGGAAATGTTAAGTACTACTATTATTTTTCACTAAATTGTCACCTCCACGAGGCTGAAGTTTTCCATTTTATTCAGGATCTTCTATTTATAGCCTGGCACAGTGTAACTGCTCCAGAAAAGTTTCATTAATGAATGTTAGGGGAAGAGAGTGAGACTTGGAGAGAAAGCATAACTCTCAAATCAGGATCCAGAAAAATTGCAGTTCCTGTATTGAGCTCTGGGTCGGCCCCCCCACGGTTTGCAAGAGCCTGGACTACTGAGCTGCAGCCCTGCTTGGACAGTACTCCAGGGTGAAGTCGCGGGCCCAAAGCCACCCACGCTTCAGTGAACCCACCCGCTGCCCCGCAGGACTCCTTGGGCTCCGCCCACATGGGCGTGTCACGCCGGGAGAGCGTATCCTGGGGCAATCCCCGAGCTAGCCTGTCGGGGCGGGGTGGGGCGGGGCAGACTCTCAGGCTGGGCCTAGGCCCGCCTCACCCACGGGGAACGGAAGTCTCAGCCTGGCTCTCGACCCCTCCGAGAATCACCGACCCGGGTGGGGGGAGAGCGGGGCTTCCATCCACGGGGCGGCTGGGCTCGGGCGAGCTCCGTGACGGGGAAGCACTATGAAGCGTGTGGGGAGTCTGCGCCTGCTTTCAGACCTGAGCAACTTCAGCGGCGCAGCCCGGCTCCGGGAGTTGTTGGCCGGGGACCCAGCCGTCCGAGTCCGCGGTAGCCTGGATGGCCGCTACCTGCTGCTGCTGAGACCCCCGGGATCACCCAGTCCGCAGCTGCTGGTGGCTGTGCGTGGGCCCGGCGTGGAGCTGGAGCGAGCCTGGCCGGAGGGCCAGCCCTCCCCGCTAGACGCCTTCTTCCTGCCCTGGCCTGCGCGCCCCGCGCTCATCCTGGTGTGGGAGAGCGGCCTAGCCGAAGTCTGGGGCGCAGGCATAGAGCCCGGCTGGCGGCTGCTTCAGAGCACCGAGCTGTGTCCGGCCGGGCGAGCCCGTGTGATGGCCGTGGCGGCGCCGCGGGGCCGCCTGGTATGGTGCGAGGAGCGACAGTCGGGCGCTGAGGACCAGCCAGGGCGACCCGCCACCCCCTTCAGTCACTGCGTTTGCGCCGTGAGTCTGGAGCCAAGTGGAGAGGCTGGTACCATCCTGGGCCGCACACAGGTCCTGCTGCACCACTGCCCCTCTTTGGAGGTGATAGCCTCCCGCAAAGACATCTTTCTGGTGCCCACTGCGACCACCTGGCCTGGGGTGGCCCACGTCCTGCTCATCTGGAGCCACACCAAGGGCAAGGTGATAGTGGCCGCCCCAGGTCTTGGCCTCTCCCACAGTAGAAGCCTGAATCCCAGACAAGGGGACACCTGGGACTTTCGGACCCTGCTTCGAAGCCTTCCTGGGTTGCTGTCACCCAGGGAGCCATTGGCTGTACACACCTGGGCTCCAACTCCTCAGGGCCTGCTGATGCTTGACTTCAGAGGCACCGTGAGCCTAGTGCAGTCCCATGGTTGTACCCGAACTGTTGGCACCCTGCAGGAAGCACCCATAGGCCTGGACAGTTCTGCAGCCTTGGGAACATTTCATGGTACTCTGGCTTGTGTGTTGGGCTCCTCCCTGGAACTACTGGATATGGGAAGTGGGCAGCTGCTGGAGAGGAAAGTCCTAAGTACAGACAGAGTACATTTGCTCGAGCCCCCAGCCCCTGGCATGAAGGATGACAAAGAGCTGGAGACCCGAGGTCTGTGCTTGCTTTCAGCCTTGGGTCTGTTCTGTGTGGGTTGGGAAGCCTCCCGGGACCTTGACCTGCCCTCAGCCAGCAACCTGGTGTTTGAGGAGGCCTGCAGCTACTACCAGCGGCGAAGCCTGCGAGGTGCCCAGCTCACTCCAGAGGAACTGAGACTCAACAGCACCTTCCAGGCACCTCAGGCCTTGGCCTCCATCCTGCAAGGCCACCTACCTCCATCTGCCCTGTTGACTACACTGAGAGCTGAGCTTCGGGATTACCGGAGTTTAGAGCTGCTCAAGACCCAGCTGGTAGCTGGAGATGAGGAGGAGGCTGGCTGGACTGAGCTGGCAGAACATGAAGTGGCCCGCCTGCTGAGGACTGAGTTGACAGGAGACCACCTGGCCCAGCTCAACACTGTTTTCCAAGCCCTTCCTACAGCAGCCTGGGGTGCCACATTCCGTACCCTACAGCTCCAGCCGGATGGGAATGGCAAGCTGAGGTCTCAAGCTCCCCCTGATGTGTGGAAGAGGGTGCTACAGGATACAACAGCTACAAAGGACGCTCCCAATGGAATACTGCCTCCTTTTGAACTCCTGTGCCAGTGCTTATGCCAGTTGGAGCCTCAGTGGTTGCCTCCCTTTGTAGAACTGGCACAGCTGCAGGGTGGGCCAGGATGGGGGGCTGGAGGCCCAGGGCTACCCCTCTATCGCCGAGCCCTAGCAGTGCTAGGTGAAGATGGAACCAGACGTGAAGCGCTGGAGCTCGAGCTGCTTCTAGGCAGTGGACGCCCAAAAGCTGTACTGCAAGCTGTGGGGCAGCTGGTACAAAAGGAGCAGTGGGAGAGGGCCCTGGAAGCTGGCCTGGCCCTTGCCCCCTCCAGTCCTCTGCTTCGAAGTGAGATCTTCAAACTGCTACTGGCTGAGTTTGCCAGACATCGCCACCTTGATGCTCACCTCCCACTTCTTTGCCGCCTCTGCCCACCTGAAGTGACCCCAGAAGATCTCCTTCTTCTACTACAAGCACATCTCCCAGATGAGGTGGGGCCTCCTGCTCCATTCCCTGAGCCGGGTGTAGAGCCCCCTCTCACGGTGGGCTTGCTTAAAGCCCTGCTGGAACAAACCGGAGCCCAAGGACGGCCTTCAGGCCCAGTTCTAAGCCCATATGAGGACATCCTTTGGGACCCAGGCACTCCACCTCCTACCCCACCTCGAGGACCAGTGACTACTCTTTAGACATCAACAACCCAGGCCTGGAGTCCTAGGAACCATCTGAACAGGACTCTTGTGTGACTGACATAGGAAATCACTTGCAGGACACAGTGATCAAGGAAGAGTGTCTAAGAGTTGGAAGGGGCCAAGGTGGAGCCTGTGTGTGCAATATTCTTCTCTCACTCTCAGAGAAAACTGTTAAATATTTATTAATATTAAAATAAACACTTTTTTTGAACAGCTGAGGGTCTGAGGAAATTGTGAGACTTGGATAAATCTGAATCTGTTGGTAAAACAGACACTTCTATTCATGAAAATAATGTTTATGAGCATTTCATATGCCTTAGGCACTCTGTAGGGCTTTATACAATCCCTTAGCTGATGCTTCTCATTGCTCCACTGGGAAAGTACTAATGTTAGTCCATTTTCCAAGTGGTGAAAACAGAAGTCTAGAAAGAATAAGTGACTTGCCCAAGTAAGTAGACTAAAAAGTAACTAGTAAGCTACTAGAAAGTAGCAGCTGTAACATTTGAACCACCTCATTGTACAACCTGTAGCTTTTGCCTGCTTATATGTCTTCTTCATCCTTGGTTCAATGCAGCCTTCTCTAACCTCTTATAAGGAGAGGATTCTGAAGAGCTCTACCTTCCTTTCCCCAAAACTCTGGGTAGAAACTGTGATGGGTCCTGAGCCTGTGCTTGCTCCAGGATTGCTGGAGCATCTCCTGGCTTTGAGAAGACTTGCCACAGACAGGAGAGCTGCCCACTTTGGCTTAATAACAAGAATCACAGGGGACAGACCTACTTGGAGGCCATACATTCCTACTGGCTTCTTAAGTCAAAAAATAAAAGTATGTGCAGCACAGATTTCTGCTTGTCTGGTTTACTCAACTGGACCCTCTTCAAAGAGGCCTAGGTCTGTCCTCACTTCTGCCCAAAGAACCCTTCTACCTATCCTTGTAGAACCCTAAATACTGCTACTTATCATCCTGAACCCCCTTGATCCAAGAGCACCAAGCTGAAGGATGCCACTCATCTTTGTCCTGGGACCTGAAGCTTAGATTCTGCTCAGCCTCATCTGGGGCATAAAATAGACTCTGGCTCATTGGACTAGAGACAGTTCAGCAGTCTCAGAAGAAAAGGGTAACCTCTTATCCATGGCCATTGTTGTTGTTTGCTCTTTAGCATTAAGAAGGTCCCAAGGTGGCTCATCTGAGGGTCAGGTCTGGGGATGTCTCCTTAGCCTCATTGAAGTCAGTAGGACACCTGGGTCTTATCCAGGGCTTGCATGGGTTTTGTTTGTTCGTTTTTGTCGATCATGGGTCTGAACTCTGGGCCTGGGCACTGTCCCTCAGCTCTTCAGCTCAAGGCTAGCACTCTTCACTCAAGGCTAGCCACAGCGCCACTCACTTCTGGCTTTTTCTGCTTATGTGGTGCTGAGGAATCGAACCCAGGGCCTCATGCATGCAAGGCAAGCACTCTACCACTGAGCCACCTTCCCAGCCCCTTGTATGGTTTTTATCCTAGACCTCAAGCCAGCTTTCAATCTTCAAGTGGACTCAAGCTACTGATCTTTTAGCTGCTGCTCCTCCCAGAGACACAGAGATAGGAACAGTTCCTCCCTTGGCTTCCACCTCAATCCCTTCCTGGTCTGGCAGAGGTTCCTCCTCCTCTTGGTCTTAAAGCTGAGACCATTATGCCCCTTCTGGGGAAAGTTGAGGTGGCCAAAAGCAGGAAACTATTCATGATTCTACCCTTTACAACCTCAGAGTTGACTTGGTCCTCCTTCTGTGCCACTATTTTCAATGGGTCCCTGGGGACATAAAAAAGGCAAGCCAAGTTTTACTTAAGTTATATGGTTTGAGGAAGTTTCACAGGGCCTCTTATTAGAAAGGCCTCTACATGAAGACCACTAATCTGGCAGTTGTGAGGAGAGCAGGTGGGCTTAGATATTAATTAGAGTGTGTGTGTGTGTGTGTGTGTGTGTGTGTGTGTGTTACTGGTATTTGAACTCAGGACCTTACACTTGCTAGGCAGATACTTTACCTATTGAGCTATGCACCCAGTTTTGTTTTGTTTTGTTTTGTTGCTTTCTTTTTCTAATAGAGTCTGCATATATACCTAGGCTGGCCTAGACTACAATTCTCCTGTTTACACTTGCCACTTAGCTAGGATGACAAGCACATGCCAGCTTTCATTGGTTGAGATGGGAGTCTCACAAACTTAAAATGGGCTGGCCTTTGAACAGCAATCCTTTCAATCTCAGGCTCCTACATAACCAGGATTATAGGTATGATCCACTGCACCCTGCCTTTTCCCTTTTCCCTAGTCTTTATAGGCTAAGCATTTGATTATATTCACCCTTGCTCATTCCCTACCTAAAATGTAGAGGGTGCACCTGATCCAAACTGCATTTTAGGACATTGGAAAACAGCTTAGGGACACAAATGTGGTTTGGGTTTTTTTATCTTTTGTTTGTTTGTTTTTGTCTAACAGTTGTGGGGCTTGAACTCTGGGTCTGGGTGCTGTCCCTGAGCTCTTCAGCTCAAGGCCAGCACTCTACCACTTGAGCCACAGTGCCACTTCCAGCTTTTTTGGTGGTTTATTGGAAATAAGAGTCTCTTGGACTTTCCTTGCCTGGGCTGGCTTTGAACCCCAATCCTGAGTTCTGAGTCTCCTGCATAACTAGGATTACAGGCCTGAGCCACCAGTGCCCAGCACAAACATGGTTTTGATGGAATATGTGATATGGCCACCAGAAAGATGGTCCAGTATGATCATCTAGCATCATAAGTCTGTAAATAAGAAGGTGGAGATCTCAAGTCTAAGGTCTGTGATTGTTCTTGATCAAGATGTTAGAATTCTAGGAGAAGGAAGATCTGGGAGCTGAGTGAGGGTTTTTTTTTTGGGGGTGGGGGCTCCGGTCATGGGGCCTGAACTCTGGGCCTGGGCACTGTCCCTCAGCTCTTCAGTTCAAGGCTAGCACTCTACCACTTGAGCCACAGCATCACCTCCGGCTTTTTTCTTTTTGCTTATGTGGTGCTAAGGAATGGAACCCAGGGCCTCAGGCATGCAAGGCAAGCACTCTACCACTGAGCCACCTTCCCAGCCCCTGAGTGAGGTCTTTGACCTTGAGTATCTGAGAAAAAGGAGCCATTCAGAGGCTGAAGGTTTTGTTTGTTTGTTGTGCCAATATTGGTTGCTTGAATTTAGATCTTCTCTCACTTGATGTTTTTGCTAAAGATGGCACTCTACCACTTGAGACACATTCCATTTCTGGCTTTCTTTTTTTTTTTTTGGGGGGGGGTCCAGTCTTGGGGCCTGAACTTTGGGCTTGAGCGCTGTCCCTCAGCTCTTCAGCTCAAGGCTAGCGCTCTACCACTTGAGCCACAGCGCCACTTACGGCTTTTTCTGCTTATGTGGTGCTGGGGAATCGAACCTAGGGCCTCAAGCATGCAAGGCAAGCACTCTACCACTGAGCCACCTTCCCAGCCACTCCATTTCTGGCTTTTTGATGGCTATTGGAGATAAACAGGAGTCTCTTGAAGTTTTCTGCTCTGATTGGGTTTGAACCTTGATCCTCAGATCTCAGTCACCTGAGTAGCTAGGATTACAGGCATGAGCTAGGATTTACAGGCATCAATTGCACTGAGGGTTTTGAGCAATAGACAGGTTACATATCCAAATTCTCTACGAAAAAGGAGATAGGTCCACATGGAAGCACTGCCATATGAAACTCTAGGGGCTTCAGAGATGAGGCGTATCTGTTGAAATGCTTCTGGCCTAGGATTCTTTTTGTCATCTGCCCAGGGACCTCAACCTCCTCAAGTCTTCAAAATCAGAGCTCAAAACCCACCCTTTCTTCCATATGTGATCGCATAACATTGGATCAAAGATCACTCCTCCTCTCCATATACTGACCTAGCCTCCCACTCCACCCTGGTCACCTGTTATTGAGACTACTGCAGTGGCTTTCGAGTTGGCATCTTGTCTCTTTAAATCTAATCCTGATTATCCAGAGTATTAAAACAAGCAAATTTGATGAAGTTCATCACCCACTTCAAAAATCAGACTAAAGGCCTAAACCTAACATAGACATCCTTTCCTTCATGTCTGGCTCTGCCTCTTTCCCGTCTTCTCTCCAGCCTTTCATCTTTGATGTTGTGAATACCTAGTTATTTGTTTGTCTCCTTAATTAACACACAAGTTCCTTGAGGGCACAGCCCATGATTATTTGTATTTTTGTAACTTCAGCAGGTAATACAATGCCAGGTCCCTGGGCAAGAGGAGCTAAATAATAATAGGTTCAGTTATTAGTGTGAATGTAAGATTTGACTGGTGTCTATAGGCCTTATAGTGAGAAGGGATTAAGTGCTGGGGCCTTTTCTTTTCTTTTCTGGCATTCTTCCCATATTCCCACAGGCTAGACTGATTGGTTAATATAGATCTTAAACTGATGGAAAGAAGGCAGATGGATCTGAAGATCAGGCCTTCTGGTAACAGTGGAAACAATGAGTTGACTAAGAGAACCTGTCCTTAAGAAATATTCTATGTTGCCGGGCGCTGGTGGCTCACGCCTGTAATCCTAGCTACTCAGGAGGCTGAGATCTGAGGATTGTGGTTCAAAGCCAACCCGGGCAGGAAAGACCGTGAGACTCCTATCTCCAATAAACCACCAGAAAACCGGAAGTGGCGCTGTAGCTCAAGTGGTAGAGCGCTCGCCTTGAGCTGAAGAG
>NW_012267252.1:5597979-5600732 GCF_000151885.1 Dipodomys ordii
CAGCTCAAGTGGTAGAGCGCTTGCCTTGAGCTGAAGAGCTGAGGGACAGCACTCAGGCCCAGAGTTCAAACCCCACAACCGACAAAAAAAAAAAAAAAAAAAGAGCTGAGGGAGGGCTGGGAAGTTGGCTCAGTGGTAGAGTGCTTGCCTTGCATGCATGAGGCGCTGGGTTCAATTCCGCAGCACAACATAAGCAGAAAAAGCCGGAAGTGGCGCTGTGGCTCAAGTGGTAGAGCACTAACCTTGAGCTGAAGAGCTTAGGGATAGTGCCCAGGCCCAGAGTTCAAGCCCCATAACCAACCAACCAAAAAGAAAGAAAGAAAAGAAAGAAATGTTCTATGTTATACAGATACACCAGAGTTGAGTTCATACCATACATACATAGGTCAGGAAAAGAGTGGTGATAGCTGTAGACTCTAGGTTCCATAAGGAGCCACATCAGACTTGAATCTTTCTTTCTTTCTTTTTTTTGGAAATTAAAGAGTTCTGTTTCTTTTTCTTTCTTTCTTTCTTTCTTTTTTTTTTTTTGTCAGTCATGGGGCTTGAACTCTGGACCTGGGCGCTGTCCCTCAGCTCTTCAGCTCAAGGCTAGCGCTCTACCACTGGAGCCACAGGGCCACTTCCTTGAATATTTCTTATACTTCTTGCTCTTGTGCCTAGAGGATGGGAGGGAAGGCCAGAAAAATACCAAAGGGATCCTAGCCACTTTCCTCCCCAACCCAACCCCACATCTCCCCCTGCCCCTAACCCCCCTCCCCCACTCAAAGCCTCTTCTTAGGCACAAGCTCCCCCTGGTGGTTTACTCTTGTCACTTCCAGTTCCACCTATTACTCTCAAGCTGGCACATACTTGCAGATTTCTCAACCAAGGACTAAGAAAGCCTAGCAGGGGTGGGGAACCTCTGGCCTGCAAACCATATAAGGTCTGGGAAATCATTTGGTACATGACAGGACAGACAGGTATGCTTCTGCTTAACTGCCCAGAGTTATCTGCCCGTGTTGATAATTTTGTATGGTCCTTTAATGATTACATAAATATCCAAAGAGCCCTTGGTAGAAAAAAGTTTCTCCGGGGGCTGGGAAGGTGGCTCAGTGGTAGAGAGCTTGCCTTGCATGCCTGAGGCCCTGAGTTCGATTCCTCAGCACCACATAAGCAAAAAGAAAAAAGCCGGAAGTGGCGCTGTGGCTCAAGTGGTAGAGTGCTAGCCTTGAGCTGAACAGCTGAGAGACAGCACCCAGGCCCAGAGGTAATAAATCAAGGTTCTTTGAGGGCAAGAAAGAAGAAGAGGAGGAGGAGGAGGTGGTGGTCAGGAAAAAATTCAGAAAACAGAATCATAGAGAGAGGAAGGAAGTCCTGGGATTCTAAGGACAGTGTCACCTAGACAAATGGAGCTTGAGCTACCAAAAGTCTTCTTTCTGACTAGAACTGGGAGGAAGTTGAAGGTACAAATATGGTCAAATTTCCATGAATTTGAAATATAAAAATGTTATACTTAGGGCTGAGAAGGTGGCTCAGTAGTAGAGTGCTTGCCTTACATGCATGAGGCCTTGGGTTCCATTCCTTAGCACCTCATAAGCAAAAAAAGCCGGAAGTAGAGCTGTGGCTCAAGTTGTAGAGCCCCAGTCTTGAGCTGAAGAGCTGCGGGATAGTGCCCAGGCCCAGAGTTCAGGCCCCACAACAACAAAAAAAAGCTATATTTTTAAAAAATCAATAAAGGGCTGGGAAGGTGGCTCAGTGGTAGAGCATTTGCCTTGCATGCCTGAGGCCCTGGGTTCGATTACTCAGTACCACATAAGCAAAAAGAAAAAACCCGGAAGTGGCGCTGTGGCTCAAGGGACAGCGCCCAGGCCCAGAGTTCAAGCCCCATGACCAGACCCAAAAAAAAAATCAATAAAGTCTAATTTTATACACAAAATATGAAATGGAGGTACATCTCTCTTAAATAAACCACTTTGTGTGTGTGTGTTGTATGTGTGTGTGTGTGTGTGAGCTGGTCCTGGGGCTTGAACTCAGGGCCTGAGCACTGTCCCTAAGTTCTTTGCTCAAGGCTAGCACTTCACTACTTAAGCCACAACATCATTTCCAGCTGTTTTTTGGTAGTTAATTGGAGATAAGAGTCTCTCGGATGGACTTTCCTGCCTGGGCTGGCTTTGGTCTGCCATCTTCAGATCTCAAGCTCAAGTAGTGAGAATTACAGGCATGAGCCACAGTCCCTGACAAAAAACTTTTTTGAGGTCTGGAATATAACTCAATGGTAGAACACTTATCTAGCATTGCTCGGATCCTACATTTGATTTTCAGCACCACAAAGAAAGTTTTTTTGTTTGTTTGTTTGGTTGGTTAGTTTTTCTTTTGTAGGTCGTGGGGCTTCAACTCTGGGCCTGGGTGCTGTCTTTGAGCTCTTCAGCTCAAGGCTAGCACTCTACCAGTTGAACCACAGCATCATTTCCAATTTTCTGGTGGTTAATTGGAGATTAGAGTCTCACTGATATTCCTGCCCAGGCTGGTTTTGAACCTCGATCTTCAGATCTCAGCTTCCTGAGTAGCTAGGATTACAGGTGTGAGCAGCGCCTGGCCAAAGAAGAGGTTTTAAAAAAAATCTTTGTCTGGCTGCTGTTGGCTCAGATCTGTAATCCTATCTACTCAGGAGGCTGAGATCTGAAGCTGGAGGTTCAAAGCCAGCCTGGGCAAAAACGTCTGTGAGCCTATGAGCCGCTTATCTTCACTAGACTACAAAAAAAAAAAAAAAAAAA
>NW_012267252.1:5601415-5616141 GCF_000151885.1 Dipodomys ordii
AAAAAAAAAAAAAAAAAAGAAAGAGAAAGAAAGAAAGAAAAAGGGAAAAGACTGGCTTGCTTTTAGTGTTCACATTGTATGGGGGGTAAATTGCCTGAATCAGTAAACTCACACAGTTAACCTGAAATGCTGTCTCCCTCTCCCACTCCCGGCTGCTTAGAATGGAATTTCTCTATGCTAAGTGCACCTAGCTGTACTGGCTAAATATGCCAATAGTGTAGCTCTATTATGGTTGAAGTTCAATTCAAATCTAATGACCATGCCTCCCCTCTCAAGTACTGGCTCTTCTAGAAAGAGAGCTCTCTAACTATTACTGTGAGTCCCAAACTGGTTTTTACAGAGCTTGCTTGGTATAGCCCACCTCAGCCAATCCTCCTACCCATCCTTGTCTTGCTATATATATGTAGTTCAGGCTGGCCTAATAAGTTAGAAGTGATAATATCTAGAATCCCAGCATGGGATTGGAAAAATGCAATCCAGCCTGCTCGGAAGTTTCCTGCAGTGGGGCTGGGAAGGTGGAGTTCTCTGGTGCTTATTGTTATCCTACTTCCTTCCAACTTTGGATCAGCATATGGATTGTCCTTTTTGACATCAAATGCCCATACTGGGGCAGGGCACCACTGTAATCTCAGAGATTGGGAAGATCATAGGTTCAAGGCCAGCCCTGGCAAAAAGCTCCAGAGATTCCCATCTCAAGCAATAAAAGCTGGGCATGGTGGTGCATACTGTCATCCCACCCATACAGGAAGCATAAATAGGAGGACTGTGGTCCAAGTTGACCTGGTCATAAGCCCAAGACCCTATTGGAGAGATAACCAAATCAAAAAAGGGCAGGTAGAGCTGGGTCCTGGTGGATCACACCTGTAATCCTAGCCACTCAGAAGGCTGAAAGCTGAGGATCATGCTTTGGAACCAGCCAGAGCAGGAAAGAAAGTTCATGAGACTATCTCCAATGAACTACTCAGAAAAAAACAGAAATGGAGCTGTGGCTCAAGTGGTAGAGTATTAGCCTTGAGCACAGAGAGGCTCAGGGATAGTTTCAGGCCCTGAGTTCAAGCCTCAGGGCCATCTTTTTTTAAAATTTAATTTAATTTTATTTGTGAACATACTGTACAGAGGGGTTACAATTACATGGGCAGGATAATGCATACATTTCTTACCAAGCATTGCAGCCTACTCCTTTGTTTACCCTTCACATCCCTTCCCAGCCTCCTCCCCTCCTCAGGGCCATCATTTTTAAAAAAGGGTAGGGGGACATGGTTCAAGTGGTAAAGTTCCTATCTAGCAAGAGGAAAACACTGAGTTTTAACAAGTGGGAAGCCTTGAATTCAAACACCAGTATTACCAGAAAATAAACTGAGGCTAGACCCTGGCATTGATAATGGAAAGAGGTACTGGTTCCAACCCAGGGAAACACTGATCCAACTAGCCAGAATCTATTTCAAAGGGGATAGTTTCTCTTGGGCCCAGAAAGCATCTTGATATTCTGAGAGGTCTGGTGGGATGCTCCTAGGCCACTCTGTTTTACTCATAACCTGGCCTTCTCAATTTCCAAAAGAAAAATTTTTTTTCAGTAGTGAAGCTTGAACTCTGGGCCTGGGCGCTGTCCCTGCACTCTTCAGCTCAAGGCTACCACTAGCACTCTACCACTTGAGCCACAGCACCATTTCCGATTTTCTGGTGGAATATAACTGTTTTGTTGTTTATTGCAAATCCTGAGGCTTGAACTCAGGGCTGGCACTGTCCCTGAGCTTCTTTTGCTCAAGGCTAGCACTCTACCATTTGAGCCACTTACAGCTTTTCCTGGGTATGTGGTACTGAGGAATCAAACCCAGGGCTTCATGCATGCTAGGCAAGCACTCTACCACTAAGCCACATTCCCAGCACTCTCCAGCACTCTGGTAGTAAATTGGAGATAGGAGTCTCACAGGCTTTCCTGCCCAGGCTGGCTTTGAACCATGATCCTCAGATCTCAGCCTCCTGAATAGTTAGGATTACAGGTGTGAGCCACTAGCACTTGACTTTATTTTGTAAAATATTGAAAGTTAATTTCAAAATATAAGATAACAATGAAGCACCAGAGAGTTCCACCTTTCCTAGCCCATTCTCCTACTGCAATCCTTTCATCAATGTTGAGTCCTAACCATTCCCAATCCTGTGGGTTTCAGCTCATCTCCTACGACTACCACCTGGGTGAGCTGGCTGAGGGAGAGGTGGTGGTGGAGCTATTCTTAGTCTGACAGGTGGCTAGGGACAGAAAAGCCCTAGCTTCTGAGCTCTTGAGACTATTGGGCATATCACAAAGGATAACTTCTTCTTTTTTTTTTTTTTTGGTCAGTCATGGGGCTTGAACTCTAGGCCTGGGCGCTGTCCCTCAGCTCTTCAGCTCAAGGCTAGCACTCTACAACATGAGCCACAGTGCCATTTCCGGTTTTCTAGTGGCTTATTGGAGATAAGAGTGTCATGGCCTTTCCTGCCCTGGCTGGCTTTGAACCTTGATCCTCAGATCTCAGCCTCCTGAGTAGCTAGGATTATAGGTGTGAGCCACCAGCACCTGGCATAAAGGATAACATCTATAAAAAATTTATTCTGGGGCTGAGAATATAGCTTAGTGGTATAATGTCTGCTTAGCATGCATGAAGCCCTGGGTTCAATTTTTTCTTTTTTTTTTTTTTTGTCGGTCATGGGGCTTGAACTCTGGGCCTGGGTGCTGTCCCTCAGCTCTTCAGCCCTAGGTGAGCGCTCTACCACTTGAGCTACAGAGCCACTTCCGGTTTTCTAGTGGTTTATTGGAGATAGGAGTCTCATGGTCTTTCCTGCCCGGGCTGGCTTTGAACCACGATTCTCAGATCTCAGCCTCGTGAGTAGCTAGGATTACAGGCATGAGCCACCAGGGCCCAGCTCCTGGGTTCAATTTCTTAGTACCACATACAAAAAAAGCCAGAAGTACCACTGTGGCTCAAGTGGTAGGTAGAATGCAAAAGAAGCTGAGGAACAGCACCCAGGCCCTGAGTTCAACCCCCCCTCCCCCGAACAACAACAACAACAAAAAATCTTTGCCAGTTACTTTTCCATTGAATATCAATCTATCCTCTATCAATCTATCCTCTTAGATACCCTATATAATAAAAGTTATTATTAGAGGTGAGGAAACAGCTCAGAAACGTTAAATGATTTGCTCAGTACAAGTAGTTGGGCTATAAATCAAAACCAGAGTAACTATTGTAAAAGCCCATGCTCTGAACCACTGTGCTTCAAGAATACCTATTTGAAGCCGGGTGCTGGTGGCTCACGCCTGTAGTCCTAGCTACTCAGGAGGCTGAGATCTGAGGATCACAGTTCCAAGCCAGGTCAGGCAGGTAAGTCCTGAGACTTACCTCCAATTAACCACCAGAAAACTGAAAGTGGCGCTGTGGCTCAAGTGGTAGAGTGCTAGTGCTAACTTTGAGCTCAAGAGCTGAAGGACAGTGCTGAGGCCCAGAGTTCAGGCCTCACAATGGACCCAAAAAAAAATTATTATGCCTACCTCCTCTATGCAAGCTTACTTCTTGGGGGTGATGGGGAAAAGATGCTTTCCCCACCTGCTCTCTAAGGCTACCTCTCCAGGTGAGCTGGTAGAACAGAGCTAGGGCAACTGGGAGAGCAGTTACCCCACGTTGAATTATCTCAGGGAAAAAAAAAGTCCTGGAATTAATAGGAAAACTTCCTCTTCTCAAGGCTGGAGAATGAATCTAGAGGTATGGGTCAGCTTCTATTCCCATTCAGCTTCCTCTACACCCAGCTAAGAACAACTGCAAGGTGTATACAATCTCTCCCATACATTTCTTATGCTGAAGACTTGAGGGTGGGGAGGAACCTATGAGATAGGTCCTAAGAAAATGGGGCTGTGGCCAACTAATATGGATGAAAGCAGACAACTGCAAACATCTGTGTACTTAAGGAAGCCAATGCCAGCAGGAGCAAAATCATCTTTGAAATCTGGCCTGGAACTAGGGAGCCACTGACTCAAAGCTCCCCCAAATAGGTAGATTCAAATTCCTTTTTTGCATTGCCTTAATGTCAGCCTAATCCAGAGCAGAGCACACTTAGGCTTTTTTTTTTTTTTTGGTGCCAGTCCTGGGGCTTGAACCCATCTGCATCCCTGAGCTTTTACTCATGGCTAGCACTCTATTACTTGAACCATAGTGCCACTTCTCGGCTTTTTTCTGTTTATGTGGGACTAAGGAATCAAACCCAGGGCTTCATGCATGCTAGGCAAGCACTCTACCACTAAGCCACATTCCTAGCCCACTTAAAGACTTTTTGTTGTTGTTTTGCCAGTCCTGGGGCTTGAACTCAGGGCCTGGGCTCTGTCCCTGAGCATCTTTTTGCTCAAGGCTAGCACTCTACCACTTGATCCACAGCACCACTTCCAGCCTTTTTCATTTATTTATGTGAGGGATCAAACCCAGGGCTTCATCATGCTAAGCAAACATCCTACCACTAAGCCACATTACCAGCCCCCAACTAAAGACTTTTATCTCCCTGCCTTCCCTGTACTTTTTTCTTCCAGAATATTGCAGCTAGCCTCTTATCTTCTTGTCTGCTTCTACAATCCCTAAGATTAGGGGAATTGCAAAGTATGATTGGGTTTAGACCCTCAAAGGATTCTTTATTTAGGTATGTATGTTTTGTGGTTTTTGTTTTAGGAAAGTAGTGGGCTAGACAGACTCCTTCATTTGAAGACCAATTAGAAGTCTGGGCTCAGATATTAAAGGAGCTAGAGGGACTGAGAATGTGGCTTAGTGATAGAATGCTTGCCTAGCATGCATGAAGCCCTAGGTTCCATTCCTCAGTACCACATAAACAGAAAAAGCCAGAAATGACACTGTGGCTCATGTAGTAGAGTGCTAGCCTTAAGCAAAAAAAGGTCAGTCCTGAGTTCAAGCCTCAGAGCTGGGGGGGGGGGGGGGAGAGGAAGGAGCTAGAAGTTGAGCTAGATTATATGAGGTTCCTAGGAAAGGGACTAGAGCTCAAGCTGGATGAGTCCAAGCCAAAAACAGAAGAGATGGATCAGGCTGATTTGGAGGTCAAAAGGAAGGAACAGAGGTTTGAGTTACATTCAGGGCCCCTAGCTGGATGGACACATTCTCTAGCAGTGTGCTGGGGCCAACACCTACACCTGAAAATTGAGGGGATGAAGGCTTTGGAGGTGAAGGCTTCCTTCACCTCAGTTAATTCCTTTTCATCAGGGGCCCTGACCAGTGTGGCTGCTGGTAGCAAATGGGAAAGAGCTAGATCTGAGGTTCCAGCGAAATCATGAGTTCACTGTTTCATGAATTCAAATAGTGAATTCCCATCTCTCTGACTTACTCCTAGTCCCCTGCTCTGTTTGAAGATCAATCTCTTCCCCAACACCCACATGTAGAGGATGTGAAAAGTACCCAACCCAATCATACGACCACTACCCAGCAGCCAATAACCGAACACAATCTCATTGCCAAGACAAGCACTTACCATATTCTCATTATGTACAGCCTCCACTTCCATCCAGTAATCTTCTCCATCTTTCATTGAGAGGTCTCAATGAAGACTAACTGAAGAGATTATTTCACTAACACACATGGACATACACACATATATACACATGCCTACACACTTACACATATATTTACAAGTCCCCTCCTAGCTCGGCAATCACATGCATACATAAAGTGGCACATACATAAGACAAAAAGCCCAGATGTGCATCCAGTGCCAGACATCAGCCCACTAGAGGTGTTACCTGAAACTCTCAAGGTGAGTTGGTGGAGGCAGCTGACTGGTAAATGTCAGCCCAGGCCTACAGGAAAGTGGGAGGTGGTACAAGTACAGTCCATGGGTTCTGAGGCACTGGGGCTATGAGCTGGGCTGGAACCATGGCACTGCCAAGGAAACCATGTAGATTGGAGGTTGGGGTAGGCCAGAAAATTCTTTCCTCTGCGGTGTCTTCCTGTCAGCTGGGGAGATGAGGTGGAAATGTAGGTCTATCAGGCTTTACTTTTCATCTGGACACTTCAGTGGGGTAATGGTCTGAGGCCTCAGCTTTCCCTGACTGGAATGAAAACAAGGGACACTAGGTAGAGTTGTCTCCCCCCCACCCCCCCCACCAAGTCATGGGGCTTGAACTCTGGGCTTGGGCACTGTCCTTAAGCTCTTCAGCTCAAGACTAGTGCTCTACTACTTGAGCCACAGCACTACTTCTGGTTTTCTGCTAGCTTACTAGAGATAAGTCTCAAGGACTTTCCTTCCTGGGCTGGCTTTGAACCTTAGATCCCAACTTCCTGAGTAGCTAGGATTACAGGCATGAGCCACCAACGCCTAGTAGAGGGGTTTACAGAGGCCAAGACCCCTATTTCCAACTCATAGTAAGCTCTCCTCATTCTGATAATGTTCTAGTGGTGGTCCAGAGGGGACCTGGGAGACATGTAACTCCTTGAAAATGAATCTGAAAGTGCCTAATTCCTCTTTCCATCTAGAGGTAAAGCTTAAGTGTCCCCATTGAATCAGCAGGAGATAAACAATCCTGTTCCTCTCTTAATCCTCCATCCAGGGACTTCATTTTAACCCCTGCAATTAATTTAGTTCTCAGCAAGGCTGACAGGCTGGGGGCCGTCAGGTAAGGCTAGGGTAAGTAAGAATCTCACAGGAAACAAAGTCTTCTAGGCACTCTAAATGGCCCAAGATCCTCAGACGCAAGTCTCCTAAGCAAGGACCATGTGCTACTCTGCCCACTGCCCCCCCAAGCCCCCCCCCCCCCGCAATCCCTCAACAATAGTCAATCTAATACACCTAATTCCAGCTCTCTCTCAGGAGAGCCACATGTCTGGTAACCTCATCTAGAGGTGAGAGACAACAGTTGGGGGTGGGGGTAGGGAAAGCCAAATGTGATACCTGGGGACAAACTTTGGGGCCTAGGGTGAAGGAGAGGATAATTCAAGGAACCATCACTACAAAACTGAAGGAAATCCTTATCAGGAACTCCAAGGATAGGGGAAAGATTGCCTTTAACAAGAGTATTTATTGGCATCAAAGACTAACCAGGACACTCTCAAACCAGAAAGTCTCTTTATTGATTGGTACCATACATGACTCAAATGGCCAAAAAAAAAAAAAAAAAAAAGGCATTACAGTTGGGGTGTAGACATGTACCTTCCTTACCCCTTCCCTCAGCTCCTGCCGCAGTACCCTCCCCCAAGTGTGGCTAGAATGGAGAAAATAGGTTTTGGGGGACCCCATACTCCCAAGGGAAGGGTGCGGAGAGAGGTGGGACTGACACATCCTGGGACAGGCCACAGGAAAAGGCAGCAAAGCCATCCATGAGCTGGGCCCAGCCTTAGGGGACCCCGCTCTTGGCTTTCCCCTGGCCCTGAACCTCCACATGTTCAACTGTAAAAAAGAGATGAAGATCCTGCCTGCCCCTCCTCCCTTTGGGGAGAGGGGGAAGGTAATGGGAGATGAAGAACATCTACCTCAGCTGAGGAGGGGACAGAGGCCTATTTCTCCCTGGTGGGCTTAGAGCTAAGATGTCCTCAGAGGCTCCTCCCCCTCTGTGGAAGGAAGCTAGTATTATGTAGGAGTTTGAAAGGCTGCAGAAGGGGATTCTGA
The DNA here is from genome assembly GCF_000151885.1 of Dipodomys ordii. NCBI lineage: Eukaryota > Metazoa > Chordata > Mammalia > Rodentia > Heteromyidae > Dipodomys > Dipodomys ordii. Next base: position 5,609,042 of record NW_012267252.1, read on the forward strand.
AAGGAGTGGACCCAGACCCTCTCTCCCATCCCGTACCTGCATGACTGACACAAAACAAAAAAAAAAAATACAGCAACAAACAAGGCTGCTCCCTTCCCGCCCCCCATCCAAGGGGAGGAAGCCTCCTCTCCCTCCATCCAAGACAGCTGCTCTAGTGGAGAACTGTAAAGAATACACACATCATGAGGGTTGGAGAATGAGGCTGGGGTTAAGAGTCACAAGCACTAGAAGGGAAGGCCAGAGTCCAGACAACAGCAGGGGTTGTCACAAAGATGTGGCCATCAGTAACCTCACCCCCACACCATGGCAGGCCTTCCTAGACTCTAGTCACCCCCCAGAAAAAGAGGGGATGGCAGTGTCTCCTTGGTCTGAAGCTCTCAAAGTATATAAAACAGTATGCATACCCTCCTGTCCCCACTCTCATCCCCACCTGGTTCCTAGTCCCCCCACCTTCACCCTGTTTTCTAGGAGGAGGGAGGTAGCTGGGTTTTTAATGGGGAACGGGGAAACATGAATGATTTTTTTTAACTTATATTTTTAATAATATTATTTTTTTTAAAAACTTGGAGCTGGGACAGGTGGTAGAAGGGAGAAAGAACCCAGAGCAGCCGCCTAGGGGTAGGGGCATTCAAACAAGCCCCAAAACTCTAGGCCCCTAAGGTCTGTGGGTCAGACCACCCCAGGCTTGAAAGGGGGTAAAGTCATGAGGGTAGGGAACCCAGAACCTGGGGTGAGAATGGAGGCAAATGCCCTAGGGATAGGGTAGAAGGGTCAGAACATTTCTGAGGCCCAGGGTCCATGTAGGCATCCACATGAGTACCCCCTTCCCCCAAAAGGCTCTGCAGGGGCCAGCCCAACCCAGGGTCACTGGGGGGCAAATCTTGGCACCTGCCCCCAGTGAGTCAGTTCCTCCCTGAAGTGGGTGGATGGAGGCTGCCCATTTAGATGCCCAGTCTCTTCATTCTGTCTTCTGCTCCCTGGGGCTGCAAGGGGTGGGACAGGCAGGCAGAGTGCTGGGTGGCCATGGCAGGGCCTTTACTGGGAGGCCTGTGACGTGGGGTTCTCCGATTTGCTTTCTTGGCTGGATGGAGGCTTGCTGTTCCAGGGGCTGTTGGCGCCCAGTGCAGGGGAGTTGTTAAAGCTGTCCTCGTCGTCAATGCCGTTGGCCGCGTCAAACTGGGTGTTCTCCAGCCGGGTGATGAGCCTCTCGTCCTCGTCCCCGAACTCCCCGCCCATCAGGGTGGGCTCCCCCACCACCATCACATCCTGAGAGTGGTGGAGGTCCCCAAACATAATCGGGGCAGGGGCTCGCCCGGCCCAGGGCAGTAGATATCCCCAGAACCCCCATACCCATCCTAGAAGCTCAACACCTCCCTCCCCCTCCTCATTCCCAAGTTTAAAACCCCAACTCCTCTGACTCCCTCAGCTCCTGGAATCCTTCTCACTGAGGGGCTCTAGAACATCACAGCTCTTAGCCTATATCCATTAGACTCTGGGAGGAAACAATATCAATTTATTTCCCTAGCTTCCTAATTCATCTCACTCAAGATTTCAATGGGCTCCTAAACTTCTGTCCATATGTCAGAGAGAGGGAACAGATCAAAACCAAGAGGGAGGGCAGTATGTGTGGATGCATGTGTATTCTAGATCTACAGCCGCATTCAAGACTGAATATTCCTCTATCCGTGAGTGTATTTCTGATAATATGTTCCTGTGGTTATCTGTCCTGAATGTCTCTCTCTCCTTTTATACTCTATGTGCTGTGGCTGAGTCTGTGATTCTAACTATGTATGTGCCTGCCAAGGATTCTCTCTTAAGTGAAAAGAGTCAGCTCATGCTGGCAGAGTATATTGGGGAAAACTGTCTTTGCTTCTGTGCCTGCTAACTTGCTGTGGCCTGGATATGGGTCAGGGGTGAGTGGTGGGGCAGCCCAGAAGAGAGAAGAAAGCCGAGATGCTTACAGGTACCTGGCTGGAGAGGGCGAAGGTGCTGGCTGGGCTCTTCTTCTTGCTGTTGCTGTTGTTGGTGTTGCCGCCCCCTGAGCTCATGGTGCTTCCCCCTGACATCTTCCGTTTCCGCCGTTTGCTGGGCTGTTGCCGTGCAGGTTCCGCTATGCCAGGAAAGGAAACTCAAGTGGAACAGGGCCCTGGATCCCCAATTCTCCATTCTGGGAGAAGCCCAAGCCTGCCCCATCCTGGGTCTTGTAGCCCCAAGAGCAAGGAAGGGACAGAGAACTTGATAAGAAGATAAAAATGCAGCCTCAAAGCTGGGTGCTGGTATTCTGTAAGTCTAGCTACTCATCTGAGGATGGCGGTTGAAAGCCAACCTGGGCAGGGAAGAACCTGAGACTTGAGACTGTTAGTGGTACTGTAGCCCAAAGCTGTAGAGTGCTTGAGCAAGAAGAGCTCAAGGACAGTGCCCTTGTCCTGAGTTAAGCCCCATGAATGACCAAAAAGCAAAAAAATAAATAAAAAATGCCACCTTGGAAAACTGCATCAGGTCCTGGTAAGGACAGGGAAAGGCACTCACCAGGAGGTGCTACCATGCGCTGCCACTTCTGGAAAAGGCAGGTCTTGAGGCAGTCTCGGGGGCTGAGGCTGTAGGTCTTGTGGCGGGACATGAGCTCCTGCATGGGCTCAAGTATCACACAGAGCTGGAAGTAGATAAGAGCATGTCACAGAAGAGATATGGGACTGTGACCAAACAAGATGGGGCAGAAATGGGTACCAGAAACTCACTCGGAGGTAGTTGAGAGTAGAATTGGATAGCCCACACCGGGTGATATTTTTGGAGAGCTGATCCAACATCTGGGGGTCCTGGGCCTAGATGGAGAGAAAGACAAGAACATTAGCACCTGGATTGCATCTGCTCACCATCCTTACTGCTCACCTGAGCGTTGTGATTCTCCTGAGAAGAGGGAGTATTAACATTAAGCATGTGTTTCAGAAGAAACCCTCCTCTTTTCTCCAAGTCAGGATCATGAAATGACAGACCCAGTCTCCCCTTCTGGCTGCTTTCCCTACCCCTTGTGTTTTGGGTCCTGCCCCAAACTCACATGCATGGCAAGGATGCTCCGGGGGATGAGCTCTCGATGCTGTCGGATGCTGAAGTGCCATGTCTTTATCCGCATCATGTCATCAAACATGAACTCCAGGTACAACCGGCCCTCCACACACACCTGGGGACAGGCTTGTCACAACCCTGTCCCCTCCCCACACACATGAAAACATGCCTGTCATAGTTCTGTCCTTTGCTCCCACTGGATACACTTCTGCTATCCACACATCAACCTAGGTATAAAACTATCACAGCAACCCCACCCCGTCCCATGCACCTCCCATAGCTGGCCTTACATACACCCATCTGTACACATGCATAGTTGCAATGCTTAAAAGATCCTTGTCCTTCTCCCATGAGGTCAGGGATACATTCATGCTATGAAGGCAGGCTCTTGTTTGCTGTATACCCACGAGGCCCAGAAAACGGACACAAATCAAATAAATGTCTGTTGAATGCTGCAGTATGCCTGCCCGCCCTTTTAATTTGACCATTTTTTCATTATTCCTTCTTAAGAAACAGCTGGGTACATGTTGGGAGAGAAGAAATCAAATCCAGGTGCCCGGGTGTTCCACATCCTGCTGGGTTGCTGACCTGGGTGAACATGGGTTTGCCGTGTTGGGTCACCATGCTGCCCTGGTCACAGTCGAGGGACACAAAGTTGCTGTGGAATGCCTCCTTGGGGTGCTTAAGGACATAATACAGCTCCGTAGCACCCCCTTCAAAAATGCTGCGAAAGTAGCGTGGGATCAGGGTCCGGCCAATGGCTGTAGAGATGGGACACTTTTCAGGACTGAGGGACCTCAAAGAGGGGGGTCAGGCAGATACCTTCCCTGCCAAGATGGATCTCATGGCACTTCCAGACCCACCATCAGACCATACAACCTCAAAACACGACCCCAAGAAGCACTCACTGTATCTCTTTGGTCCATCTTCCAGGCAGAAAGTGATGGTCAACATGGCATCATCCTCAAAGAACTCAGTTGTGAAAGCATCCCACCAGAGATTGTCACACTCCTAGAGAGCACACACAGAAAGAGTATATGTGTCATAAGACCGCCCACAGGGGTATCCAAATAAGACTCCATCCTCCCTATCACTTTTCCCTTAGCCAAACCTCTGTCCAGTTCTGAAGCCGTTTGTTGAGCTCAAATATTCTGTAGTCAGTTTGGTTTCCATAAGGTGTGTGCCTCCTGGGAAAGTTAAGAGGGGAGGTCGGTAGGAGCAGAGCCTTCCCACTGCTTCCCTTCTGCCTTTACCCAGGTGATGAAAAGCACTTCACTTCCTGCTGGACTCCACTTACCCAATCCCAGGCTCCAGGTATGTAGGCGGGTACATGGGAGTTGGGCTGTGTAAAGGAAGAAGCCATGAGAATAGGGGTGGAGATAGGAATTATTAAGGGGGGGTCAGCCCCTTCCCCTTCCAGGTAGGAAGCTCCTATATGGTCAAAGGGAGAAAGGTTAAGAAGTAAGCAAGGGACTCACCCCACATCCCGATCCAGCATGGTGCCGGGATGAAAGGGGGGAAAGGCGTTGCCGTTCGGGGGCTCCTTCGGCGAGTACAGCTTGAATGACTTTGAGGAACAACCTAAAAAGCAAGAGAAAAGAGAATTCCCTGGGATCCTCTTGGGGGCTCTCCTGGAAGCCTGCTAGACCATGTGGATTCAGACTGGTCTTTTGGAGTCCCTCTAGCCTGGTTCCAAGGGAGGGGTATACAGGGGGAGGAAGCATTTACTACTTCTTCAAAATGGCTCTCATCTTGTTTAACTAAGAAACTGGGGACATCCAGAGGACAGTGGCTCATTTCCTGTAATCCTAGCTAATCAGGAAGCTAAGACCTGGAGAATCACAGTTCGAAGCCAACCTAAGCAGAAGTCTTAGAGACTCTATCTCCAATTAACCATGGAGGCAGGGCTAAGTGGTAGGTCAGCAAGAAAACTGAGTGAAGCCATGTACCAGTGGCTCAAACCTGTAATCCTAGCTACTGGTGAGATCTGAGGATCATAGTTCAAAGTCAGCCTGGTCAGAAATGTCCACGAGACTCATCTCCAATTAACTACCAAAAAGCCAGAATGGGGGCTGGGAAGGTGGCTCAAGTGGTAGAGTGTTTGCCTTGCATGCACGAGGCCCTGGGTTCGATTCCCCAGCACCACATAAGGAGAAGCAAAGCCAGAAGTGGCATTGTGGCTCAAGTGGTAGAGCGCTAGCTGCCTTGAGCTGAAGAGTTGAAAGACAGTGCCCAGGCCCAAAGTCCAGACCCCATGACCAGCCAAAAAACAGTGCTAGCTTCAGCAAAAAAAAAAAAAAGCTACAGATGTTGAGGTCTTGAGTTTAAACTCTAGGACTGGTATGTACACGTGTATACACACACACACACACACACACACACACAGAGCTGAGAAAACAAAGCCTTGAATTAAAGCTCTCATGGGTATCAGTATACACACATACACAAAGACTCTTAAAAGAGAGAAAAAGAGAAGAGAGAGAGAGAGAATAAATTGGGACTATTCGGCCCCAATCCTAACCCATACTCAAGACTGTTTCTTTGAACATTGAATGGCAAAAGAGAAACTGAAGCTGAGAAGCAATTATAGAATGAAGATACAATCATTTTTAGAATCTTGATAACCCCTTTTTTATCTACAGTTTCATTTAATTATCACAACTTTGTAAGGTAGCAGTGTTCATGCAACATTGTGTTTGTGTGTGTGTGTTCAAGATGGCTGGCCTTGGGGCATGAATTCAGGGCCAGGGCACTGTCCTTGAGTTTTTTTTGTTTTTTTCTTCCCTCTCAAGTCTAGCATCCTACCACTTGGGCCACAGCTCCAATTCCAGTCTTTTTTTTTTTTTTTTTCGGTCCTGGCTCTAGGTCTTGAACTCAGGGCCTGGGTGCTATCCTTGAGTTTCTTTTTGCTCAAGAATAGTGCTCTTCCTAATTCCAGCTTTTTGGTAGTTAATTGGAGGTAAGAGTTTCACAAGGGCTGGGAAGGTGGCTCCGTGGTAGAGTGCTTGCCTTGCATGCATAAGGCCCTGGGTTCGATTCCTCAGCACCACCTAAGCAGAAAAAGCCAGAAGTGGCACTGTGGCTCAAGTGGTAGAGCACTAGCCTTGAGCTTAAGAGTTCAGGGACAGCACCCAGGCCCAGAGTTCAGGCCCCACAACCGACAAAAAAAAAAAGAAAGAAAGAAAGAAAAGAAAAAAGTTTCACATACTTTCCTTCCCTAATCTGGCTTCAAACGCTTCAAACCAGTCCTCAGATCTCAGCCTTCTGAATAGCCCAGCCAAAGCAACATTCTTATTGTATGGGTGAGGCAACTTATCTGCTCAAAGATCATAAAGGTTTTTGATCTAAGATCACCGGGGAGTTGGTGGCACACACTTGTAATCCTACTCAGGAGGCTGAGATCTCAGGATTGCAGTTCAAAGCTAGCATGAGCAGGAAAGTCCATAAGAATCTCCGATAAGCCAGGCGCTGATGGCTCACGCCTGTAATCTTAGCTACTCAGGAGGCTGAGATCTGAGGATCATGTAAAAAGCCAGCCCGGGTAGGAAAGTCCATGAAACTCTTATCTCCAATAAACCACTCGAAAACAGGAAGTGGCGCTGTGGCTCAAGCGGTATGAGCTGAAGAGCACAGGGACAGCACCCAGGCCCAAGTTCAAGCCCCATGACAGACACACACACAAAAAAAAAGAATCTCCAGGGGCTGGGAAGGTGGCTCAGTGGTAGAGCGCTTGCCTTGCATGCATGAGGCCTTGGGTTCGATTCCACAGCATCATATAATCAAAAAGAAAAAAGCCAGAAGTGGTGCTGTGACTCAAGTGGTAGAGCGCTAGCCTTGAGCTGAAGAGCTGAGGGACAGTGCCCAGGCCCAGAGTTCAGGCCCCACAACTGGACCCAAAAAAGAAAAGAAAAAAAAAAAAAGAATCTCCAATAAACCACCAGAAAACCGGAAGTTATGCTGGGGCTCAAGTGGTAGAGTGCTAGCCTTGAGCTGAAGAGTTGAGAGTCAGCGCCCAGGCACAGAGTTCAAGCCTTGTG
>NW_012267252.1:5616191-5625641 GCF_000151885.1 Dipodomys ordii
AAAAAAAAAAAAAAAAACCAACTACTATCTATGGCTTAGTATTAGAGTGCTTGCCTAGCATGCATGAAACCCTAGGTTAGATTCCTCAGTACCACAATAACAGAAAGGGGCTACAAATGGTTCTGTGGCTCAAGTAGTAGAGTGTTAGCCTTGAGCAAAAGAACTCAGGAACAGTGCCCAAGCCCTGAGTTCAAGCCCCAGAAATGGCCAAAACAAACAAACAACTATCTAGCTGGGTGCCTGTGGCTCACATTTGTAATCCTAGCTACTCAGGAGGCTGAGATCTGAGGATCACAGCTTGAGGCCAACCAGCTGGTGGCCCCCAATCCCTCCCAATCTTATCTCTAATTAACCACTCAAAAACTGGAAGTGGTGCTTTGGCACAAAGTGGTAGAACACTAGTCTTGAGCAAAAGAAGCTCAGGATCAGTGCCTAGGCCCTGAATTCAAGACTCGCAACTGCCCCCCCCCCAAAAAAACCCAAACTTATTACCTGACAGAATGGATCCAAACCTAGATATTACCATATCATCAACTACCATCTGACCCTTTTATTGCTCTCAAGTAACCAAGGTGGGGCAGACAAAGGGAGACTAGGAAAACTCTCTATCCCTCCCTCACCCTCCAAGTATTAGGAGGGCAGGGGATAGAAAGATAAAGGGGGGTGCCGCCCACCAGATAACCAGTTGGGCCTCTGTCTCTCCCCCACTCCCACCAACCGCCACTCCCTTATCAGCCCAGCCCCCACACCCACCTTGGGTAGAGTATTGTTTCCAAACCAGAAACCCAAAGCCTTAGGCTTTTTCTTGAGATTTGCAGTAAATGGAGGAGCCTCCACTGGATCCAATTTTACTTCCACGTAGAACATAGGAGGCCCGGTATTCTAGATTCCTGGGGTCTCAGTCTATAGATAAGTAGTAACTAGACAGGAGTCATGGATGTATATCTAGGCAGTCTCTTTTCCACCTCATCTAGCAGCATATATGGTTCCTAGAATACTATTTTCTGTCAACAGTTAAATTCACAATTGGGTAGGAGCCAGGTACTCTGTTTCTTCTCCTCCCTCCCAGAAAGGAAAAGCCAAAGCATGGCCCCAAAGGTTTAAGGCCCAGTGATATTTGCTTTCACAGGTTTCCCAAATTTGATTGCATTTGGAAGGGTAGCTCAATAGCTGTATATGAGTCCCCTCCCCAATTTAGATACAAAATCTATTTTGTTCCTGAGGGAAAGAGACAAAGGAAGACCTTGTGCCAATATGTCATTTAATTCTCTCCCCAAAGGCCCCTCCTCACACTGTGGGCAAAAAGGGGGTCCCAGAGGGGCCCAGACTACACAGTTCCTGAAGGTGCCAAGAGTTGGAGCCTGTGTGTGCCTGCACATGAGTGTGTCTCATCCTGCCCAACAGGCTTCCATCCTCAGCTCGTCCCAACACGCCTACTAAGGGCTGGAACCCAGCAGCCCCAGGCAGAATGAGGGTGGCCACAAAAGGCCCTCAACCCATTCAGGAGCTCTCATGGGCCATGTCTACATGCTCTAAGCACCACACAAACTGCCTTCCCACGCCAGTCTTGGACTGAGCCTGTGTCTCCAGCAAGGAATAGACCCCACCAAGCCCCCCAAGTTGTCTCCTCAGACAAATAAGGCCACATTGGAAGTCCAAACTCAAGAAGTGCATCAGAGGATAGGCCTGGGCAGTGAACACAAGAGCTAAAATTCTCAGGACTAGCCCCTATCTCTTACCTAGGCCATCCTTTCCTCAAAAGCAAAACTGCCTCTCTCCCTTAGTTTTAGGGTCACTTTAAGAATCTGAAGAGAGGGCTGGGAAGGTGGCTCAGTGGTAGAGTGCTTGCCTTGTATGCATATGAGGCCCTGAATCAATTACTCAGTACCACATCAACAGAAAAAGCCAGAAGTGGTGCTGTGGCTCAAGTGGTAAGAGGGCTCACGTTGAGCTGAAGAGCTGAGGGACAGCACCCAGGCCCAGTCTGACCAAAAAAAAAAAAGACTGAAGAGAATGAAAGTATGACATCTGAGTTTCTCTTCGATTCTAAAAAAGGGCTTCAGAAACCTTAGTTTCTTTCTCTAGACAAAGCACTGTTTTGGGCTGGGTAACAGTTCTAAGAAACTAAAGCCCAAAAGCTTTGAGGCCTCTATTTGTACCTCCAGTAAATGGACACAACAAACTCAACACCTCTCCAGAGCTAAAACAACTCCCAGGAGCTACAGCACAAGAGGCTGGGAGTGAGAAGGGGAGGGACATCACCCAGACCATCTGTCTCCCTTGCTGCTGGTCCCCAGCAGCAGGGTAGGAGCAAGGTGGGGGTGGTAGTGGAGAGGATGTGTCATCTAGCCTTGGAGTTATAGACACCCCTTCCCAGCAATCTAGGATCCCTTAGGAAATGGGAGAGGAAAACAGGAGCCCAGAACTTACAAAGTTTTCTTAGGTTGGAAGCTGCATCCTGGGGATGGTGGGTACCTCCAACGGGGCATTCCCATGGTAACCAGCCTGACCTGAGGGCAGGCCCTCTCCCTTTGGGGGCTGATTACAGGTCAGGAGGCCTGCAGTCCAGGCCTCTCCAAGCTGGGCATCTCTCCCACTTCCAACATACAAGGCCTGGGCCAGAGGAGGGCCTTCCGCCCACCCCCAACAAGCTTGCAGGGTGCCCAGACTTACCTGGGAGAACTGAGGGGGCCAGGAGAGATGCGGGGACCACCTGGAAACCCAGAGAGACCCTGGCAGGGGTGAGGGCTGAGGTGGGGCCAACTTCAGCCGCTCATGTCCGGAGTGGGACAGAGCGGCCTATGTAGGAGGCTCCACTCCACCGGGCGCACAAAGACTCACAGGCCAAGCCTTGGCCCGCACGGCGGCGGCCACAGCCCCGGGGGAAAGTTACAATGGTCACTGGGCCGGGGGTTCGGGGCCAGGGAATCGGCCTGGGGGGCGGGGGGCCGCGGGGAGTCCAGAGCCTTCTTTGTTTGCAAGGTTTCCCTCAACAATGGCTGCTCCGCTCTTTCCTCTCTCCTCCTCCTCCTTGGCTCTCCCCGCCGCCGCCTCTCGCTGCCTCTGCCTCCAAGCAGCCCGCCCGCCCTCCCTCCCCAGGACACGGGGCCCCTTCGCTGGGGCAGCGGGAGAGGGCGGCCCTGTACTCACACTCACTCACTCACTCACACTCGCACACAGACACACGCAGCTCCCGCCGGCTCCTTCCTTTCTCTCTTTCTCTCCCTCCTCTCCCCTCCCTCTCCTCCCCGCTCCTCTCCAAGCCTCACTCCGAATGAGGCCCCAGGGCGGGCGGAGGGTGGAGCTGCCCCCGCCGGCCCCGCCCCCTCCCTGCAAGCCGGAGGAAGAGCAGAGGGAGGGAGGGAGGAGGGACTGCTGAGAAAAACAAAAGAGGAGACCCGCAGACTGGGGATCCAGAGGATTGGGCCCAGAGAACGGGGCGGAAAAGAAGAGGGGGGTGGGTGGGAGGAGGAGAGCGGAGAGTTGTACCCTCCAGGCTCAGGCGTGAAGCTCAGGGGTGGGCAAGGGAGCCAAAGCCACAGGCAGGGGGAGGAGTGTGCTGGCTGGCCTTTGCAGACTTCCAATATCTTCAATCCACCCGCCAAACCTCCCCCAATCTCTCTGCATCGCTCCCGTGATCTCAGGTTGAAAGCTGGCCTGGGCTGCCACTCTGGACTTCTCTGGTGAAATCCCAGAGCAGCTGGGGTGGGGAGGCTCTGGGGGCTATTTTTGACAAGAGACACATTCTGACTTCAGCCTGTAAACACTGATTAGAGGAAAAGGGAGAGGGGGGGATCACTCCAGGCTTCCCTGGCCTCCAATCTACCTAATAACTTCCAACCCTGGGCTTAGACCCTTTCTCCACTACCACCCCTTGAATCAGAGCATTGTCAGGGCTAGGAAAGGAAATTTTGCCTATCCCAGGGTATCCAGTAGGGGCCTAAGAAAGGGCTCCTGAATCCTCCCCAACACGCTGGTTTAAAAATAAAACAATAAAAAAAGGAAAATGGTTACTATTTTATCTGAAGGGAAAGGTGATGAAGAAGAATATACTTCTGAAACTTGGATAGTGATCCAGGACTAACAACCTAGATACAGACAGGAAACACACACACGCACACACTACACAAACATGAAGCCAGGCTCTGGTGGCTCAGGCCTGAAATCCAAGCTACTCAGGAGGCTGAGATCTGAGGATCACCAGCTGAGGCAGGAAAGTCCATGAGATTCTTATCTCTAATAAAACCACTCAGAAAACCAGAAGTGGCTCTGTGGCTCAAGTGGTAGAGCACTAGCTTTGTGCTGAAGAGCTCAGGGACAGCACCCAGGCCCAGAGTTCAAGCCCCACGACCGACATAAAAAAATGGGAGGGGGGGGGACTGGGAAGGTGGCTCAGTGGTAGAGTGCTTGCCTCACTCATAAGCATGAGGCCCTGGGTTGGATTCCTCAGCACCACATAAGCAGAAAAAGTCAGAATTGGTGCTGTGGCTCAAGTGGTAGAGTGCTTACGTTGAGCTGAAGAGCTTAGGGACAGGGCCCAAGCCCAGAGTTCAGGCCCCATGACTGACAAAAAAAAAGCAAGCAAGCAAAAAAAGAGGGCTGGAAAGGTGGCTCAGTGGTAGAGTGTTTGCCTTGCATGCATGAGGCTTTGGGTTCAATTCCTCAGCACCACATAAGCAAAAAAAGCCGGAAGTGGCAGAGCACTAACCTTGAGCTGAAGAGCTGAGGGACAGCGCCCAGGCCCAGAGTTCAGGCCCACCACAACCAAAAGAGAAAAGAAAAGAAAAGATAGGGAAGGTGTATACTGGCACTCATGAAGGCAAACTCACTCTCTCTTTTTTTTTCTCTCTCTCTGGGAGGGGTGCTACTTTCATTCTTCTTTGCAATTTAAGTGTCTCCTCTACTACCTCCTTCCAACTATATTCACACGTAATCCCAAGAACAGGATTTCATATGACATACACATTGGTTGGCTGTGCAATAGTAGCGGGTTACTGGTAGCTCACACCTGTAATACTATCTACTCAAGAGGCTGAGATCTGAGGATTACAATTCCAAGCAGCCCAAGAAGACAAATCCGAGACTCTTAGCTCCAATTAACCAGAAACAATTTGGAAGTGGAGGTATGTGGCTCAAGTGGTAGAGCACCAGCTTTGAGCAGAAAAGGCCAAGGGAGAGTTTAAGGCCTGAGTTCAAGTCCCAATACCACCACCCAAAACATAACAATAACAAAAAAAGAAAACATAAAAAAAACCTCCATCTGGCTGTTTGAGCATTATCCACACATAAATAACATCTCTTACTTTTACGTAAATCACCATAAATACACATTTCAGCCTGTGATATACTTCAAACCCTCAATAAACCCAAACCCTGGACACAGATACACATATAACAAAGTCTGTGTCAAACCTTGATTCCCATACACACTGGGAGCTGGAATACATATATGCACCCTTACTCCAATACTCACACCAAAACATGGCTCTACTATCCATATAACCTGGTCATTTGTTACACAGACTCATCCTACACACTAGTCTCCCTCACACCTGCACAATTCCTTATCACCTCCACATAATACACCCCAGCTTTCCTGAACATTGATGTCTATGATATCTGGCCAGACCTTGCAACATACAGCCTACCACCAGGATATAAGATAATCCTACTGCCTAGAAAATTTGCAGCCTAACTCTGGATTGGCACATACTCTTCCCCCACTAACAAGGCAATTCCGTTGTTTTTTTTTTGGGGGGGGAGGGGGGAGAAGCAGTCCTGGGGCTTGAACTCAGGGCCTGGGCACTGTCCCTGAGCTTCTCTTGCTCAAGGCTAGCACTCTACCACTTGAGTCACAGTGCCACTTTCAGCTTTTTCTGTGTATGTGGTACTGAGGAATTGAACGCAGGGCTTCATGTGTGCTAGGCAAGCACTCTACCACTAAACTACAATCCCCGCCCGTCATTTTTTCCTTATACTTTCCAAAGCATGTAGATCAAGCAGTACCTTCAGCTTATACCCAGACACACATACGTGGTCAAATATCCTAACTTGAAAAGATCATAGCCAAGAAGGCCTGAGGTTTGAACCCTAGACTTCTAAGCCTAGTTTATACAACCCTAGCCCTGGGGCATCTCAGCAATTCTTATTCCCTGCCCCCTCCAAGCCTCAAATGACTGTCTACATGGGGATGGTGAAGTAGTATGATTCTTCTGGCTTCTGCCCAATGCTGAGAGCTCAGAACCCCATCTAGGGTATCTAGCCAGATAGGTGTTATTAGGGGCCTTCCCCTTCACTGTGTGAAGGAGGACCCTTAAACAACAAGATGTATCAATGCTCTGGCCTATCATTCAAACATCATTCCCTTTCTGTAGCAAGTCTGCTCCTGCTCTGACCCAATTCCCCTTGTGCTCAAGGCAGGAACAATCCAGATAAAGGGAGCAAGTCTGACTTAAAAGGCCCTAAAACTGGTGTGTCTGAGAGGGAAAATGACAATGGTGATGAGGGACTGCTTGCAAGAGAGGACTCATTCCTTCTGTAAGGGGCCTCAAAAGATAGCAGCTAGCCCTAGACCACAGAATGAGGCACCAGCACTGCCCCCTGCCCGGGGCCCCTGACCCAGGCCTCCAGTGTGCCTGCCCCCCTTCCTTTGTCTGTGCCCGGCCTCCCGTTGGCCTGGCGCTCTGCCATCCTCCTCTCCTGGCTTCCAGCCGCCACCACTGCTGCCTCTCCCCCTCCCCCTCCTCCCTTCCTTAACCCTTCTGAGCCACATGCTACCCCACACAAATCCTGGCCCCTCAGCATCCTGCCCAGGGAGTTACCCCTTAGCAAGGCTTGTCCCTGCTTCTGACCATTTCACCCCTGAAGCTATTTCCCACCCCAGAAGCACTAGGGAGCTTAAGTGTGGCCTGTGTATCTTGTGCTCTTTCCGCGTGTGCATGTGTGTGGATCTGTGTGTGTTCTGGCTTCCCTCAGTCACATGTGTGGGGCATGTGCTGTCTCTGCTGGGCTGGGGGAGGAGGAGGAGCCAGGAGACAGCAGAGCACAAAGGAGAGACTCAGGCAGGCAGGCAGGCAGGCAGCAGGCGGCTTGCCAGGGTGTCTGGGCCCTCACTCCAAGGCTGCTCAAGGTGGTAGTGGGGTCCTTGGGCCTAGACTGCTATATGATGCTCTTGTGTTTTAAACATGAGCTCACACCCTCCCATGCAATTCTAGTTGCCTCTCACCATAGCTTCTATCATTCCCCACCTCTCAAGCCCCTCCCTAGGTGGTTCTCCTTGAAGTCTAACCTCCATCCATCCTCCACAGCATCAATCCACAAGACTTCTTGGCAAAAAAAAAAAAAAAAAAAGATACCTTATTCTAAGCTATCTTTGTCCCTTTTCTTTCAGCCAGACCACCAAACACACAAAAGGAACTGACCGAAGTTCCCCCACCCCACACATATATATACCCCTGGGTCTGGGTCTTCTTATTGTCCTCAAGCTATTAACAGAGATAGAGTAGAAAAACTTTCTTCTTCCCCCTACTTGACCCAGGGGTTGGAGAATAAGAATAGGTCTCCAACCCCAGAGTGAGTCTCCCATCTACCTCCAACTTGACATCCCCTCCATTCACAGCCTCTACACTTCATAAAGAACCAAGATTAGGACTCAGCCCTTGGTTTTGCTCTCCTTCTGTGTATGGTGATGGAGGGACAGAATCTGGAAGTGGGCTTACAGCATGGACAGATCTGATCTAAAGTACCCAGCATGGACCAATTACAAAGAGAAAATACACCCACAAACATACACACCAAGCTGATAGGAGGAATGATGGGACCAAACTCTTTCCTTTCCTCCTCTCCCTCACACTTATGCATCAGGAGCCAGGGGTTCCAGGATCCTTAGACTCTCCTAGCCTTCCCACTGGGCCCCATATCCCTTAAATGTCAGGCTGGCAGGCACTTGAAGTGTATGCCCAGCCCAGCCTGGGTCACATGATTTTCAAGGAAGCTTCTGCACTGGCAGCTTCCCTTGGTGATGGTGGTGGTGGTGTGTGTGTGTGTGTGTGTGTGTGTGTGTGTGTGTATGTGTGTTAGGGGAAGGGTCCAGTTGGCCTCTCAGAGAACAGGACATCTGGAAAGGCAAAGTGTCTACACTAGGCTAGATTCAGGAACACTGACTTCCTGGAGAAAGCTGACTCTCAACATACAAGAGGATCAATTTGGGGACTTAGAGTCTTGGAGATGGTATTAGTGTTCTGAGACCGTCTGTCACATGGCTTTTCTGTTTCTTCCTAGCAGTTGAAATAGGACCTACCCTCCTCCCATAAGAAAAAACATACAGGCCATCCTTTGAAAAGAGCTGATATTTGTTTGGAGGAGGTAGTGGTCTACATATAATGGTCCTCCCAAAAGTTCTCACTTGGGGGGGAGGGGAGGTCTTCAAGTATTACTCCCTTAACTCTCTCCATCTCACTATTGCCTAGTCTATCTGGGGCTGCCAGATTCCCCCTCCCACTAAGGCAGAGATGCCAGACCCAAAGGCCCAATTATCTGGCACCCCCTAGGGATACCTTCTGCCCCTCAGGAGGGCCAACCTTCCCTGGCAACAGGCAGGAAGAATTGGAAGGGACAAGATGGGCCACAATCAATCCCTCCCCCCAAACAGCATGCTCAGAAAAAGCGGGGCGGGGGTGTGGGGTGGAGTGGGGATCTTAGTATATATGAGGCTGTAGACAGCAAAGAAGGGAGGGGGGGCCAAACCAAACCAGCCAATCACAACTCTATGATGACCTGAGGGGGGGGGTCAAAAGTCCAGAGTCACTTTTGATTGGCTACCACATTGGAATTCTGGGAATTTCAGTCCCCCCCGCACCCCTCCCAATTTAGCTTTTCCCCACCCCACCCCCAAAAAAACATACAAGCGATTCTCAGCTCCCCCTCCCCGAGTAAAAGGCTGCTGCGTATTTACACAGATGAGAAAACCCTCCCTCAAAAGAGGCCCCGCTTACCCCTTTCAGCTCCCGACTCCCCCCCCACACACACACGGCCTTCGACGCCCCCCACATAAGTTCTCCTCAAGCAAGAGGTGAAGGGCTCACGAGGGTGAGGGAGGGAGGGATCGGGCGGCCGCGCGCCCCACTCACCAGGACAGGCACAGCCCACTGACATCTTCACATCGCACGCCGCTGGGGGCCCAGCCGAGTCACGGTGCCCGCCCCTAGCAGGGACAGGTCGGGCATGAGCTGCTGCCGCCGCCCGCGGCTCCCGCTACCCTCACCGCCGGCCTGGTCCCCGGCCTCAGCCCGGTTCGGGTGGCCCCAGGCTGCAGTGAGAGGCCTGTCAGGCGCGGAGCAGACAGGAAGGAAGCCAGGCAGGAAGGCGAGCTGCCTCTGCGTGTGTGCGCGCGGGTGTGCGTCCCCGGGAGTGTGTGTCCGTGTGCGCGCGTGTGCGCGTGCGTGTCTGTGC
>NW_012267252.1:5632896-5635235 GCF_000151885.1 Dipodomys ordii
CCCCCCGCAAAAAAAAAGCCAGGCACCTGTTGCTCACACCTGAGGATCGTGTTTCAAAGCTAGTCCGGGAAGAAAAATCTGTGAGACTCTTTTTATCTCCAATAAAACACCAGAAAACCGGAAGTAGCACTATGGCTTAAGTGGTAGAGTGCTTACCTTGAGCTGAAGAGCTGAGGGACAGCGCCCAGGCCCAGAGTTCAAGCCCCATGACCAACCAAAAAAAAAGTTGGCTCCTTGCTGGACACTGGTGACTCACACCTAATCCTAACTACTCAAGAGGCTAAGATCTAAGGCTCATCATTTGAAGCTAGACCTGGCAAGAAAGTCTGTAAGACTTTTTTTTTTTGGTTGGTCAAAGGGTTTGAACTCTGGGCCCGAGTGCTGTCCCTTAGCTCTTCAGCATAAGGAAAGAGCTCTACCGCTTAAGCCACATCACCATTTCTGGTTTTCTGATGGTTAATTGGAGGTAAGAGTCTCACAACTAGCCGGGCACTGGTGGCTCATGTCTGTAATCCTAGCTGCTCTGGAGGCTGAGATCTGAGGATCGTAGTTCAAAGCCAACCCAGGCAGGAAAGTCAGAAAGACTCTTATCTCCAATAAACCACTAGAAAACCAGAAGTGGCATTGTGGCTCAAGCAGTAGAGTGTTCACCTTGAGCTGAAGAGCACAGGGACAGTGCCCAAGCACAAAGTTCAAGCCCCACGACTGACCAAAAAAAAAAGTCTCACGACTTTCCTGCCCAGGCTGGCTTCGAACTGTGATCCTCATATCTCAGTCTCCTGAATAACTAGAATTACAGTTGTGAGCCATCAGTGCCTGGGTTGTCTTCTGTCTTCTTCATGGCTGGTTCTGTGGTCTGGGGAACTTGATGATAGCATAGTGATCAAGCCTGTTTCTCCTGGGAGCACTCTTCTGAGGGTATTTGGGCTATGTCTGGAGCTGCAGTGTCTTGGGACCCCAGAAGATGGGTAAAGTGCATATCTTCTTTTTGGTGGCTGTGGATCCCTTCTTATCCTTCAAAGCTAAGCAAGAAGGGCAGTAGCTCCCTTCTACCTTTTGGGTGCCATCTTGGTGAAAAGATTTTTTTTTTTTTTTTGTCGGACATGGGGCTTGAACTCTGGGCCTGGGCGCTGTCCCTCAGCTCTTCAGCTCAAGGCGAGCCCTCTACCATTTGAGCTACAGCGCCACTTCCGGTTTCCTGGTGGTTTAGATAGGAGTCTCATGGTCTTTCCTGCTGGGGCTGGCTTTGAGCCGGGATCCTCAGATCTCAGCCTCCTGAGTAGCTAGGATTACAGGCATGAGCCACCAGCGCCTGGCTGTTTCGTTTTTTTTTTTAAAGTTGCTTGTGGGGTTTAATTCAGGGCCTAGGCACTGTCCCTGAGCTTTTTCTGCTGCTCTAATTACTTTAAACCACAGTGCTATTTCTGTTTTTTGGTGGTTAATTGGATATAAGAATCCTAGCTACTCAGGAGGCTGAGATCTGAGGATCACAATTCAAAGCCAGCCCGGGAAGGGAAGTTGGTGAGACTCTTTAATAAACCACTAGAAAACCAGAAGTAGCACGGTGGCTTAAGCGGTAGAGCACTCTCCTTGAGCTGAAGAGCACAGGGACAGTGCCCAAGCCCAGAGTTCAAGCCCCATGGCTGACCAAAAAAAAAAAAAAGAGTCTCATGGACTTTTCTACCCCAGGTGGCTTCAAACTGTGATCCTCAGATCTCAGCCTCCCTAGTAGCTAGGATTACAAGCATGAGCCATCCCCACCTAAGCCATAGTTTGTTTTCTTCATGTTTGAAAATGGTGGGGATTAACCTAGAGTCTCACAGGTGACAAGCTGGGCAAGCAGGCTGCCACTGAATTACATCTCCAGCACACTTTTTGTGAGTTTATTTATTTTTTGTTGGTCATGGGGCTTGAACTCTGGGCTTGGGTGCTGTCCTGCACTCTTCAGCTCAAGGAGAGTGCTCTACTGCTTGAGCCAGAGCACCACTTCCGGTTTTCTAGTGGTTTGTTGGAGATAAGAATCTCATGGACTTTCCTGCCAGGGCTGGCTTTGAACCTTGATCCTCAAATCTCAGCCTCCTGAGTAGCTAGGATTACAGGTGTGAGCCACTGGCTCCCGGCTTTCTTTTATTTTTTATTTTGGTCCGGTCGTGGGGCCTGAACTCTGGGCCTGGGCGCTTTCCCTCAGCTCTTCAGCTCAAGGCTAGAGCTCTATCACTTGAGCCACAGCTACTTCCGGCTTTTTTTTTCTTTTTGCTTATGTGGTGCTGAGGAATCGAACCCAGGGCCTCAGGCATGCAAGGCAAGCGCTCTACCACTGAGCCACCTTCCCAGCCCTC
>NW_012267252.1:5636069-5639234 GCF_000151885.1 Dipodomys ordii
CGCTGCTGCTCGTGCCCGCGGTCGCCCTCCAGCAGGCGCCGGCTCTCCAGCCCCCGCCGAGCAGGGCCGGGCTTTATTAATATGCTAATTGCTCTGCTTAGTGGGAGGGGAGAACCGTGTCAAAGTGACCCGGGAGAGCGCGCAGGGAGAGACGGCGTGCGTGCGTGCGTGCGTGCGTGCGTGCGCCGCGCGGCGGGCGGGCGGCGAGGGGCCGAGAGCCATCAGCAGAACAGCTCGCCTGTGACGCAGCTATTAAAAAAAAAAAGAGACTGAGGCAAAGACCCCAAAATGGGAGGATGAAGGAGAAGGCGGTGGGAGACGAAATCTGCCACTGAGTGTCTGTGCCCCTGATACTCGGGTTTAGCAAGGTGGAGCGGGAGGAGCCTGGGCCGTGAGGTATTAGCTCTGCGCTCTCGCTCTCTCCCTCCCTCCCTCCAGCACCCCCTCCCCCGGAGAAGAAAAAGGACTGTGGACCCCATGCCCTAGCTCTGTGTGTGGAGACCCCAGTCTTACTCTGGAGATCTCGGCTGCATGCTCCATCCACCCTGTGCTTTCTGGGAAAAGCAGCATTTATCCTAAAGCTAGCAAACCCTAGACTCAGACCACTCCTCTGGCTTGCTAAACCAGTTGGGACTGGAGCTAAAAGGGTTAATTTAGCCAAGTTTAACCCTTCCCAGCCTAAGGCCTTGAAACTGCGTTTTGCTGGGGGAGTGGGGGAAGGGGAGGAGGCAACAGATGACCAGTAGGTTGTACTAGGGGTGGCGCGGGGTGGGAGTGGGTGTGGGTGTGTGTAGTAGAGATACGCAGGACTTCTTGCCAAACACGCTTTCCCTTCCCCCTTTTCTCCTTCCAACCCTGCTTCTTCTTTCACCCACAGTTCTCTGCTCTCTTTTGGAGACCGGACAACAGAAAGCAGATGCCTCCAGTGCCCCCTACCTATAGGAACAGAGACCATGGTGGGAGCGGAGTAGGGGGGGAGCGGTGTTAGAATCTGTATAGGAAGCATTCTTTCCCCAGGGAGAACTCTCCTAAACCTCCCGGTACTCCTAAGATTCTCCTACCCATTTCCTTAGAGGGGAGGGGCTCATCCCCAACCATTCCTAAATGCCTGGCCCTAGCTGCCTCATAAACAGGAAATACCTAATAAGTGAGAGGAGAGAAAGGGGAGAGGCCTGCAGGAGAGAGAGGCTTGGGCTCCCCAACTTCTAGCTTCTCTTTCTCAAGCTGGGTGGGCTCCTGGTTTAGACTCTTGAGAGCCTGGTCTAATAACCCCTCCCTAGAGCATCTGGTCTAGATTGGATAAGGGGTCTGGGAGGGGGACTTCCCTTTGTTACTTTAGGGGGATTGGTTGAGAAGGCTTTTCCTTAACTCAGGCTCTGAGTCTGCACAGCTGGTTTGACTGGTTGGGGGAGGATACAGATGTGGAGGGACCTATAAACTGTTTATGAGACCCCTTTTTCTTCAACTTAGGTCTTTGCTGAGGGGCATAAAAAGATAGAAGGATAAAGTCTAGACAGTGATAAAAAAAGGTCTTCCTAGGAATGAGACCTATTCCTCTGTGTTTAGGATGAAGGGAGCTCCACAGTGGGTAGGGTTACCCTACCTTCAGCTTTACCCATCTCCATCTCTACTCTCTTTCAGATACTAGCATTACAGGGAGTAGAGGAAACAAAAGCAACAGAACTGGTCTGCAACTTGGATACCTAGGTTTGAATCTCAGCTTTCCCCCTTGCTAATTGAATGACCTTGACAATTGATTGCCCTACTCTGAACTTAGCTTTACCCTCTGAGATTAATACCTGAAGCTTGATGAGATGCAAACCAGACAATGTATATATACCCAGTTTCCTAGCTCAGCACTCTCCCACACACAGTACTTACAAGATATATTGACATTAGATATATATATTCTGCTTGTTTTGAGGTTGCTATTGTGAGTGCCTGGAAAGGGCTAGATATGACCTGGTCATATAACTACCTTGGCCCGCCCCCCCCTTCTCTCAATGCTGTCTGTGTATTGGCCTTATCTTTCTGTCACCACTTACCCCTAAGGTCACCCATTCCATACAACTAGCTTGGTCAGATTCCATGATGATCACTGTCACTTGAATGGACCATGAGGATTATAACCTACCCTACGAAAGTTCTTGTGTCCCTTCTAGATTGGAGTTGTGGAATGTAAAAGAAGGCAAAGAAGGAAGAAAAAAATTTCACATTGTTGGTTACTCACTATGTTAGGCCTTTCAAATCTCCAGTTTGTTTCATTCATGAAGACTTTTGGCAGGTGATATTTATTGCTTGCACTGAACAAGCAAGCAGACTGAGGTTCAGTGGTTAGGGGTATAGTGCAGGGCATATATAGCAGATGTGAGACCCTGGGTTCTGTCCCTAGCACCTCAAAACTGAAGTTCACCCAGGCACCTGTGGCTCAGGAGGCTGAGATCTGAAGCTTAAGATTTGAGGCAAACAAATCCATGAGACTCTTTTGTTTGTTTGTTTGTTTTTTGGGTCCGGTTGTGGGGCCTGAACTCTGGGCCTGGGTGCTGTTCCTCACTCAGCTCTTCAGCTCAAGGCTAGTGCTCTACCACTTGAGCCTCAGCACCACTTCCGGCTTTTTCTTTTTGCTTATGTGGTACTGAGGAATTGAACCCAGGGTTTCATGCACGCTAGGCAAGCACTCTACCAATAAGCCACCATCCCAGCCCCCATGAGACTCTTTATTTCCAATTAGCCTACAAAAAAACTAGAAAACATTGGCACTGTGGCTCAAGTGGTAGAGTGCCAGCCTTGAACAAAAGAAGCTGGGGGGGAGGGGCCTTGCATGCCTGAGGCCCTGGGTTCGATTCCTCAGCACCATATAAGCAAAAAGAAAAAAAGCCGGAAGTGGTGCTGTGGCTCAAGTGGTAGAGTGCTAGCCTTGAGCTGAGGGACAGCACCCAAGTCCAGAGTTCAGGCCCCACGACCAGACCCCTCCCCCCCAAAAAAGCTCAGGGGCAGTGCCCAGGCCCTGAGTTCAAGCCCCAGTACTGACAAAAAAAAAAAGAAAGAAAGAAAGCTGGGCACCGGTGGCTCATGCCTGTAATCCTAGCTACTCAGGATGCTGAGATCTGAGGATCACGGTTCAAAGCCAGCCCAGGCAGAAAAGTCCTTGAGACTCTTATCTCT
>NW_012267252.1:5644709-5650129 GCF_000151885.1 Dipodomys ordii
GTTACAATTACATGGGCAGGATAATGCGTACATTTCTTACCAAGCATTGCAGCCTCCTCCTTTGACATCCCCATGTATGGCTTTTTGGTGATGAATAGAGATGAGTATTACAGACTTTCCTGCAGGGGCTGGGTTTGAAACTTGATCTCAGCCTCCTGAATAGCTAGGATTTACCCAGGCGCCTGTCTATGGAGTGGAATCTTGAAACTCTATCACAAAAACAGAACAAGAAGGGCTGGGAATGTGGCTTAGTGGTAGAGTGCTTGCCTAGTATGCATGAAATCCTGGGTTCGATTCCTCAGTACCACATACACAGAAAAAGCCAGAAGTGGCACTGTGGCTCAAGTGGTAGAGTGCTAGCTTTGGGCAAATAGAAAGAAGCCCAGGGACGGTGCCCAGGCTTTGAATTCAAGCCCTAGGACTGGCAAAAGACAAAACAAAAACCAGAACAAGAGTAACATGTAGCAAGTCCAGCAGTGTGGAATTACGTGGAAGTTAGTGCTGGTCTGCAAGTGTCCACTAGAGGGTACTGTTTCAAAACAGAGGCCCTTGTGAAATGAAGTGAATGGAATGTACTGCAGGTGGAACGTCAGACTGAGGGCGTTCCAACAGCTGGATGAATGAACGAAAATAAAAAGTAAACAAATGTTAACCGTCCTTCTCATTACTAAGATCTCTTCAATTTTGGTCTCCTTGTGTAACAAAAATTAAGCACTTAAAATATGCCTAGAAAGTGTGCTACTCGGCTTTCTTTAAGAGACTACGACTCCCAGGATCTCTTGCGCGAGACTCGGGCTCTCTTCTCGAATGTCACTCGGGCTTCTGGGATTCGTAGTCTTGCAGTGTCCTTCGGGAGTTGTAGTTCGCTTCCCACAATCGGCAGGGCGAGGCGGCGCCAGCGATCAGAGCAGCGCTGGGCGTTCAGGGGCCAAGATGGCGGCGCGCCGGGGCCGGAGAGACGGAGTCGTGCTGCCCCCGACTGGGGGCCCCGGCCCTGACCCCGGCGGCGGAGTCCGCGGAAGCGGTTGGGGGAGTCGGAGCCAAGCACCGTATGGCACGGCGGGCACCGTCAGCGGTGGAGAGCAGGTGAGAGATTGTCGGGCGGCCCGCGGCTGGCAGCAAAGCGGCGTGTGCCGGGCGGTGACACGTGGACGCCACGGGAAAGGGAGGAAGCACTTGGGAGTCGATGCTTGGTGGCCGCGGGAATCAGGTTGGACCGGGTAGACCTAAACCGTTTTGGGGGGCTATGCTGGCAGAGACAGGATTCCTACAGCTGTGCCTGGGCAAGCCGGCGGGACCGAAGCGGGTATCGGAAACGTGGCCCTCATTTGGGGGGGCCGGGGACTCGGCATTGGAGTCGAAGGCCAAGTCCTTTCTCTGAGGATGCCGCTCCGGGCTCCACCAGCCCAGCGCCGCAGTTCCTTTTTCGGAACACGTGGGTTGGGGGGGGCAGAGCGATTTTCCCGGGAGAACTTGTCTGTCTCCCCTCCCCCTCGAGGCGGCGGGGAGACCCACGTGGGTTGGGCTCCAGCCGGAGAGGGGGGCGCAGGGCGCGGGTCCACGTGGGGGCGGGGAAAGGGGTGTCCACGTGGCTCCCGGCCCAGGCTGGCGGGCATCTACTATCCACGCCGGAGCCGCACTGCCGGGAACTGGGTGTGTCTCAGCCGGTCCCGCCATCTCTGGCCTGTGCTGGGGGCCCCTGGCCAGAAAGGAAGGTAAAGGCTGCCCAGAGCCTTTGAACTTTTTTCCCTGGTCTGCATCGCTTTTTGACAGCGGGTGGTAGACTTTCCAGATGTTCGTGAAGTCTCTTCCCTGTAATGGATGGCAGGGTGTGATGGGAGAATTGAGTCTGTAGGGCTGTGGAGGAGTGAGCCTGACCGGCTTGGGGTGGGTTGTGACTCACTGGCACTGGCGTTTAGGTTGCCTCCCGTTCTGCCTTCTTTCTCATTTGTGATTCAGGGGTGTGGGGAGTTGTCAACGTACACCTAGGACAAGCTTAAAAAAAGGAGAGGTGCCTCTGTCACTTTTTTCTCCAGCATCTCTTTGGAGGAGGCAGCTAAGGCCTGCTTTTATGAATTGATACAGAAACCAGGATGTTCTAAATTTAATGTTCTCTGGAATTTTTGCTGGGGATGGGAGAGGTTGGAAGAGTTTGAGAACTCTTCAACATTGGTTGAACATTTATTGGATGAGGGAGAATTCTTTTGGTCAGTTTTCTTGGTCTTTAATTCTCCACTCTTTAGTAAAACGTTTCTAAAAGTTCCCACCCATATTGGCCGTGGGCAAGAATTAAACTGTTTCTTTTCTCTCTTAAGCAATTTAGCTGGGTTCTTCATTTTTCTACCTAGGTGGGAGTTGGGTTTTGTGTATGCTACCTGGTAATATGTTCAAACAGCTATTCTATGTTTGTTTGTTTTTTCTCAGAGGAGAATGGTTTCTGGAATATGAATTTGGAATTGATCACTTTCTTACCTTTTCAGAGGTTGGGCTAGTGGGCTTTTCCTTTAGGGCAGAGGCAATAGGGATCCAAGATCCAAAGTAATATTTTCTATGTACTGAGATACATAAGTTTAGGCACAGAATAACATGATCATTGCCCTCTAGGATTTATTTTTATTTATTTATTTTGCCGGTTGTGGGGCTTGAACTCTGGGCCTCGACGCTGTCCCTGAGCTCTTCAGCTCATGGCTAGTGCTCTACCAGTTGAGCCACAGTACCAATTTTCTGGTGGTTAATTGGAGATAAGAGTCTCAAGGACTTTTCCTGCGGGCTTCTAACCTCAATCCTCAGATCTCAGACTCCTGAGTAGCTAGGATTACAGGTGTAAGCCAATGGTACCCTCTAGGATCTTAGGTTTTAGTCAGGACAGGTAGATACTGTGCATGAACAAAAGGAAAGTGAACGGTATTTAGGATTACTGCCAGCAGTAGTAATCTATTTTGAAGGGTATGGGAGGGAACATTTTTGTAGGTGTGTGCTAGTCCTGAGACTTGAACTCAGGACATGGGTGCTGTTCCTCAGCTTTGTTGCTCAAGGCTAGTGTTCTACCACTTGAGTCACAGATCCACTTATGGCTTATTGTAGTTAATTAGAGATTAGGTTCCCGCCAGGGCTGGCTTCCAACTATGCTCTCCAGATCTCTGCCTCCTGAGTAGCTAGGATTACAAGTATGAGCCACCTGTGCCCCAGCTTTTTAATTTCTTTTTAAAGCTTAAGTTAGTTGGGGCTGGGAAGGTAGCTCAGTGGTAGAGCGCTTGCTTTGCAAGCATGAGGCCCTGGGTTCGATTCCTCAGCACCACATAAACAGAAAAAGGCGGAAGTCGCGCTGTGGCTCAAGTGGTAGAGCGCTAGCCTTGAGCTGAAGAGCTGAGGGACAGCACCCAGGCCCAGAGTTCAGGCCTCATGACCGGCAAAAAAAAAAAGCTTAAGTTAGTTATACAGGAGGAGATTTCATTGTTACCTTCTCAAACATGTTTACAATGTATTCCAGTCAATTTCACCCTAACACTCACCCTAGCGCCCCCCACCCCTTCCAGGAATGACATTTTAAGCTGAGAAAGCTGAATGTGGTGTGAAAAAACTTTCATCAGAGGCAATGGTGTGAAGGGTGAGAAGAACATGGCTTATTGGAGGAACGAAGAGACCTATATATCAGGAATGGGAGAGAAAAAGCTGAAGACCCAGGAAGTGATTATTAATACATAAAAAAGTTTCTGGCTGTTTTTTTTGTTGGGTATTCATGGGGCTTGCCAGGTAGGCAAGTCCTTTACCACTTGAGCCACATCTCCAGGCCAGTTTTCACCACCAGGCTGGAGGAACAAGATTGATGTGGGAAAGTCAGTTGGTAGGGTGTTGAAGTTAGGAAGTATGCTGATGGCTGGTCCTGTTTGGGTAATTTTAGTCAACTGGGAACTATGCTGTTTGAGGGATGGGTGTTTATATAAGCAAAGGTGTCTCTCTGGGGGCCTGCCATTACCTCCTGAGAGTGGAGATGAATGATTTGTAGAGCTGGTCATTGTCTTAAGATTCTGTGCTAGTAGCTCGGGCTCTAGTAGGGAGGAGGCAGGGCAGAGTTAGTTGCAGGCATCTTGCTCACCTGCGTCTATTTGCTGAGCCAAGTACTATCAACTTCTGGTTGTAATTACAGGCTTGTAAAGATTTGGGAGGGGTTAGTGCTTGAAACCTGCTGCCTTTCACTTCATCTCTGGATCTGGTCTCCTTAAATGTTCCTAACTAGTTTTTTTTTCCCCCATGGGCTCCAGAACTCCCCAACATTTTTCGGAAGAAGAGGGGAGTAGGCCTTTTTCTTTTGGAGGAAGTGAAGTGCTTAATTTCCCCTTGCTGAAGAAAAGTCTGTCTTTTCTGTGTTTGATCTTGTCCTCAGGCCTTTGACCATATTTCTAATAGTGGAGATAGTCAAGACTTTAGCTTCACCAATACCACTTTTGGCCCCTGCCTATACTTATGACAAGTCTGAGTGGGCCCTACCTCATGACAAGGCTAAGGATGTTGCTACCTCTAAGAGGAATGAGGGATTGGAGCTTCTCCATCTATAGAATCAAGTCTTCTCCTCATTGGCTCTCACCAGATGGAGGTGGGAGAAGGGACCATTCCCTTGGGATTGGGGATTTAGCTCAATAGAGTATGCCCAGAGTGAACAGGGTCCTGGGTTCAATCCCTCAGTACCAGAAAAGTGTGAAATAAGTGAATACTGTGTGTAGGACAATTGGGAAGTATAAGCACATTTAAACTCTTAGGAGTCTGGAAGAGTATAAGCTAATAGAATCTAAAGGACTATTTACCCTGAAGGAACATGAAATCCAATTTTAGAAGAAATGCAAAAAAAAAATGTCATAGGGTTAGTGGAATAGGATGAGATTGTCAGAAAAGTGAACAAAAAAATGTGATGTGGTATGAGGAGAGATCGACATGGTCTGGGAAAGCCTGAGGTAGCTTCCAGAGGAACGTAGGATTTGAACTCAATAGCGAACTGAGACCTAAAAGAGGTTTGACTTAGGTCATCAGGTTGCGGTAGCTGAGTTGTCTCGGCAGCTTACCTGTCTAGTATATGTCCCTCAGCCAGGTCCCCTCTCCACTGCCAGCAGATGTCTTCTGAGTAATAATTTAAAATTTATTTTTGAGATAGGACCTTGCTGTGTGCAGCCCAGGCTGGCCTTGAATTCAGTCTGTCTTTAAGGCTCCTGGTAATATAGTTATGTGCTACCATACTTGAGCTAGTTTTGGGCTTTTTTTTTTTTTTTTTTGTCAGTCATAAGGCTTGAACTCTGGGCCTGAATGCTGTCCTTCAGCCCGAGGCTAATACTTTACCACTGGGCCACTTCCGGTTTTCTGAGATAAGAGTCTCACAGACTTTCCTTCCCTGGCAGGCTTTGAACCTTGATCCTCAGATCTCAGCCTCC
>NW_012267252.1:5650179-5652487 GCF_000151885.1 Dipodomys ordii
CGCTCTCCTTACTTTCCCCACCCCCTTCCTGGACTGGAGTTTAATTTAAAATCTTACACTTGCTAGGCAGGCACCTTTGATCCACATACTCTTTTTGCTTTAGTTATTTCTCAAATACGAGCTTGTAAATTTTGTTTAGAACTATACTTCTTTCCTCCCTTCTAGTGGGATAATAAACATGCACACCGGGCTTATTGGTTGAGATGGAGTATTACTGAAACCTCCCACCCCCATACACATACACTGGCCCCTATCTTCTATTGTCTGAAACCCTGAGCTTCCTAGTTTCTGCCTCTGTTTTTTTTTTTGTGGGGGGTCCGGTCTTGGGGTCTAAACTTGGGCCTGGGCGCTGTCCCTCTTCAGCTCAAGTGGTAGAGGGCTAGCATTCGACCACTTGAGCCACAGCGCCACTTCCAGCTTTTTTCTTTTTGCTTATGTGGTCTGAGGAATCAAACCCAGGGCCTCAGGCATGCCAGGCAAGCGCTCTACCACTGAGCCACCTTCCCAGCCCTCTGCCTCTGTTTTTGTTTTTTGGTTCTTCAATACGTAACACTGAGATTTATTCTGTAGGCCAGATGGAACTAGAAGTTTGTTTTTTGCTGGTCCTGGGGCTTGAACTCTGAGCCTGGGTGCTGTCCCTGAGAGCGCCTTTTTGCTCAAGGCTAGCTCTCTACCACTGGAACCACTTTGTCACTTGTGTGGCTTTTTCTGTGATTAATTGAAGAGTCTCACCTACTTTTCTGCCCAGGCTGGAAATCCTCAGATCTCAGCATCTTGAGTAGCTAGGGTTACAGGTGTGAACAGCTGGGACTAGTATTTTTATCTCTGCCTTTATTATTCTTCCTCAGCCTCCTAAATAAGAGTGCTGGGATTACAGGAAAGTATGAGAATTTTTTTTTTTTTTGCCAGTTATGTTCTGCTGAATCAGCTATCTCTTTCTCCCTCTCCCTCCCTCCCTCCCTCTCTCTCTTTCCCTCCTTCCCTCTTTCTTTCTTTCTTTCTTTCTTTCTTTCTTTCTTTCTTTCTTTCTTTCTTTCTTTCTTTCTTTCTTTCTTTCTTTCTTTCTTTCTTTCTTTCCTGGGGCTTGAAGTCTGGGCCTAGGTGCTGTACCTCAGCTCTTCAGCTCCAAGTGAGCACTCTACCACTTGAGCTACAGTGCTACTTCCAGTTTTCTGGTGTTTTATTGGAGATAAGAGTCTCATGGACTTTCCTGCCTGGGCTGGCTTTGAACCACAATCCTCAGATCTCAACCCCCTGAGAAGCTAGGATTACAGGCATGAGCCACTGGTGCGTGGCTTAGATTTCTTGTTTTCTCTTTCTGTCTTTCCTTTTTTTTTTTTTTTTTGCTGTTGCCTAATTTAAACACACAGGTTCATTCTTGTTTAGTTGGTTTGCTCAATTGGTGTTTTACTACTTGAGCCATACCTCCAGTCTGACATTTTTGTTTTTTGTTTTGTTTTTTGGTCAGTTGTGGGGCTTGAACTCTGGGCCTGGGTGCTATCCCTGCGCTCTACAGCTCAAGGCAAGCACTCTACTGCTTGAGCCACAGCACCACTTCTGGTTTTCTAGTGGTTTATTGGAGATAAGAGTCTCCTGGATGTTCCTGCCTGGGCTGGCCTTGAATTGTGATCCTCAGATCTCAGCCTCCTGAGTAGCTAAGATTATAGGCCTGAGCCACTGGTGCCTGGCCTTAGTCTGAAATGTTATGCTCATTTTGGAGATGGAGTTTCAGACTTTTCTGCCTAGGTTGGCTTTCACCTGAGATCTGAGATCTTTGGATTTTAGCCTACTTTGTAGCTAGGATTATGGGTGTGAGCCACTAGCCCAGCTCTCAACAAATCATTTTAAAGCGATCAAATAGCTTTGGAAGCTCCTCCTCCCATTACTGGAGATAAAACCCAGTTGGTAAGTCCTGTAACCCTGAGGTACATTCCTAATCTTGAACTCTGAGTGCTGTCCCTCAGCTCTTCAGCTCAAGGCTAGCTTGAGCCACAGCATCATTTCCAACTTTTTCTGCTTATGTGGTACTGAGGAATCAACTCAGGGCTTCATGCACGGCAAGCACTCTACCACCGAGCCACCTTCCCATGCCGTGGACCGACATGCAGCATTCCCAGACCTTCATGAGGTTTTTTACTCAAGGCTAGCACTCTACCACTTGAGCCATACCTCCACTTCTGGCTTTTTGTAGTTAATTGGAGATAAGAGTCTCCAATTGGGGCTGGGAATGTGACTTAATGGTAGAGTATTTGCCTAGCATGCATGAGGCCCTGGGTTCAATTCCTTAGTACCACATAACGTTAAAAAA
>NW_012267252.1:5663647-5680208 GCF_000151885.1 Dipodomys ordii
TTTTTGTCAGTCATAAGGCTTGAACTCTGGGCCTGAATGCTGTCCTTCAGCCCGAGGCTAATACTTTACCACTGGGCCACTTCCGGTTTTCTGAGATAAGAGTCTCACAGACTTTCCTTCCCTGGCAGGCTTTGAACCTTGATCCTCAGATCTCAGCCTCCTGAATAGCTAGGATTACAGGTGTGAGCCACTGGGTGCCCAGCTAGTTTAGGTCTTTATCATGTTTATTTATTTTTTCCTCCCCAGTTTCATAATCTCCTTTGGTTCTATCTGTTTGTGAATGGAATCTAAACTCTTGTGCAGAATGCCATGTTGGTTTTTTTTTTCTTCTTTTTCCTCCCGGTTGTCGGACTTGAACTCTGGACCTGGGCCCTGTCCCATAGCTCTTCAGCTCAAAGCTAGCGCTCTATTACTTGAGCCACAACACCACATCTGGTTTTCTGGTGGTAAATTGGAAATAAAGAGTCTCACTGACGTTCCTGCCTGGGCTGGCCTTGAACCTTGATCCTTACATCTCAGCTAGGATTACAGGCGTGAGCTACCATTGCCTGGCTTTTACTTAAGACTTTTTGCTCTTGTGTTGTACTTATTGCTGCCTGGCTAGCCCAGAGGTTTAGTGATGGTGGCTAAGTTTGGATTTATTTGTTGTTGTTAGTGGTTTATGGAGCATATCTTATCAATTAGCTTCATTCAATAGGAACCTTTTTTGACCTTTTCCTTTTTTGCCCCAGGTATTGCTGCATGATGAGGGGAGTGATTCTGGCTTTGTCAATCTGTCAAGGCTGGGCCCGTCTCTGAGGGAGAAAGATCTGGAAATGGAGGATCTGATACTGCAGGATGAGACACTACTGGAGACCATGCAGAGCTACATGGATGCCTCCCTCATTTCCCTCATTGAGGATTTTGGGAGCCTTGGAGAGGTGAGTTGAGGCTAAATTTGGGGCTACGTTGTAGGCAGAAGTTCTACATTTAAGGCTTTACCTTAGAGTTGTTTTAGGCATGGCTCTGTTATGGAAGATCCTTGATTATTTGGTGCCTGATCTGATTAAAGTATATATATTTTTCATTGTGTCTAGATGGGAGTTAGCTACAACTTGCCAGATTATGGCCCAAGTAATGAATGATTAGGCTAGCTAGGACTGTGCCCTAAGGCCTTTCCTCTTATCTAAGCATTTGATCTACGTGTCCTGAGGGTTCTGATCTGTTTTTAAGCCAAATTCCACTCTAGTCAAGAATTGTTTGCCTAGCATCTTACATCTTACCTGAAGTTGGGTAATGTGTGAAACCCAAGCTTAAGATCTGTTAGCTCTGGAGAGTTTGTGGATGGTAAATGAGATTGGAACCCATGTCTCCTATTTGTTTTTTTTCCTCTCTCTCTTTTTTCTTTTTTGGGGGGTGTCAGTTGTGGGTCTTGAACTCTGGGCCTGGGTGCTGTCACTTGAGCCCCAGCACCACTTCCGGTTTTCTGAGTGTTTTATTAGAGTCTCACGGACTTTCCTACCCTGGCTGGCTTTGAACTGTAATTCTGAGATCTCAGCCTCTTGAGTAGCTAGGATTACAGGCATGAGCCACCAGTGCCCGGCTTACCTCCTGGTTTTTTGATCCCTCTTTTTGGCAAATTAAGCTGAATGAAGCTTGGAAGGTAGGTTCTATTAACGTCTCAGCAACTTAGTTCACTTTACATTATTAGAGATGTTGGTAGGAACTTCCTGTTGTCTTTCTGGAACAGAGCAGGTTATCTCTGGAGGACCAGAATGAAATGTCACTGCTCACAGCTCTGACGGAGATCTTGGACAATGCAGATTCTGAGAACCTGTCTCCATTTGACAGCATTCCTGATTCGGAGCTACTTGTGTCACCTCGGGAGGGCTCCTCTGTGAGTGTGGGGCCAAGGGGAGGGACATGTGGCTGGCACAAAGGTTATAACTACATCTGTGGCCTGTTCATGTATCTCTGAAGCATAAATTGATTTCAGATCTCTTTCCCTCTTAGTTGCACAAGCTGCTCACACTCTCTCGGACACCCCCAGAACGTGACCTTATCACCCCAGTTGACTCACTGGGACCTGGCACAGGCAGTAGTAGAGTGAGTGGGGTAGGCCTGACCAAGGGACTCGAGGGAATTCACAGGTGGGGGGAGGGTATGTGAGGACTGGTCTGGAAAGAGTTCCCATAGAAAATTCTTTCTGAATCTTGTCTTCTCTCCTGCAGGTTGAAATGTCTCTTACAGACTCTTCTTGGGACTTTTCCCCACCTTCCTTCTTGGAGACCTCTTCCCCTAAACTGCCCAGCTGGAGACCTCCAAGATCAAGACCACGTTGGGGCCAGTCCCCTCTTCCCCAACAGCGCAGTGATGGAGAGGAAGAAGAAGAGGTGGCCAGTATTAGTGGCCAGGTGCTTGCTAGGGAACTTGATAGTTCTTTGAGCAGTACCACAGACTTTCCCATGCACCTGGCCTGCCCTGAGGAGGAAGAGAAATCAACAGCAGTAAAGGCAGCAGTGCCAGTACCTGGTGATGAGAGTATCTCCTCCTTGAGTGAGCTGGTGCGGGCAATGCACCCGTACTGCCTACCCAACCTCACCCACCTGGCATCACTGGAGGATGAGCTTCAGGAGCAGCCAGATGATTTAACACTGCCTGATGGTTGTGTGGTTCTTGAGATTGTTGGCCAGGCAGCCACAGCTGGTGATGATCTGGAGATCCCAGTTGTGGTTCGGCAGATCCCTGCTGGACCCCAGTCTGTGCTCTTGGATGACTCACTGGAGGCTACTCCTGCCTTGCAGCTGATCATGCCCACTTTGGAGTCGGAGACAGAGGCTGCTGTGCCCAAGTTAGATACTTGCCCTGAGAAAGAGGGGCTCTTGCTGGACTCAGCCTCCATATTGGAGCCCAGGGAGGTCATAGAGCCAATGATACCCAAAGGGCCTTCGAACCCACCTGTCAAGGCAGTTCTGGGCTCCCAGAGAGTTCCCAGAAAGGGCAGGAAGAAGAAGAGCAAGGAGCAGCCACCAGCCTCTATGGAAGGTTATACCAGAAGGCTGAGGTCATCCTCCCGTGGGCAGACTACAGTAGCTACAGAAGTGACCTCTCAGGCAAGTGGCTTGCAGAAACAGCCTCAGGAGGAACTTCAGAGAAAAGCTGGGCCTCCCCAGGGCAGGGGGAAACCAAGGGCTTGGGCTCGGGCCTGGGCAGCGGCATTGGAGAAGCCTGGCTCTGAGAACTTGGAGAGAAATGCTGGACAAGGCAGTCCTCCTCAAGAAGATTCTCCAGATCTTTGCTCCAAGGTGGTCGATCCTAATCAACCTAGCCCTGTGCCAACCCATATCTCCCTGGTTGATTCTGTTCAAGCTGACCCCATGCCAGTTGACTCTGTGGAAGCCAATCCCACTGCAGTTGACCCCAGTGTAACTGATCCTGTACCTGGTGATCCAGCACCAGCCAGTTCAGAGCTGGTTGACCCTCTCCCAGCTGACCCAGTGCTGACTGGCCCAATCCTGGCTGACTCATCGGAGACAGCAGCTGACCCTGTAGTGGTTGTTCCCATCTCAGACAACTTGCCACCAGTTGACCCTGTGCTGGTTAAGTCCAGACCAACTGACCCCAGACGAGGTGCAGCAGCATCAATTCAAGGGAGTTCAGCTTCCCATCTCCTAGACTCAGAGTCTTTAGACCCGCCAAAGATCATTGTCCCTGAAGTCAAGGAGGTTGTAGGTCCTGTGAAGGTAGAAAGTACTAGCAATACCACAACCCAGGAAGCTAGACCTCGGCCTCTCAGCCTTTCTGAGTATCGGCGACGAAGGCAACAACGACAAGCAGAGGCAGAAGAGAAGAGTTCCCAGCCCCCAGCTGGGAAGTGGCCCAGCCTCCCAGAGACCCCTACAGGGCTGGCAGACATCCCTTGTCTTATTCCACCAGCCCCAGCCAAGAAGACAGCTCCTCAGAGAAGCCCTGAAGCTCCCCCAGAGGTTTGCTTTGTGCCCGTGGCTCCCAGCCCTTCTCCTAGTCCTGAGCCATCTGCAAGCAAACCCATGGCCTCAACTTCCGCTGAACAGGTGCCATCCCAAGAGATGCCACTGCCAGCAAGACCTCCCCTTCCTGTGCAGTCTGCGTCTCCTGTTGGGCCCATGCCTCCCACAATGCCCACTCCTTTGCCTTTCCCCCCTAGTGGGCTGGGCATGCCCCCTATGCTGCCCCTTCCCTCAAGCGGGCATGGGATCCCCAGTCTGCCCCCTCCTCCCTTGCAACCTCCTGCACTTCCAGTGTCTATGAGACCCATGCCACCTGATCCCTTTACTCACTATGCCCCTGTGCCACCCTGGCCTTGTTACCCTCCTGTGTCCCCTTCTGGTTATCCTTGCCTGCCTCCTCCACCATCGGTGCCCTTAGTGTCTGGTGCTCCTGGTGCCTATGCTGTGCCCCCCACTTGCAATGTGCCTTGGGTGCCTCCACCTGCACCAGTCTCACCTTACGGCTCCAGCTGTACTTATGGGCCCATGGGATGGGGCCCAGGACTACAACACCCTCCATTCTGGTCTGCTGTTCCCCCACCTCCTTTGCCCCCAGCCTCTGTTGGGAGAGCTGTTCCCCCACCTAAGGTAGAGCACAGTGGCATTCCAGCTGGCCCTTCTGAAAATGTACTTCCTGTGCCGATGGTTCCTCCCCTCAATCTTGAGTCAACCAATCCCATAGCTCCACAAATAGAACCCACCATGGTGGAGGTCGAGCCAGTGCCTGCATCTCCCCCTCTGAAACACCAGGTATCCTCCCTGGTGCAAAGCTCCCAGATCAAGACTCCATCTCTGCCTGCTGAGGGTGTAGCTGTTGAGGAACCTACATCAGAGGGGCTAAAGCCTGAGGCCCAGGAGACCAGGCCCAAGGAGAAGCCCCCCTCTCCTGCTATCAAGGCTGTTCCCGTACCAAGGCACAACACTGTCCCCAAATTGCCTGCTGTCCACCCAGCTCGTCTAAAGAAGCTGTCCTTCCTGCCTACTCCATGTGCCCAGGGTCCTGAGGATGTGGTACAGGCTTTCATCAGTGAGATTGGTGAGCTTGGGTTTAAATCCTTTGTGCTTTTTTTTGGCTGGTCCTGAGGCTTGAACTTGGGGCCTGGGCTCTGTCTCTGAGCCTCTCTGCTCAAGGCTAGTGCTTTACCACTTGAGCCACAGCGCCACTTCCGTCTTTTTCTGTTCATGTGGTACTGAGGAATTGAACCCAGGGCTTTATGCATTCATGCATGGTAGGCAAGCGCTCTACCACTAAGCATATTCCCAGCCCTCCTTTCTGCTTTGTAAGTGCTGCACATGTACCACATAGGGGCATATAAAGGCAAACTGGTGATTTGGAGGCTTCCAGAGACCTGTGTACTCAGTTTGTATATGTGTTTTCTCTCTCTCTAGTCAGTTTATATGTGTGTACACACACACACACAGAGCCTGGGCACTGTCCCTGAGCTTTTTTTGCTCAAGATTAGTGCTCTTATTACTGCATGCCACAGCTCCACTTGTGGTTTTCTGGTGGTTAATTGGAGATAAGAGTCTCGGGGACTTTTCTGCCCATGCTGGCTTCGAACTAGGATCCTCAGATCCCAGCCTCCCAAGTAGCTGTGACCTACCAGTGCCCAGTTTAGGGTTTTTTTTTTTTTTTGCCAGTCATGGGGCCTGAGCTCTGGGCCTGGGTGCTGTCCCTCAGCTCTTCAGCTCAAGGCTAGCACTCTACCACTTGAGCCACAGCGCCACTTGGTGGCTTTTTCTGCTTATGTGGTGCTGAGTAATCGAACCCAGGGCCTCATGCATGCAAGGCAAGCGCTCTACCACTGAACCACCTTCCCAGCCCTAGGGTTTTTTTTTTTTTTTTAATTCAGAGCCTGGGCACTGTCCATGAGCTGCTTTTGCTGAAGGCTAGCACTCTACCACTTGAGACACAGCCCCACTTCTGGTTTTTCTGTGTACGTGGTACTGAGGAATTGAATCCAGGGCTTCATTCATGCGAGGCAAACACTCTCACTACTAAGCCACATTCCCGGCCCCTAAGGGTTGTTTTTTAATGCTCTTTTTAATGCTCTGTTGTTTACTTCTATAGGAATTGAAGCATCAGACCTGTCCAGTCTGTTGGAGCAATTTGAGAAATCAGAAGGTGAGAGAACTTGGGTGGCTCATTTACAGAAAAGCACAGTCACACTTTTTTGGTAGTATTTGGGATTAAAGCAAGGCTTCTCACATACATAGCTGTACACTTTAGTTATGACTCCCCTCCCCTCTCCTCCCTCCTTCCCCCCTCTCTTTGTTTTTCTTTTTTATTCTTTATTTTTAGGCTAGTACTGGGGCTTTAACTAAGGACCTAGGTGCTGTCCCTGAGCTTTTTTGCTTAAGACTAGCATGGTATCACTTGAGCTGCAGCTCCACTTCGGCTTTTGGGTGATTAATTACAGATAAGAGTCTAATGGACTTTCCTGCTGGGGTTGTCTTGAACTGTGATCCTCATATCCTCCTGAGTAGCTAGGCTTTTTTTTTGGCTAGTCCTAGGGTTTGAATTCAGGGCCTGGGCACTGTCCCTGGGCTTCTTTTGCATAAGGCTTTCTACCACTTGAGCTACAGCACCACTTCTGGCTTTTTCTGTTTATGTGGCACTGAGGAATAGAACCCAGAGCTTCATAAGCCACATTCCCCCTCTTCCCCCCACCCCCCCAAATAGAGTCAAGGATAAATAAGGGAAAGTGAGGAAAATAAAAATAAGAGTTTAGGGAACTTTGCCTGGCTTCTCTTGAACTCTCCATTCTCCTCTGCCTCTTGAGTAGCTAAGGTATGAACCACCACTATGCATGGATAGCTTTTTGTTTTTTTTAACTACTAAGGAGTGGGCTGGGAATGTGCCTTAGTGGTAGAGTGCTTGACTAGCATGCATGAAGCCCTGAGTTTGATTCCTCAGTACATAGAAAAATCCAGAGGTGGCGCTGTGGCTCAAGTGGTAGAGTACTACCCTTGAGTACAGAGAGGCTCAGGGACAGTGCCCAGGCCCTGAGTTCAAGCCCCAAGACTGGCAAAAAAAAAAAAATGTACTAAGGATTGAGCTCAAGTATCAGTTACATGAATTAGTTCTTTGCCCTTTTTTGTTACTTCCTTTTGTTGATAACTTCTTTAAGATCAGCCTTGTAGTTGCTTTAGTTGTAGTACAGGGGAGGGAACATCTAAGCCATTAGAGCAGACCTCTGATTGGTATGGAGAGACAAAGCTTCACCTGTGATGGGCTCAAAGTAGGCCTGCTTAGCAAACTCAAGGCCTGAATTCAAATCCCAGTACTGCCAAAAAAAAAGGTTTACCTGTGACATTAATCTAAACTCAGCATAATGGTGCTATATCTTCC
The DNA here is from genome assembly GCF_000151885.1 of Dipodomys ordii. NCBI lineage: Eukaryota > Metazoa > Chordata > Mammalia > Rodentia > Heteromyidae > Dipodomys > Dipodomys ordii. Next base: position 5,671,007 of record NW_012267252.1, read on the forward strand.
AAATACTAGAAGACAGTGAGGAGGTGCAATTATGTTGGGACTGTCTAGGAACAGTTGTTTTTTTTTTGGGTCCGGTCGTGGGGCCTGAACTCTGGGCCTGGGCGCTGTCCCTCAGCTCTTCAGCTCAAGGCTAGCACTCTACCACATGAGCCACAGCGCCACTTCTGGCTTTTTTCTTTTTGGTTATGTGGTGCTGAGGAATCGAACCCAGGGCCTCATACATGCAAGGCAAGCGCTCTACCACTGAGCCACCTTCCCAGTCCCTCTAGGAACAGTTTTGAAGAGGGAAATGCTTCTCAAACTGAGCCTTCAAAGACAAGATTTAGAGAAAGAGTGTAGTAAACAACAGGAGAGGAGATATAAAAATGATTCTATATGATATACTTGGAAGGCAAATACGTAGGTTGGTTTTCACAAGATAAGGCATAGATTGGAGACTGGTGGCTCTTGCCTGTAATCCTAGCTACTCAGGAGGCTGACATCGAGGAACTTATTTCAAAACCAACGTAGGCAAGAAAGTCCATGAGACTTTTCCAACCACTTAACCACCAAAGAGCCAGAAGTAGAGGTGTAGTTCAAGTAGTAGAGTGCCAAACTTGAGTGAAAAAGCTAAGCGAGAGTTGGGGGCTCGAGGGGTGGGAGGGAAAAAGCTGGGAAAAAATGAGAGGGGTGACACTGTTCAAAAAGAAGAAAAATGTGCTTATTACCTGACTTATGTAACTAATCCCTCTGTACGTCACCTTTACAATTAAAAAAAAAAGCTGGGGCTGGGAAGGTGGCTCAGTGGTAGAGTGCTTGCCTCACATGCATGAGGCCTTAGGTTCTACTCAGTACCACATAAGCAGAAAAAGCTGGAAGTGGCGCTGTGGCTCAAGTGGTAGAGCATTAGCCTTAAGCTGAAGAGCTGAGGGACAGCACCCAGGCCCAGAGGTCAAGCCCTGTGACCGACCCTCCCCCCAAAAAAACAAAACTATGTGAGACCACTATAAGGAAGAGCATAAGGCCATGAGTTCAAGCCCCAGTACTGGTACACACAAAAAGAACCAATAAGATGCGGGGCATCGGTGGTTCACACCTATAATCCTAGCTACTCAGGAGGCTGAGATCTGAGGATCCTGGATCAAAGCCAATCCAGGCAGGAAAGTCCGTGAGACTCTTACTCCAATAAACCATAGGGAAACCAGAAGTGGCGCTGTGGCTCAAGTGGTAGAGCGCTAGCCTGGAGCTGAAGAGCTGAGGGACAGAGCCCAGGCCTAGAGTTCAGGCCCCACGACCAACAACAACAAAAAAAAACCAATAAGGCATGGCTGTAGATGCTGTAATCTGTGTCCTGTTATTAAGGAGTTTATGGGTTAATTGAGATAAATCTGCAGAAAGGAAGCCTGAGTTTTTATCAGGTATCTATGTTACATAAGTGAGCATAAAATAGGCTATGGGTTAAGACTATAGTTCAGTGGTAGTGCCTATGCTTAATATGTGCGAGGCCCTGGGTTCATTCTCAAGCACCACAAAAGTTAAAGAGTGGGCTGTGAAACTAGGAAGTTATTAGCTAGGCAGGTCATGTAGAAGTTTTAAAACTAGGCTTATAAGTTTATCTCTATCTCAGATTTCATTATGTTCTAAGTAGAGACAATATTAAACATGGTAATTGGCTTCTTCCAGAAGTCTGGATCTCTCTTGGCAGTACAACAGGGAATATGTAGGCAAAGTAGATTTTTCCTCCTTTGGATCTCAAAGCAAGCCTTTCTGTGCCACCTAGTCTTGAACATCTGGTTGAGGTTTTAACTAGTTTGGTTTTTTTGCAGCCAAAAAGGAGTGTCCGCTCCCAGCTCCTGCTGACAGCTTGGCTGTAGGAAACTCAGGGTAAGTATGGAGATATGAGTGAGTTACCCTACAGCTATTGGTCAGCAGCCAGCTGGTGCTCCCAGGACTATCAACTAGATACGTCTATTTCAGGAATGTTCCATTACCTCTAGAGTCTTTCCCTATTTTCCCATCCCCTGTTCCTCCCCTCACTGTCAGGTAGTGCCCTGGGTGATGAGGAGGGAGGGTGTGTATTGCCCTCCAACTGGTTCCAGTTAGAGATTCCAAATACTGTGGAGGTGCCTTTGACTTTTTGTCAAACCATACCTTTAGGGATTCCTTTTCTCCTTTAGCAGACTTTAAGCTTGTTCAACGCTGGTGACAGGGTGACTTTAAAATAGGGGGAAATTTTAATGATTCAGGGTTTTCCTGACTCCTTAGAGGACACAGGTATCTTGGGCCTTTTTTTTTCCTGGCCTTCAAAATATGAGAGGCCTTTTTCATTCTTTGTGTATAACATCCCTTCCCTTCCTCTTCCTCCCGCCCCCCCCAAAAGCATGTTCTTGTCTACATTGGTTGTTTTCAGTTTGGTTGGAAGTGGGTAGGCAAGGCTCCTGAGTTGAAGGAGGGTGGTGGGTATTGATGGTCAAACCAGCTTACCTCATTAGTGAGCAGAGCTGAGTTGAGACCCCAGTCACTAAAGCTATTTTGTGCTAGGGGGAGATGATGGGGCACTTCTAGACTTCCATATTTCTCAGCATACAACCTTCTCCCATTGCTTTGTGAGGAAAGCAGGTACACACAATAATGAGGCAATGAACCAGGCTCTCCCTTTTCCCCCCCACCAGCAGCATTGACACTCCCCAGGAGAAGAGGCCCCTAGACCGGTTACAAGCCCCTGAACTGGCCAACGTGGCAGGTGGGTTCAGGTTGGGGAATTCTGGCTATTTGTACAGCATGTGCTGTGTAGACGGTGAGGCTAGAGATCAGTCTCCACCCTTGAGGTGCTCACAGTCTAGGGAACAGATGTAAAAACAAGGGGACATGTTGAATATTATTAAATATTAGACGTGAGTGTTAAGCCTGTGTTGCAGTGAAATCTGAAGTTTATTCTGTAATCTGAGTTTTGAGAAAAATCCCTGATATCAATCAGGTGGTAGATTGAGGGGATAGGACATTCTAGGTGAATGGTATAGCTTGAATGGACTGAGGAAATAACCATCCTATGTTTTGGGCATGTGAATAGCTTGGTTTGGCTGGAGTGTAGTGGCTGATGAAGGTGGTGGGTAGACTGAAACAAAAGGCCAAGCCTAAGTAACGAGGATATCTAGTTAGGGAAGCTTGAATGCCATGTTAAGCTGTTTGGATTTTACTTGTATATTGAAGAAGCAATTGGAAAAGCTTTTTCATGTTAATTTTTGTATGGGCTGTCCAGCAGGAATGTAAAGGTGGTGAGGTGTGAAGCTAGAAGAGAAGTTCAGTTCATGAGTGTAATAGGCAAGATGGAAGCAGTACTGAGTAGGAGGGCGGGGCTCAGAATGCACAGCATGGTAGACCAGATTGGACCTAGACACTAATGGAGTAGGTAGCCAGGAAAATGGGTTTAGGAGGTCCCTAGCTAGTTGGATTTCTATGCTGGCCCTCAGGCTGGGACCAAGGGAGAAGTAAGGGTTAAAACAGTGGGAGAAGGTGGGCTGTTGACCAAGCCTGGTGAACGTTGTGAGAAGGTCTCCTGAGCCTAGATACACAGTATTTAGAAGTACAGAATTGGATCTCACCCTGCTATCTCCATCCTGCCTCCCCCCTCAACAGGGCTCACCCCTCCAGCTACCCCTCCCCACCAGTTATGGAAGCCCCTGGCTGCTGTCTCTCTGCTGGCCAAAGCCAAATCTCCTAAGTCCACCGCCCAGGAGGGAACCCCGAAGCCTGAAGGAGTTACAGAGGCCAAACATCCAGCTGTAGCCTGCCTGCAAGAAGGGGTCCATGGCCCTAGTCCAGTCCATGTGGGCTCTGGGGACCATGACTATTGTGTCCGAAGCAGGACACCTCCCAAAAAGATGCCTGCCCTAGTCATTCCAGAGGTGGGCTCCCGATGGAACGTCAAACGCCATCAGGACATCACTATCAAACCTGTTCTGTCCCTGGGCCCAGCCACTCCCTTCCCAAGCACAACTGCCTCCCAGGAACCACTTGATCACAGGACTAGCAATGAGCAGGCAGATCCCTCGGCATCTTGCCTTGCCCCATCTGCCTTGCTGTCTCCTGAGGCCTCACCCTGCCGGAATGAAATGAACACTAGAATTCCCCCTGAGCCCTCAGCCAAGCAGCGGTCAGTGCGCTGTTACCGAAAAGCCTGCAGGTCAGCCAGTCCCCCAAGCTGTGGCTGGCAGGGCCGTCGTGGCTGCAGCAGCCGTTCTGTCAGCTCTGGGTCCAACCTGACCAGCGAAGCATCTTCCTCATCCTCATCGGCGTCTTCCTCATCCCGGTCCCGGTCCAGGTCCAGGTCCCTGTCCCCCCCCCACAAGAGGTGGCGAAGGTGAGCTATGATGGCTTGTTAGATCCTCCCATTTAGGAAGTTTATATATTCTGTGCTTTATTTTGTAAGCTTTTCCACATACCAAAACAAGAAAGCCTCAAAAAAAAGGAACAAAAACTTACACATTGATGAGTATTTTGATGTACTAAGGTTTTGTTTCTTTGACTTTTGCCTCCTCCCCTTCTGTGGACTTTGAAGGAGGCGAATTATGAGACAATTCCCTGTTAGAATTTGGAGTATTCCTAAGGTCTGCTTCCATAGCTGGGCCTTAGGGAGACTGTTGCAGTTTGATCTGGATTCTGTTGCTTTCTTCGTATACTGTTTCCAGTCATCATATGTGATATTTTCTTGGTGGTTGGTTGAACAGTTCTTCCCTTAATCATCTTGAGTAAAGTATCTGGGCAGTTCTTTTGGGCCTCATCTGTTTCCTGGTAGTATGTTTTTTTGTTTTCTCAGAAACCTGTTTTCCCATTTATTTAGCAAGGTTATCAAGTGTTTTGGCAGTGATGCCAAGCTCAGAAATGGCTTCTTGCTATGGATCTGTCACGATCACCTCCCTTTGTGCCATAGCCACAGAAATAGAGTAGTTGTAACTAGAAACCCAGCACCATAGAAACTAAACCTGAGCACCAGTGTGAACATACCTGTAATCCTAGCTACTCAGGAGGCTAAGATCTGAGGATCAAGGTTTGAAGCCAACTTGGGCAACCAAAGTCCATGAGACTCCTTAGCTCCAATTAAGCACCAAAAAACTGGAAGTAGAGCTGTGGCTCCACAGCTCAAGGCTAGTACCCAGGCTCTGAGTTCAAGCCCCAGGATTGGAATGGAAACAAAATAAAGAAAAGAAACTGGTTGTAGAACTAAGGTCCAACCCTTTATTTCCATTTACTTTTCTATTTTCTGGTTTGTTAAGTGTTTTTAATTATTTCCCTCCCTCTGCTTATTTTCCTTTTCGTGTGTGTGTGTTGACGTGTAGTCCAATAGTCTGGAACTTTTGCTCTTCCTGCTTTAGCCTCCCTAGTGCTAGGATTACAGGTGAGTACCACCATGTAGCTATCTCAATTTTTAGTGGTACATTTGAAAAATGTCAGCCAAAACACTCCAAAGCATTCCATATCTATCTAAAGGCCTACAAAAGGCCTGTTTGTTTATATGTGAAAATGTTTTGGAGCTCTTCTCTGCTTTGGTTCTGAGCTTCCTGATGGGGTAGCAATGGCTGCGTTGGGCCTGGGTGAGGTAAGTAGTATATATCTGCACTACTCTTACCATACTCACATGCCTTTTAATTCTCTAGGTCTAGCTGCAGTTCTTCTGGACGTTCTAGAAGATGCTCTTCTTCCTCTTCCTCCTCTTCCTCCTCTTCCTCATCCAGTTCCCGAAGCCGATCTCGCTCCCCATCCCCCCGCCGGAGAAGTGACAGGAGACGGCGGTGAGCATGAACATTCCAGAGGCTGTGCATCTGGGATGCAAATACCTGAGAGTTCTGAGTCACGTTGTGTCTAGGGGATTGATTACATATCTCTCTTGTCAGGTACAGTGCTTATCGTTCACATGACCATTACCAAAGGCAGAGAGTTCTGCAGAAGGAGCGGGCAATAGTGAGTAGAGGAGCAGGTTATAGGAGGAGGGGCTTACCCTGATCCACAAACTCAGAGTCATTTTCACTTGCAGCCCTTGGCTTACAAGCATCACTTTTCTTTAATATCCAACATAGGAAGAAAGAAGGGTGGTCTTCATTGGGAAGATACCTGGCCGCATGACTAGGTCAGAGCTGAAGCAGAGGTTTTCTGTTTTTGGAGAGATTGAGGAGTGTACCATCCACTTCCGTGTCCAAGGGTAAGCTTCAGTCCCAAGGTCAGGATGGCTGATCTATCTGTGCCACTCACCTACCTTTTTTTTTTTTTCATCCTTACTCTACTGTGCTGAGCAATGTGGGGCAACTTCATTTCTACAATCAGGGTTGGCCATTAGAGTTCAGAGGAACCACTTCTGTTCCCTGGGGTGTTTTCTCCATGACTTGTACCCAAATGGCTCACCTTTCCTACCAGTGACAACTATGGCTTCGTCACTTACCGCTATGCTGAGGAGGCATTTGCAGCTATTGAGAGTGGCCACAAGTTGCGGCAGGCTGATGAGCAACCTTTTGATCTTTGCTTTGGTGGCCGCAGACAGTTCTGCAAGAGGAGTTATTCTGATCTTGGTGAGTGAATGGAGGAGGACTTGAGGCTTGGGTATACTTCTTCTCTCCTCAGAAGAGTTCCTCTTTGACAGTGGGGCTAGGCAGACTTTTCATCTGAGGTGCAAAGAACCTAAGGGGTGGGATAAGAGGAAATGTGGGCTCTTCCATATCACTTTTAACTTAAATCAGGACAATTTAGCTCTACCCATTGTTTGGATGGGAGATGACTGGCTTTTTGAGAAACACTATTAGCTGGGATATGTTTTCAGAGACCTTGATGTTTTTTTTGTCCCTCTCTACCTTTGTAGACTCCAACCGGGAAGATTTTGACCCTGCTCCTGTAAAGAGCAAATTTGATTCTCTTGACTTTGACACATTGTTGAAACAGGCCCAGAAGAACCTCCGGAGGTAACCCTGGGCCCTCTCAAACTACCCACCCCCTTTCTTTGGAGGTGTCCAACCTCTTCTATCCCCCCCTCCCCTACTCTAGGGGAGAGAGCTGCTAGTGAGGAGATGACTTTTATAAGAAATGGAAAAAAAGTGAAATAAAAAATGTGTTAAATCAGATTTTTTTAAAGGGTATTGGTTTTTTTTTTATAATAGGTATTGAAACAAGTTCAATTGCATTCCTATGTAAGATGGTTGGGGCTGAGGGAACATCTAAGTCACTATGCAGACTAATAAATATGAACTAGAGAGAACTCATGTTATTGTACTTCTTTTTTGTCGTGCTCGTGCCAAACGTATTCACTATTCTTCTATGAACACAACTCACGTACATGCCTACTTCTGTTAGGCTTCTAGTGCTTCTAATTAGGTCCAAAATCCTACTGGATTTAAAAGTTGGCTCCTCAGGTACATTGTCTGAAATAAGTCAACTTAGTATAGTGCTGCTCAGACTTGAAGACATTTTAGTTGTAGTTGTCTGGGGGTCTCTGTGTATGTATGTATGTCTCTCTCATCTCCTCCCCCTCTCTCCTCTCCCTCTCCACAGCTCCATCATCCTCTCCCTCCCTAACTCTCTCCTCCTCTCCTCTATCTCCCCTCCCTTCTTATTTGTTTGCCCACTGCAGCTTGAACTCTGGGCCTTGCTTAGCTTTTTTTGAGGGGGGAAGGGGTTGGTTGTGGGGTTTGAACTCTGGGCTGGATGCTGTCCCCGAGCTCTTCACTCAAGGCTAGCGCTGTACCACTTGAGCCACAGCACCACTTTGGTTTTTAATTGGAGATAAGAGTCTTAGGACTTTCCTGCCTGGGCTGTCTTGGAACTGCGATCTTCAGGTTTGAGCCTCCTGAGTAGTTAGGATTACCGGTGTGAGCCACTGGTGCCTGGTCAACTATTTTTGCTCATAGCTGAGGCCCTACCATTTGAGCCATTTTTTTCTGGCTTGCTGATTAATTGGAAGTAAAAGTCTTTCTGACTTAATTTGTCTGGGCTATCAGCTCTTCAGCTCAAGGCTAGTGCTCTACCACTTGAGCCACAGTGCCACTTCCGGCTTTTTTCTTTTTGCTTATGTGGTGCGGAGGAATCGAACCCAGGGCCTCAGGCATGCAAGGCAAGCACTCTACCACTGAGCCACCTTCCCAACCCCTAGCCCCTTTGTTTTTGAGACAGGGTTGATGCTGAATTGTTCAAGGATCTTCTAGCCTGGCTTCAAACTGGCATCTCAGCCTCCTGAGTAGCTAGAATTAAGCTTAATTTGAGCACAATACTCTTCATGCAGCAGATGCTTTCTTTTAATTTTTTTATAATGCTATGGTTTGAATTCTGGACCTGGTTGGTGGCAGGCACTTTTGTTGTTTTATTTTTTATTTTGGGTCCGGTTGTGGGCCTGAACTCTGAGCCCCTCAGCTCTTCAGCTCAAGGCTAATGCTCTATCACTTGAGTCACAGCACCACTCACTTCTGGCTTTTTTTTGCTTATGGGTACTGAGGATTTGAACCCAGGGCCTCAAGCATGCAAGGCAAGCGCTTTACCACTGAGCCACCTTCCCAGCCCGGTGGCAGGCTCTTTTACTGTTGAGTCAGTCTCTTTTTTTTTGCTGGTTATTTTTTATTATTATTATTTTTTGGGTCCTGAACTCTGGGCCTGGGCTCTGTCCCTCAGGGCTAGCGCTCTACCGCTTGAACCACAGCACCACTTCCAGCTTTTTTTTCTTTTTGCTTATGTGGTGCTAAGGAATCGAACCCAGGGCCTCAGGCATGCAAGGCAAGCGCTCTACCACTGAGCCACCTTCCCAGCCCCATTGCTGGTTATTTTTGAGAAGTTATCACTTCTGCCTAGTCATGGCCATCAATGGTAATTAGGATAACAAGTCCAGTTCTCAAAATGGGTCTCAAAAACTTCAACCTAGGCTGACCTTGGACTCTGTTCCTACAGTCTCACAAATAGCACCTGGTTGTGATTTTTGTGTGTGTGTGGGGGGGTCTGGTCGTGGGGCCTGAGCTCTGGGCCTGGGCGCTGTCCCTCAGCTCTTCAGCTCAAGGCTAGCGCTCTACCACTTGAGCCACAGCGCCACTTCTGGCTTTTTTCTTTTTGCTTATGTGGTATTAAGGAATGGAACCCAGGGCCTCATGCATGCAAGACAAGAGCTCTACCACTGAGCCACCTTCCCAACCCCTAGCCCCTTTGTTTTTGAGACAGGGTTGATGCTGAATTGTTCAAGGATCTTCTAGCCTGGCTTCAA
>NW_012267252.1:5681088-5700456 GCF_000151885.1 Dipodomys ordii
GGCCTGAACTCTGGGCCTGGGCACTGTCCCTCAGCTCTTCAGCTCAAGGCTAGCGCTCTACCACTTGAGCCACAGCGCCACTTCCGGCTTTTTGCTTGTGTGGTGCTGGGGAATCGAACCCAGGGCCTCAGACATGCAAGGCAAGCGCCTTACCACTGAGCCACCTTCCCAGCCCCATTGTGGCTGGGTTTTAAAGGGTCAAGCCACACACAGGTGGGCAGTGTATATGATAAGATAGCAAGCAGGTTTACAGAAGCAAAACTAGCAGTGATCACAAGGCAAAAGTTTTATTTCCAGGCTCCCCCTTTGTTTCATTCCCGATAAGGGTTGGTTTAGCTGACATTTACCAAAACATTCTGAACTTAGTACATCCAAAGTCAAACTACCTTCCAGGTTTCCTGATGCTTTCTGAGTTTCACTGTTATTTACCACACTTGTCTAAGTCCCTAATTTTCTCTTGAGTCTACTGAGAAGTTCCTTTAATAATTAACCTGGAGTTTCTACAAAGAGGTTCTGCCCTTAATACTTGTCCAATCCTTACAGTATGTGTTGGCAGTACAAATGAGAAGTTACTAGAAAGTAGATTTACAAAATGATGGATGATATTAATTGGGGTACGCTTCAGAGCTTGCAGACTTACTGGCTACTAAGCTCTGAGGTGAAGCACTCCTCTCCCAAGGGTGAGGGCTCAGGGGATAGTAAGTTCCCTGCATCAAGAGGGACTGTGGCCAGACAAGAGGAAGGACTTGCCAGTGAATGCCCTCATTTGGTGGTGGGCGCACCTCAGTCAGCACCCTCCCTCCTTGACAGGTGGCAACTTTAGTATCCACTGTAGTAAAAGTGGGAGTCTGGAGGCTGGGATAGTATTAGAGAAAGTCTCCCTATGTTGGAGTGAATGTAGAGGAAAGGTGGGAAGGAAACCAGCAGCATGTAAATGTAAGCAGTCAGACCTCATTGAGGCCACAAGAGGTGACAATATGGCTGGACACCCTCCACCCCAGTATTTATTTATTCTGGAATCCTAATCAGCTGGGATATAGCAAGTTGCTACTGTGCAAAAACTTTCTAAGCCAGGTGTCAGTGGCTCGCTCACGCCTGTAATCCTAGCTACTCAGGCTGAAAGCTGAGGATCAATATTCGAAGCCAGCCCAGGCAGGAAAAGTCCGTGATCTAGATACTCCAGTTAACGAGAAAAAAGCAAAAGTGGAGCTATGGCTCAAAATGGTAGAGCACTGCCTTGGGCAGAAGAGCTCAAGGGCAGCGCACAGGCCCTGATTATAAACCACTGTACCAGCACCAAAAAAAAAAAACGTGTTTCTAACAAAGACGCGCGGGAAGTCGCAAGTTTTCCCGCCACGGCAGGGGCGTGGCGATTGACGTAAGCGCTCCGCCTCCGCAAAGTGGCGGCCGGTGGGCTCCGCCCTTGCCTGTATGGCAACCCGCATGAGACCGGAAAGAGCTTGCCGGCTCCGCTCAGACCCTGTCAACAGCACGAGAACGGAAGCCGCGTGAAGACCCGCCCCTTCCGCTACGTGAATGCGACTGACTTCCTGAGTCGTGCTGCGTCCGCGACGGTAGTGACGCGTGTTGCCGGGAGCATGGCGGACGCCGGTTTGCGCCGCGTGGTTCCCAGCGATCTTTATCCCCTTGTGCTCGGCTTTCTGCGCGATAACCAGCTTTCGGAGGTGGCAAATAAGTTCGCCAAAGCGACAGGCGCTGTAAGTCCTGGATTTGGTATGGTGGGCTGGGTGGCAAGGCCTCAGGCCGTGTCTTGCTTCGGTATCCGAGTGAAGTCTTGGGGTCGGCCGGCCCAATGTCTACGAGGCCCATTGTTCTGAACTGTCGGGGATGACTATCCACGGTGAGCAAAGTCTGGGGCCTCGGCGCCTCTTGTCTCACCGGATCCGACCAGGTAGCGCCGAGTCTTGTTTTCTCTGCTGCCCGGTAGTGGCGGCAGCGTGCTACCCGCGTGGCTCAGATCACGTGCTAGCAGTGTGCGGAATATATAATGTAGCAATCCCAGTGGAGCTTAATTTTGTTGCCCAGAAACCCTGGAAAGAGTGACACACAACTGTTACTTTAGTTACACCAATTTAGGATGTTTCAAAGAAACACTTTACTTGTAATCGCAAAATGACCAAGAAAGTGAAAAGTGTTATCCATAGGAAAAGTCACTTGGGTGGTAGGTCTTTTAAGGTGGTAGATTTCTTCTTTATAATAGAATGAGGTTGCACAAGGAGAGGATCCAGCCAGCATCCTAAAGGATTCAATCTGGGACAGCTTGCCATATGATCTCACATAATTACCTTTTTTTTTTTTTTGGCCAATCCTAGGCTTAAACTCAGGGCCTGGGCTCTCTATTGAACCTCTCTCCAAGGCTAGTGCTCTGCCACTTGAGCCACAACACCACTTCAGCATTGTCTGTTTTTGTGGTGCTGAGGAATGGAACCCAGGACTTCATGCGTGCTAGGCAAGCACTCCACCACTAAGCCACATTCCCGGCCCTTATTTATTTATTTTTGAGACAGTGTATTGTGCTGTGTAGACTAGGTTGCTGTCAAACTCACAGTCCTGGCTTCAGTTCACACCTCTGTTCCTCAGCCTGACAATTTGATATATTTCCCAGACTAGTTTTAAACTCTTGATCCTCTTGTCTCAGCCTTCCAAGTAGCTGAGATTGCATGTGCCACTGCTCCTTGCTCCAGAAAAGCAATTCTTTTCTGTATACATATCAGTTTAGGATTTGTTTTTGTTTTTTGTCTTTTAGCTTGCCTGCAGGTTTTTGTGTGTTTTGTTTTTGTTTTTGGTGCTACTCCTGGGGCTTGAACTCAGGACCTTGGTGCTGTCCCTGAGCTTCTTTTACTCACAGGTAGTGCCCTCACAGCTCCACTTCTGGCTCCCTCCCCCCCTCAGATTAACATAATTTTATTAAAAAGTTTATCAGACCAGCCTGTGGCTCACGCCTGTAATCCTAGCTACTCAGGAGGCTGAGATCTGAGGATCATGGTTCAGGGAAGTCCATGAAACTCTTTATCTCCAATAAACCACTCAGAAAACTAGAAGTGGTACTGTGGCTCAAGAGGTAGAGTGCTAGCCTTGAGCTGAAGAGCTGAGGGACAGCTCCCAAGCCCAGAGTTCAAACCCCACAACTGACCAAAAAAAAAAAAAGTGGGGCTGGGAAGGTGGCTCAGTGGTAGAGAGCTTGCCTTGCATGTATGAGGCCCTGGGTTCTATTCCTAAGCACCACATAAGCAGAAAAAAGCCAGAAGTGGCACTGTGGCTCAAGTGGTAGAGTGCTAGCCTTGAGCTGAAGAGCTGAGGCACAGCACCCTGGCCCAGAGATCAGCCTCTCAAGACCAGCAAAAAAAGAAAAAAAAAAGTTTACTTCAAATTTTGTAAGTTTAACTGGCACTAGTGGTTCACACTTGTAATGTTACCTACTCAGGGAGGCTGAGATTTTTTTTCACAAGGGCAAGAGTAGAGCTATGGCCCAAGTGGTAGAGTGTTAGCCTTGAGCAAAAAGCTCAGGGACAGAGCCCAAGCCTGAATTCAAGCCAAATGGTTCAATTGCCCCCCCCCAAAAAAAATTAGGCTTATAACTGCTTAGTGACACTTAATGAAAGATTAATGCCCCCCCCTTCTTTTCTGCAGACACAGCAGGATGCCAATGCTTCTTCCCTCTTGGACATCTATAGCTTCTGGCTCAAGTAAGCCTCCCCTATCCCAGTTGGGCTATTTTCTTCCTCCAGGTGGGCTGGGCTGTCTGTGTTCCTTGTTTGAGAAGGTCCCAGTTCCCCAGAAGTTAGCCTAATTTACATCAGCAGGTCTGCCAAGGCCCCAAAGCGGAAGTTACAGACAAATGGGCCAGTGACTAAGAAGGCCAAGAAGACCTCATCCAGTGACAGCAGTGAGGACAGCAGCGAGGAGGAGGAGGAAAAAGCTCAAGGCTCTCCACCTAAGAAAGGTGGTAAGGAAGGGCAAGAGGATTGGATATGGTGATTCTCGGGTTTGAATATGCCACCTGCCCAGACTTTTTGTTTTGGTTGGTCATGGAGCTTGAACTCTGGGCCTGGGTGCTGCCCTCAGCTCTTCAGCTCAAGGCTGGTATTCTACCACTTGAGACACAGTGACACTTCTGGCTTTTTTATGGTTAATTAGAGATGAGTTTCATGGGCTTTACTGCCCAGGCTGGCTTTGAACCTTGTTCCTCAGATCTCAGCCTCCTGAATAGCTAGGATTACAGGTGTGAGCCACCAGTGCACGGCTTTAAAAAAAAATTCTACTGCTCGAGTTTGAACTCAGGGCTAGAGCATTCTCTTTTAGCTTTTTTGTCATGGCTGGTGCTCTACCACTTCAGCTTCTCCTTGACTTCCAGCTACTTGCTGGTTAATTGGAGAAAGAGTCTCACAGACTTGCAGGGTGCCAGTGACTCACCTGTAATCCTAGCTACTCAGGAGGCTGAGATCTGAGGAACAAAGTTCAAAGCCAGCCTAGACAGGAAAGTCCATGAGACCCTTATTTCTAGTTAACTACTTTTCTCCAATAAACTACTAAGAAAAAGCTGGAAGTGGCATTGTGGCTTAAGTGGTAGAGCACTAATCTTGAACAAAGAGAGGTTCAGGGACAGAGCCCAAGCCCTCCCCCGCCACCCCCCGCCCCCAAAGTCTGACTTTTCTTGGGCTGGCTTTCAACTGCTATCCTTAGATCTCAGCGTCCTGAGTAGTTAGTATTACAGGTGTGAGTCAGTGGCACTGGGCTTTACATGTTTGATTCTTACTGGGAATTGTGCCTTTTTTTTCTAGCTGTAGTTACTAAGCGGGCCAGTCTGCCTCAGCATCCTGGAAAGGCTGCAGCTAAAGCTTCAGAAAGCAGCAGCAGTGAAGAATCTAGTGATGAAGAGGAGGAGGAGGAGGATAACAAGAAAAAGCCTGTCCAGGTTTGTAGCGCTGGAAAGAGAGGTGGCTGTTAAGGATTTGGAAAGGAAGAAACCTAAAGTTATCTTCTAGCTATGGTCAAGGGGTGATGGTAGCTGTTCAGTAGTCAATTATAGGAAATAAAACTTAGGAATTTTCATGGAGATATAGAAATTTGAGGTCTGGGAAGACGGTGTGAAGCTCCATATCTAAAGGAATTCATCCCTTCTACTTTGAGAGATTTGGATCCCCCTCCTCCAATCATGGGGCTTGAACAGTGGGCCTGGATGCCGTCCTTGAGCTTTTCTGCTGAAGGCTAGGGCTTTAGCACATTGAGCCACAATATCACTTGATTTTCTGGTGATAAGAGTCTTGAAGAGTTTCCTGCCTGGCAGACTTGACCACAGTCCTAAGATCTCAGTCTCCTGAGTAGCTAGGATTACAAGTGTGAGCCACCAGCACCCTGCTAGAGGTTTAAATTCTTTAGGGGTACTGTTTAGGACTCTAAAAACTAGTGTTTTGTTGGGAGTTGTTGATGGGCCACAGTAGGAAGAGGGCCAATATATCAAGTGGCTGAATTTCTTGTTTCTTATGAAGAATATTTTACTTTTGCCATGTTTTGTCCTATTTGGGTTTCAATCACCTGTAATGCCCCACTAGGCCCCTAAAGAATACAAGGAGCCCAGAATGCCTTTTGGGTATCTTGAAACTTGCTGATTCCATTTTTAAAAAAATTTTTTTTTAAAATAGTTGTTTTTAATATTTGTTTTAAACAGAAGGGAGTTAAACCTCAAGCCAAGGCAGCTAAAGTTCCTCCTAAGAAGACTCAGAGCTCTGAGTCTGATTCTGATTCAAGCTCAGAGGATGAGACACCAAAGAACCAGAAGCCAAAGACCACACCTAAGACAGCTAAAGCTCAGCCTAAATCTCCAGGCAAACCAGGTATTTCTGATCTTCAGAGAATAGGTTAGCACCATATCATTTTTGGACTGCTGTTCAACTTGTTCATTAGGTACTAGGAGGAAATGGTAGTTTATTGAACTAAAAGTTTGGGATATTTATTTTAGTCAGTTGTGGGGCTTGAACTCTGGGTCTGGGCGTTGTCCCTCAGCTCTTCAGCTCAAGGCCAGCACTTTACCACTTGAGCCACAGCTTCACTTCTGTTTTTTTGGTAGTTAATTGGAAATAAGAGTTTCATGGACTGGGCTGGGAAGGTTGCTCAGTAGTAGAGTGCTTGCCTTGTATGCATGAGGCCCTGGGTTTGATTCCTCAGCACCCCATAAGCAGAAAAGGCTGGAAGTGGTGCTGTGGCTCAAGTGATAGAGCACTAGCCTTGAGCTGAAGAGCTGAGGGACAGTGCCCAGGCACCATAGTTCAGGCACCATGACTGGCCAAAAAAAAAAAGAGTTTCATGGACTTTCCTGCTGGCTTTGAATTGCAATCTTCACATCTCAGCTTCCAGAGTAGTGTCCTTTTTTGTTTCTTTCTTTTTTTTTTTTAAGGAACACTTTCAATAAGTGACAGGATTATACAGTTAGATAAGATAACTGTCATTGCAGCAAGTAAAATAACATTGAGACTGGATATTGCTGTGTAGCCCAGGCTAACCTTGAATTCATAGATTATACATAAATACAGTCATGCTTAACCTAAAAGTAGCTAGTTTTTCTTTGTCTTTGTGTGTGTGTGTGCTCCAGTGCTCCAGTTCTGGGGCTTGAACTCATGGCCTGGGTGCTGTCCTTCAGTTCTTTTGCTCAAGCTACCGCTTGAGCCACACCTCCACTTCTGGCTGTGTGTGTGTCTGGGTGGGGGTGGAGGGACAGTTTGTGGGGCTTGAACTCTGGGGGCCTGGGCACTATCCTTGAGCTGAAGAACTCTTTACCACTTCAGCCACAGCTTCATTTTTGGCCTTTTTGTGGTTAATTTAACATCAGTCTCTTGTACTTTCTTACCCAGGATAGTTCCTGGCTTTGAATTGTGATCTTCAGATCTTAGTCTCCTGAGTAGCTAGAATTTCAGGCTGAGGCACTGGCACTGTGCTTAGGTTGTTGCTGAGATAAGGTCTTGCTGACTTTGCCAAACCTGGCCTCAAACTCAAAATGTTTCTATCTCTACCGAGGTTGATGAGAAAGCCCTCAGACAAGAGCATATTTAAATGAGTTGTATTGTTTTTAGATAGTAGCAGTTTGATAGGAAACTCATTCTTTATTCTAAATAACCATGGTATTCTTCTTTATGGGTTGCTCAGTAGCTAAAATGGGTAGATTCAAATTCTGTGTTAGTAGAAAGATTTTCATGGTCCTCTAATTTGTCTTAATTCTACTTATGCTGTTTCTTTTTTTCATAGGTCTGCCTGCTCAAGCAGCACCTAAAGTAGCCAATGGCAAAGCAGCCAGCAGCAGCAGCAGCAGTAGCAGCAGCAGCGATGACTCAGAAGAGGAGAAGACAGTAGTAGCAGTCTCCAAAAAGGTCTGAGCCATAACCTCTGTCAGTGATAGAAGCATATAATGTGTGTATCTCCATTCCCTAGCAGGATTGTCTAGGTCACCATTTTCTGTTGATAGTCAACTTTTTCTCCAATGCAGACTGTACCTAAAAAGCAAGTGGTGCCTAAGACTACAGCGAAAGCAAGTGTCAAGCCTACCCAGGAGAGTTCTAGCAGTGAAGAGTCCTCTAGTGAAGAGGAAGAACAGCAGACAAAACCCTTGAAGAAAAAACCAGGTGATTGGACATGAGGAGTCAAGCTGCCTGACTTCTTCATAGAGCTGCTTGCTTGTTCTCATGATGTAACAACTAGCTTCTCCCAGCATGAGGAATCTAGGAGCGCAGGGAGGAAGCAATAGTGGATGACCTCTACAAATAAGTGAATGAGTTAGTAGTTCTAGTCCACACTCAAGAGAATTCTGATTCTACAAACAGCATCGAGGAAGTTTATATACTCTGTGTTTTTCTGGGGTCAAACACGGCTTTGCGTATGCTTCACAAGTACTGATCTTCTGAGCTATATTGTGGGTTGTGTCTGTGTGTGTTGTTACTGGTGCTTGAACTCAGGATCTCCCCTTCTCACTTAGCTTTTTTGCTCAAGGCTGGCTATCACCAGCTACGCTTTCAATTCCAGCTTTTTGGTGGTTAATTAGAGAAAATTCTCTTGCATTTGTCTGCCTAGATTTGGGCTCCAACTGGGATCTAGGATCTCAGTCTCCTAACTAAGATTACAGTTAGGAGCCATTGGCTGTATGTGTGTGTGTGTATTTGTATTTGTGAAAAAAATTTTTTTTTGTGTGTGTGTATGTGTATATATATATATATGTATATGTATATATATATATAGAATATATATTTAAATAACCACATTTTTCCTTTTTAAATAGGTCCGTACAGTTCAGTTCCACCGCCTTCTGCTCCCGCACCAAAGAAGTCCTTGGGAACTCAGCCTCCCAAGAAAGCCATGGAGCAGAAACAGCCCGCAGAAAGCAGTGAAGACAGCAGTGAGGAGTCTGGTGAGTCCCAAGGATGCAGTTTACCCCTGTCACTCTGGAGGAGGGTGTGTGGGATAAAAGAGAAATCCTCTATCTCTCCACTGCTTTTGGCTTAAGACAGGGCTAAGACATTGTGTCTGCATTCTTTCTGAGGCTCTCCTAGTTGGGTTGGGATTCTGGACTCAGAGTAATGCCACAGATTCTCTCTAGATTCAAGTTCTGAGGAAGAAAAGAAGCCTCCAGCTAAGCCTGTCATCTCCAAAGCAGCTCCTGCTAAACCTCCAGCAAAGAACGCGGCAGAGAGCTCTTCAGACAGCTCAGGTAAGGCATACACAGGCCTTCAGGGCAATGGAAAAGTTTCTCCCTTTGGCAGCTGCTCCAGGGTTTTCCTGATTCTTGAAGCTGTCCGTTCTGTCTGTTCTGTCTAGATTCTGACAGCTCTGAGGATGAAGCTCCTGGGAAACCAATCAGTACCACCAAGAATTCCTTAAGTAAACTAGCTGTTACTCCCAAGCCAACTACAACTAAGTCAGCTTCGGCCAAGCCAACTGCAGCCAAAACAGCTGTAGGCAAAGCTGCTGCAACTCCTAAGCAACCTGCAGGCCAGAAGCCTCTGACCCGAAAAGCTGACAGCAGCTCTAGTGAGGAGGAGAGCAGCTCCAGTGAGGAGGAGAGGACAAAGAAGACTGGGACTACCCCTAAGCCTCTGCCTGCCAAAGCAGTAGTATCCTCTCTGCCTGCCAAACAAGTTCCTCAGGGTAATGGGGACAGCAGCTCTGAATCAGACAGCTCCAGCAGTGAGGAAGAGGAGAAGGTGACACCTAAATCTTCAGTTAAGAAGACAGCAGGAGGTGGAACCCCTGCCAAGCCAGGATCTACCAAGACAGCCCCTACTAAGCCAGCCCCTGCCAAGAAAGTGGCTGCTGAAAGTAGCAGCAGCTCTTCCTCAGATGATTCCAGTGAGGAGGAAGAAGAGAAGCCCAAGGGCAAGAGCACTCCAAAATCACAAGCCCCCAAAGCCAATGGCACTGTAGCAGTGACTGCTCAGAATGGAAAAGCAGGCAAGGACAGTGAGGAAGAGGAGGGAGAGAAAAAGGCAGCATTGTCAGTGTCCAAGCCAGGTCTGTATACTGAACACTTAACCCTCTGGTTTTGTTCCCCAACACTGTAGGGATACACTCTTGGGGAATGCAGTAGACGAAGGAGACCCACCCCTAGGCAGGGAACCCAAGAAGAACAGAAAATTGGTCTGTGTGTGTGTGTGTACACGTGTGTTTACAGGTGTGTACTGGGACTTGAATTTAAGGCCTTGAGTTCTCAAGATTTTTTTGCTCCTGGCTGGTGCTTACCTTTTGAGCCACACCCATAGGGGAGCATTTGTTGGAGAGGAAGTTTCAGAATTTGCTGCCTTGGGCAGCTTCAAACCAAGATCATCAGATTTGAGGCTTCTGAGTAACCTGATCCACTGACTCCTGCCTGACTTGCTTTTTAAGGCAGTGGTTCAATATGAAGCCTAGCAGGCTTTGAATTCTCGGTCCTCTTGACACATCCTCCTGAAAGCAAGTATTATGGGTGTTTAACATCATACCTGGCTTCTGTGTCTGGCTTTGTTTTGTAGGTTCAGGAAAGAAGCGGAAGCAGAATGAGGCAACTAAGGATTCAGAGACTCCTCAAGCCAAGAAGATTAAGATCCAGACTCCTAACACATTTCCAAAAAGGAAGAAAGTATGTTTTATGTTCTCAGGAGGTAGCCCTTTAAAACAAAAGAAAAATCTAGGAGTTGGAACATGTTCAAATGGTAGAGTGCCTGCCTACCAAGCACCAGGCCCTGAGTTCAACCACAGTAGTAACCCCCTCCTCCCCCCAAACATAACAAAAAATGATAGGGGCTGGGAAGGTGGGTCAGTGGTTGAGTGCTTGTCTTGCATACATGAGGCCCTGGGTTCGATTCCTCAGCACCACATATACAGAAAAGGCTGGAAGTGGCACTGTAGCTCAAGTGGTAGAGTGCTAGCCTTGAGCTGAAGAGCTCAGGGACAGTGCCCAGGCCTAGAGTTCAAGCCCCATGACCGACCAAAAAAAAAAAGGCAGAAGAAAATGAAAATTTTAGGTTCATTATGACGCCTTGGCCAGACCTGATACCCTACATGTGTCACTAAGATGTGAAGTGACTACAATATCTTTATTTCCTACTTTATTCTCTAGGGAGAAAAAAGGGCATCTTCACCATTCCGACGGGTGAGGGAGGAGGAAATTGAGGTGGATTCACGAGTGGCAGACAACTCATTTGATGCCAAGGTGAGAAAAAGAAGATATCTGCCATTTCTTTGGTGGTGGGGCTGGGAGATGCCAGGGTTGTTTCAGGATGTCTTGAGCATGAAATAGAAAGATAAGGTGACAAGACCCTCTCTGGCATTGTCCTTGTGTATTAACTGCACTTTTCCTTACTAGCGAGGTGCAGCTGGAGACTGGGGTGAACGAGCCAATCAGGTTCTGAAGTTCACCAAAGGCAAATCCTTTCGGCATGAGAAAACCAAGAAGAAGCGGGGCAGCTACCGGGGAGGCTCCATCTCTGTTCAGGTCAATTCTATTAAGTTCGACAGCGAGTGACCTAAGGCTACCCCTGACAAAGCAAGGGTGATAAGGGAGGCCACTCACCTGTGGTGGACCTAGGAACTCTGCTCCGTTAGTGGAAAGTCTTGGTATGAACAGAAGTTCAGAGTAGGTCCTAAGACTTTGCAACGTAACATTCTCTTCGGTCCTTTTTTATGTTCCAAGTTTTGTACAGATTTGTTTTTGAGTGTCAAGGACATAGTAAGAAGAATGTTGTTTTTTAAGAATCTGTTCTAGTTGTCATTCTCTTCTTCCTGTTCTGTGAAAGTCCTCATACTGAGAAATTTGTATATTTTATATTAAATAATTTCTTATTAATTTTTGTTGTGATTTTCAGAGGTGGACTCCCACACATAAAATTTAAGCAATTAAATAAGACATAGTAAATAATCCCATATAAAATTTTATAATTAGGAGATTCTTCCTGCGTGAATGCACATGTCTATATTTTATCCCTCTTTTCAAAGCCCTGGTGAGAGACAGTTTTAAAGACTGGTTAACGTATGTGTTTATATCTGTTAAGCATGCACTATCATCCTCATTTGAGTATGGGACTAAAGTTTTCAGCCAGTGTGGACCTACAACTTCGGGGATAAAAGTTACTGTTTTTGTAACATTTTGCCCTGTAAAATGCAGATAATTTGAGTGTGTGGAAGTCATGGGTCAGACTGAATATTTCATTTTCTGCAGTTTTGTCAGTGTTACATAATGTTTGCAGTACATCTTTTGTTTTTAATTTGAAGCAAACATTAGTACCGTTAAAAGGCATTTTTCAGTGACTTGACATGCTAGTGGTATACTGAGGAGAGGATTGGATCTTTTGTTGTATATATGATCCAGAACAAAATCCCATTGATTTTTTTGTGAAAAGTGCATTTCACTTCGTATTTATCTGTTGGTAGCAGTGATGACACAAAATTGATGAATTCCTTCTACCTGGTTGGGTATCACTGACAAGAATGTAGGGAAAAGAACTGTACTATAATTAAATCCCTGATCCTTAGTAGGAATTAGATTGGTTGTATTAGGTGGATTCATTGGTAACCTCTATGTGTTCGTAGAGGTAGAAAGAATTTTACAAAATTGTAAAATTTCAGTAGAGTTCGATTAGGAGAGCATTCTAATAGGATTGCTGCGTTTTTAAGTTAGCACTGGGAGCTAATCCATGGGCTCCCCTTCAGAAGCCTAACTAACAGTGAAATAACAATAAACAGCAGGACTGGGGATAGCTCAGTGGTAGTATGCTTGCCTAGTGTTTTTGTGAGGTTCTCTGAATTAGACGTCTGACTATTAAGCTTAGCCAGAGCAAAGGGGAGGGAAGAGTCTAGTTTTTGAGAGCATGGGCTGTCCCTGTATGTGGAAGTATAGGTCTTAAGAGCTTCCCCTAGTTTGGATTCCACACTTCTAAATAACCCTTATAAAACCTGGTTCTTTGTGTAACTACCTTGAGGAAGAAAAGCACCCTTCATGCTGAGCTGACCTACGTGTTTCAGTCTGCATGGTAAAAGTTTTACATCTGATTACAAAACAATAAACTGGTTTATCATGTGTGTTGGGAATTTATTATTATTTTATTTTTAGCTTTTTAATTTTTTTTTTTTTTTTGGTCAGTTGTGGGGCTTGGACTCTGGGCCTGGGCGCTGTCCGTCAGCTCTTCAGCTCAAGGTGAGCAAGCACTCTACCACTTGAGCCACAGCACCACTTCCGATTTTCTGGTGGTTAATTGGAGATAAGAGTCTCATGGTCTTCTCTGCCTGGGCTGGCTTTGAACTGTGATACTCAGATTTCAGCCTCCTGAGTAGCTTGGATTACAGGCATGAGCCACTGGTACCCAGCTGGAAATTTTATTATTGAGTGTGACCTGGAACAGGTTGGGTGCCAAGAGAGGACCATGGTCCAGACCTGCCTGTACATTTGCTACGGAAACTTCCAGGGTACCCACTTGTTGCCTCTTCCTCACATGTCCAAACTTTGTTCTAGGTAGGATATTAATACATAATTTAGAGTTTAGCAAAATGGCCATGAGCCAAATCTAACTAATGGTTTTTGGCTACAGTTGAGTTTTTTTTTTTTTTTTTGGTGCTGGTCCTGGGGTTTCTTGAATTCAGGGCCTGGATGCTGGTCCCTGAGACTTGCTCAAGGCTCATCGGTCTCTACCATTTGAGCCATATCCGTTTTGACTTTGTGGTGTTAATTGGAGATAAAGTCTGATGTACTTTTCTGCCTGGATGGGCTAGCTTTGGACCAGGATCTTCAGATCTCAGCCTCCTGAGAAGCTAGGATTACAAGTGTAAGCTACCAGCACCCAGGTGTAAGAAAGGTTTTTAAAGTTTTGTGTGTGTATGTGTCAGAGGCTTTGCAAATGGTCCACAAAGCCCAAAGTACTTTATATATGGCCTATGTATTCTGTCAAACCCAATAACTACAAACCTTAGACTATGTAATTCCTTCACCAGAATTATCTAAGGAATCTAGAAACATTGACACATGGAGGTCCATCCCCAAACTTGAGTCAAGCTGGTGCTCTGTATTGCAGTAAAGTGAGTTTGTAACAATCCCCAATTCGCCTAATGAGCAACACAAGTTGAAAACCTCTTAAGTACTTAAAAAGATGGCACTTTGAGCTGAGCATGGTGTCATATGTCCCTTCCTGTACTCATACCTTTAATCCTAGCTACTTGGGATTCAGAATGTGTGTATCAGTTCAAGGCCAGTCTGGACAAGAAAGGTTTGAGACTCCTTTCTTTTTTATTTATTTATTTATTTTTTATTTGTGAACATACTGTACAGAGGGGTTACAATTACATGGGCAGGATAATGCATACATTTCTTACCAAGCATTGCAGCCACCTCCTTTGGTTTACCCTTCACATCCCTTCCCAGCCTTCCCCCTCCCCCCCCATGAGACTCCTTTCTTAAACCATAACTGGCACTGGTGATATCTATCATCCTAGAGCTGTAGGAGGATTGAGGTGCCAGGTCAGCATAGCAGAGAAAGCTGATCCTGGCAGTGACCTGTCATCCCAGTTAAGCATAGATCAGCTGGGTGCCAGTGGCTTATGCCTATAATCTTAGCTACTCAGGAGGCTGATATCTGAGGATCACAGTTCAAAGCCAGACCAGGCAAGAAAATCCCTGAGATTCTTATCTCCAATTAACAACCAGAAAACCGGAAGTGGCACTGTGGCTCAAGTGGTATCCTTGAGCTGCAGAGCTCAGGAATAGTGCCCAGAGTACAATCCCCACAACTGACCACCACCACCACCCCAAAAAAAAAAAAACAGCATAGATCAGCTAGACACCAGTGGCTTACGCCAGGAATCGTAGGTACTAGTGCAGCAGAGATCTAAGGATCACAGTTCAGAGCCAGCCCAAGCACAAAAGTCTATCAGTCTCATCTCCAATGAAGTACAAAATAAAAAACTGGAAGTAGAGTTGGGTGCCAGTGGCTCATGCCTGTAATCTTAGCTACTTGAGACTCTTCCTTAGCTATTTGAGACTCTTATCTCCAATAAACCACTAGAAAACTAGAAGTGGCATGGTGGTTCAAGTGGTAGAGCGCTAGTCTTGAACTGAAGAGCGCAGGGACAGTGCCCAAGCCCAGAGTTCAAGCCCCAAGGCCGACCAAAAAAAAAGCTGGAAATGGAACTGTTCCTCATGTGGTAGAGCACTAGCCTTTGGGCAAGAAAGATGAGGTACAACACTGAAGCCCTGAGTTCAAGTCCAAGACTGGCGCCAAAAAAAAAAAAAAAGTGGCATCAAATCCAGAGCCTTGAGCCTGCTAAGTAAAAGGCTCTACTATTGACCTATCCTCTAAGACAGACTATAATTTGTAATTTCAGCAACAATTTATGGAAGTGACTTTGCTTTCTCAATGGCTAACGCTACCAAATTCATCTTTGCTGCTTGAAAATACTATCATATTTTTGTTTTGTGGTTATGATAAAACAATAATATATTACCTTATCTATTTTTTCCTTTTTTCTTTTAACGTTTTATTTTATTGTTAAGACGCTATACAGAGGAGTTACAGCTACATGAGAAAGGTAATATGCTTCTTGTCAAACATTGTTACCCCCTCCTTTGTTTTTCACCTAGCTTTTCCCTCCCACACACATCTTTTCCCCCCAAGTTGTAAACTTTCATTTCCAACATATTGTCTTGTATCACTGTTGCAATTGGTCATCCTGCGTCCTTGTTTCAGCATATTGTTACGGCCCTTCCCCTCCCCAAATTAGATAAACGTATATATAAGATGCAGGGGACCAAAATCAAATACGGTGACAACAGGATATTCCATAGGGGGAAGAACATACAAAAGAAACAAAAACACATTGTGCATTAAAAATAATGACAAAAACCTCTTGTGTTCCTATCTTGGGGTTATTTTCGTGTAGCATCATCTTTTTTTTTATTGTGAAAATACTGTACAGAGGGGTTACAATTACATGGGCAAGATGAGTACATTTCTTATCAAGCATTGTAGCCTCCTCTTTTGTTTCCCCTTCCCATCCCTTCTCATCCTCCCCTCACCCCCCAGCATCATCTTTTATGATCATATGTACATGGCTTTTGAGCTTTTCTGTTCATCTGATAAGATTATCCTAGACCTATACTAATTAATTGTAAATAAGGGAAACCATGGGACCTATATTTCTTTGGGTCTGGTTTACTTAATATAATTTTTCCAAGTCTCTTTCCATTTCCTAACAAATGGGGCAGTGTTATTCTTTTTGATGGAAGCATAGGAAAAAAATGGAACACTTGATGAATTTGTGTGCATCCTTGCACAGAGGCCATACTTTTTAGTATATGTACTGCCAAAGTGAGTACTTTTTTTTGTTGTTGGTCATAGGGTTTGAACTCGGCCTGGGCACTATCCCTGAGCTCTTCAGCTCAAGGCAAACTCTCTACCACTTGAGCCTCAGTACCACTTCTGGTTTTCTGATAGTTAATTGGAAATAAGGGTCTCGGGGATGGAAAGGTGGCTCAATGGTAGAGCACTTGCCTTGCATGCATGAGGCCCTGGATTCGATTCCTCAGCACCACGTAAGCAAAAAGAAAAAAGCCAGAAGTGGCGCTGTGGCTCAAGTGGTAGAGTGCTATCCTTGAGCTGAAGAGCTGAGGGACAGCGCCCATGCCCAGAGTTCAGGCCCCATGACCATACCCCCCAAAAAAGAAAAAAAGTCTCATGACCTTTCCTGCCTGGGCTGGCTTTTAACCATGATCCTTAGATTTCAGCCTCCTGAGTAGCTAGGATTACAGGCATGAGTCACCAGCACCTGACAGGAAAACATTTCTAACTGGCCAAGTTTTAGATCTGCCTGGACACCTGTTTAAGATGTCTGATGTTACTGAAGAAGCCAGTAGATGACGCTCTTGTCTACTGTAGAGAACTTGATCAGACTATTTGGACTAATTCCACAAGTTAGTTGAATGGACTCCAGAAGTTCACAGCAAGAGAACCCACTCCTGGATGTATCTAGAGCTCTTTACAGAGGGTGAACCTATCTATTTGAGCTTCTGGAATAAATGTGACCCAGGCCCTGGAAGGCTAGCTGCAGGAGATACGGAGCCTCCTAACCCTCCCCGGGTGAAAATACAAAGAAGAAAAAGGAAGTAATTATACTGAAGGGAGAATACTGGCTGCTTTTTAGGGGAAAGGAGAGTCATGACTAGGCAGATCAGCTTCAGTGAAATGAGCAGTATATTCTGCTTTGAGTCCAATTGTGATTGAATAGTTTATTAAGGCTTTTTGTTCCAGTCCTGGGGCTCAATTTCAAGACCTAGGCACTGTTGCTAAGCAGTTTGTTTTATTTTGGTCGATTATGGGGCTTGAACTCAGCCTGGGTGTTGTCCCTCAGCTCTTCAGCTCAAGGCAAGCACTATACCACTTGAGCCACAGCTCCATATCTGGTTTTCTGATGGTTTAGTGGAGATAAGCGTCACATAGACTTTCCTGCTGGGCTGGTTTTGAACCGCGATCTTCAGATCTCAGCCTCCTTAGTAGCTAAGAATACAGGCATGAGCCATCAGTGCTCAGCTGTTACCGAACTGTTTTGTTCAAGTCTAGTGCTCTAACACTTCCAACTCTTTTAGGTGATTAATTGGAGATGAGAATCTTATGGACTTTCCTGCCAAGGCTGGCTTTGAACTCAAACCTCAGATCTCAGCATCCTCAGCATCCTGACTAGCTAGGATTTTGGTATGCGCTATTGGGTGTCCAGCTTCCCCGCCCTCCCTGCCTTTTATTTTTTATTTATTTATTTTTTTTGTCGGTCGTGGGGCTTGAACTCTGGGCCTGGGCGCTGTCCTTCAGCTCTTCAGCTCAAGGCGAGCGCTCTACCACTTGAGCTACAGGGCCACTTCCGGTTTTCTGGTGGTTTATTGGAGATAGGAGTCTCACGGTCTCTCCTGCCCGGGCTGGCTTTGAACCGCGATCCTCAGATCTCAGCCTCCTGAGTAGCTTGGATTACAGGTGTGCCACCAGCGCCCTGCCTTTTATTTTTTTGGGGGCGGGGTCTGGCTGTGGGGTCTGAATTCTGGGCCTGGGCGCTGTCCCTCAGCTCTTCCGCTCAGGGCTAGCGCTCTACCACTTGAGCCACAGCGCCACTTCTGGCTTTTTTCTTTTTACTTATGTGGTGCTGAGGAATCGAATCCAGGGCCTCAGGCATGCAAGGCAAGCGCTCTACCACTGAGCCACCTTCCCAGTCCTCCCAGCTTTTTTTTTTTTAAGTGTGTGTTATACTAGGGTTTGAACTCAAGTCCTTGTGCTTGCTAGTCATGTATTCTTGCTAAACTCCAGCCTTCTTTGCACTGGTTATTTCTGAGATAGAATCTTACTTCTTGTTCAGTACATGTCCTGTCCTGGCATTTGACCTATTTTAGACTTTTTTTGGGGAGGGAGGAGGTCATGGGGCCTGAACTCTGGTCCTGGGTGCTGTCCCTCAGCTCTTCTACCTCTTCAGCCATAGCTCCACTTCCGGCTTTTTCTGCTCATGTGGTACTGAGGAATCTAACCCATGGCCTCATGCATGTAAGGCAAGTACTCTACCACTGAGCCACCTTCCCAGCCTCTTATTTTAGACTTCTTAGCTGTTTTAGCTGGATGACAGGCTCATAAGACCATGCCCAGCTTCCATTGAGATGGAGTCTCATGGATATTTATTTTACCAGTCCTGGATCTTGAACTCAGAGCTTGGGTTCCATCCCTGAGCCTCTCTGTGCTCAAGGCTAGCGCTCTACCACTTGAGGTACAGCGTCACTTCTGGCCTTTTCTGTATATATGATATTAAGGAATTGAACCCAGGGCTTCATGCATGCTAGGTAAGCACTCTACTACTAAGCCACATTACTCGCCCTTTCATAGATTGTTCTGCCTAGGCTGGCCTTGAGCTACAATCCTTTTGTTCTGAATCCCTTAAGTAACTAGGATTATAGACATGAGCCACTGGTGTGACAATGGTAGACAGCTGTAATGGTACAACCTACAGATGGTAGCACCTGATACATTTTTATGCTTGTATTTGACAAAACCACTTTTTTCTTAGGTGGGGCTGTGCTTCTTCAGGACAGGTGAGATAGGGAGAGAAATGTAGAAGAGAAAGGTAGAGAGATGGAACAAAAGCTTTTCCTTGGGGCTGGGAAGGTGGCTCAGTAGTAGAGTGCTTGCCTTGCATGCCTGAGGCCCTGGGTTCGATTCCTCAGCACCACATAAGAAAAAAGCCGGAAGTGGCGCTGTGGCTCAAGTGGTAGAGCGCCAGCCTTGAGCTGAAGAGCTAAGGGACAGCGCCTAGGCCCAGAGTTCAAGCCCCATGACCTACAAAAAAAAAAGATTATCTCAAGTGCTGGATACTAGTGGCTCACACCTGTAATCCTAGCGACTCAGGAGGCTGAGATATGAGGATCACAGTTCAAGGCCAGCCTGGACAGGAAAGTCTATGAGACTCTTAGCCACCAGAAAACTAGAAGTGGCGCTGTGGCTCAAGTGGTAGAGCACTGGCCTTGAGCTGAAGAGCTGATGGACAAGTGCCCAGGGCCCAGAGTACAAGCCCCAGGACTGGAAAAAAAAAAGCCAGAAAAGGTACTGTGGCAAAAAGTGCTAGAACTCTAGACTTGAGCACAAAACTCAGGGATAGTGCCTAGGCCCTGAGTTCAAGCCCCAGGGATAGCATCAAAAATAAATAAAGAGAGGAAAGGCTGGCTTTGAACCGCAATTCTCAGATCTCAGCCTCCTGAGTAGCTAGGATTACAGGCGTGAACCACCGGCGCCCTGCTCACTTGAGATAATCTTTTTTTTTGGTCTGGTAGTGGGGCCTGAACTCTGGGCCTGGGCGCTATCCCTCAGCTCTTCAGCTCAAGGC
>NW_012267252.1:5702066-5704656 GCF_000151885.1 Dipodomys ordii
AAAAGCCGGAAGTGGCGCTGTGGCTCAAGTGGTAGAGTGCTAGCCATGAGCTGAAGAGCTGAGGGACAGCACCAAGACAGAGAGTTCAAGCCCCAAGACCTATTAAAAAAAAAAAAAAAAAGCATGTTTTTAGGCTAGGGATGTGACAAATTGGTAGTGTTTGTGAGGCTTTGAGTTTGTTAGCACCAGAGTAAAGAAACAAAGAAACAGTGAGCCGGGGCCGGTAGCTCACACTTGTAATCCTAGCTATTCAGGAGGCTGAGATCTGAGGATCACGGTTCAAAGCCAGCCTGGGCCAGAAAGTCTGTGAGACTCTTCAATAAACCACTAGAAAACTGGAAGTGGCTTTGTGGTTCAAGAGGTAGAGCACTCACCTGGAGCTGAAGAGCTGAGGGACAGTGTCCAGGCCCAGGCCCAGAGTTTAAGCCCCACAACCGACCAAAAACAAAACAAAACCAAATAAAGCTTTACTTGTAAAGCATGTGAACAGTGGCAGAGGCATGGGTGGCTGAGGACAGTGGTAGAAAACTTGCCTAACATTCGTGAGGACCCAGCAGTGTGAAAAAAAAAAAGAACTGGAAGTATGTGGAAATTGTAGAAGTTTTGCTTGTATTTACAGCATGCTTTTAATAAAAACAGCATTCTGGGTAGACTGAAAGCTGCCATTGTTCATCTGTGGCTTGAGTTAGACAATTGAGTTAGGAATTAGGATGATGCTATTGTTACTGCTCCATTACTCACACTATTTCTCATGTTGTTCGTGTGTGTGTGTGTGTGTGTTTTCTAGTCCTGAGGCTTGAACTCAGCTACTGGGTGTTTTCTCTGAGCTTCTTTTGCTCAAGGCTAGCACTCTACCACTTGAGCCACAGTGCCACTTCTGGCTTTTTCTGTTTATGTGGTACTGAGGAATCATGCTAGGCAAGCACTCTACTACTAAGCCACATGTTAGGTAGTTATGAGTGAATAATTGTAAGAAACTGTATATGCTAGGCTGGGAAGGTGGCTCAGTGGTAGAGCACTTGCCTTGCATACCTGAAGCCCTGGGTTCGATTCCTCAGCACCACATAAGCAAAAAGAAAAAAGCCGGAAGTGGTGCTGTGGCTTAAGTGGTAGAGCACTAGCCTTGAGCTGAAGAGCTGAGGGACAGTGCCCAGGCCCAGAGTTCAGGCCCCATGACCAGACCCCCAAAAAAAATTAAAAAAAAAAAGTGAACATATTTTTACCAGCTTGGTGCAGGAGTCTGATACCTGTAATCCTAGGTGCTCAGGAGGCTAAGATCTGAGGATTGCAGTTCAAAGTCAGCCCAGGCAAGAAACTCTGTGAGACTTTTATCTCCAATAAACTACTTTAAAAAAAAAAAAAGGCAGAAGTGACGCTGTGGCTCAAGTGGTAGAGTGCTGGGCTTGAGCAAAAGAAGCTCAGAGAAAATACCTAGTAGCTGAGTTCAAGCCCGAGGATTGGCAAAAAACAAAAACAAAACCAAAAAACCTTTTCCATATGACCAAGCAATCCCATTCTTACATATTTACTCAAGAGCAACTGGGAATGTATGGTCACATAATGAGCAACATGCTAATTTTCATGACATCACTATTTATGAAAGGCTTAAATTGGAAACAACTCAAAATTTCTTGCAACTGGAAATGAATGAACAATTGCTTTATTATGGAAAAACTTCTCTGCATGAAAATGAATGTAACAAGGGGCTGGGAAGGTGGCTCAGTGGTAGAGCGCTTGCCTTGCATGCCTGAGGCCTTGGGTTCAATTCCTCAGCACCACATAAGCAAAAAGAAAAAAGCCGGAAGTGGCACTGTGGCTCAAGCAGTAGAGCGCTAGCCTTGAGCTGAAGAGCTGAGGGACAGCGCCCAGGCCCAGAGTTCAGGCCCCACGACCGGACCCAAAAAAAAAAAATGAATGTAACACTTTTTTACCACATGGATGAACCTCAAAATCTTTATGTGAAATAAAAGAGTCAAACATGAAAGAATCCACTTATATGAAATTCTAGACAAAAGCTAAACTTAGCAATCAGGTTAGTTGCTCAAGCTAGATATCAGGTGAGGCGAATCAACTATATTGGGACAAGAGAAAACATTGTGCCTAGACACCAGTGGTTCCTGCCTGTAATCCTAGCTACTCAGGAGACTGAGATCTGAGGATCTCAGTTCAAAGCCAGCTGGGGCAGGAAAGTCCCTGAGGGCCTGGGTGCTGTCCCTCAGCTGTTCAGCTCTAACACGAGCCATAGCGCCACTTCCGGCTTTTTTTCCCCTGCTTATGTGGTGTTGAGGAATCAAACCCAGGGCCTCATGCATGCAAGGCAAGCACTCTACCACTGAGCTACCTTCCCAGCCTCTCCCTGAGACTCTTGTCTCCAATTAACCACCAGAAAACCAGAAATGGCACTATGGCTCTAGAGTGCTTGCCTTAAGCTGAAGAGCTCAAGGAGAGGGCCCAGGCCTAGAGTTCAAGCCCCACAACTGGCAAAAAAAGAAAAGAAAACTTGGAATTTGATAGAAACATCTGGTTTGATGACTGAGAAGGGACTATGTAATTCAGGCTGGGCTTGAACTGTTCCTTTATTTATTTATTT
>NW_012267252.1:5704776-5705077 GCF_000151885.1 Dipodomys ordii
CTTTACTTTTTAAAATCAGTGTACATTAGGTATTGAATAGCTAATGGGAAGATTTCATTGTCACATTTCCACTCATGTATACAATGTATTTCAATGAACCCTCTGTTCCCTTCCATAACCCTCTCTTACCTCCTCGGTTTGAATATTTAATCCTCTTGCCTTAACCTCCACATCACAGCATGTTACCACAGCCTGAGAAACATTTTATTTATTAATTGTGATGATTAATAATAGTATACAGTTGCCAAAGTTTATCAAATCATACAACGAAATGGAAGAGTTTCATTTTATGAAAATTATA
>NW_012267252.1:5706387-5711399 GCF_000151885.1 Dipodomys ordii
CCCAGCCATAATGGTATTTTGTAAATCTAGTAGTAGGCCTGGGTTGTAGCTCAATGGTCAAGAGTTTGCCTAGTGGGGGGAGGCTGGGAAGGGATGTGAAGGGTAAACCAAAGGAGGAGGCTGCAATGCTTGGTAAGAAGTGTACGCATTATCCTGCCCATGTAATTGTAACCCCTCTGTACAGTGTGTTCACAAATAAAATAAAATTAAATTAAAAAAAAAAAGAGTTTGCCTAGTATATGAGATCCTGGGTTTAATCCTCAGCAACACACACACACACACACACACACACACATACACACACAGAGGGAAAAAAAAAAAAAGAAAATTACTGGAGACTGGTGGTTTACACCTGTAATCCTAGCTACTCAGGAGGCTGAGATCTGAGGAGTGTGGTTCAAAGCCATCCAGGGCGGGAAAGTCCCTGAGACTATTACCTACAATTAATCACCAAAAAAGCTGGAAGTACAGCTGTGGCTCAACTGGTAGAATGCTAGCCTTGAGCACTAAAGCTCAGGGAGAGTGCATACATCCTGAGTTCAAGCGTTAGGGTTGGCACCAAGATAAATGAAGAAACAAACCAATAAAATCTAGTAGCAAATGATAACAACATCTAGCAGTTGGGCTATGAGCCAGACTTTGGTCAGGAGCGTAACAATAAGGTGATGAAGCATACAGTAAGATGGTGTAAGGTCTTTGTC
This sequence comes from Dipodomys ordii, assembly GCF_000151885.1. Taxonomy (NCBI): domain Eukaryota; kingdom Metazoa; phylum Chordata; class Mammalia; order Rodentia; family Heteromyidae; genus Dipodomys; species Dipodomys ordii. The sequence continues at coordinate 5,707,089 of NW_012267252.1, forward strand.
CTAGATCACACAGTACTGACCTACTTACTTTCTTCTAAGCCATTACTGTGTCTTTGCACTATGGAAGAAAGTGGGTAGGTCAGTGTTCTGGTGGGAGTAAAGCCATTGTGACAAGAAAGAAAAGATTGTACTATCGTGCTGGCCACACCCATTCCAGGAGCTTTACTGAGACAGGCTGGCTGAAGCAACTAGAGGCCCTACAGGATAGGTCCAGTAATCAAGATTTAAGGTTCATATTGGAATTACATCCTAACCAGATTGAACCAAAGGGGGAAATAACTCAAGCAGAACCTGAAGAGTTAAAAGAAGCCTTTGAAGGGCTGGGAAGGAGGCTCAGCGGTAGAGCGCTTTCCTTGCATGCCTGAGGCCCTGGGTTCGATTCCTCAGCACCACATAAGCAAAAAAGAAAAAAGCCGCAAGTGGCGCTGTGGCTCAAGTGGTAGAGCGCAAACCTTGAGCTGAAGAGCTGAGGGACAGGCCCCCTGACCAGACCCCAGCCCAAAAAAAAAAAAAAAAAGCCTTGGAAGTGTGGTAATACCTCCACGATAATCTGTCTCAGCAGAGATGTGGAGTTTGATGTGTATCTTTCACTATGTAGTAGGAGGAAGTGACTTCAGCAAAAAGAGGGGAAATGGGGAAGGAGTTGGAGAGGTGTAATTACGTGGGGGAAGGGTTATTTTGGGAAAATCCCCCTTCAGTTACTGTAAAGGAATATGGTTTCAGGGAAGGAACAGATGGACAGTTGCTGACATAAGTTATGGTTGCCTCATAAACCTTGAGGTCTAAGTGACGCCATGGTCTGCTTGGTCTGCTTTATCTCCACATCACCTACTTGGGAGACTGAGCCAATACAAGACACTATGTCAGTTCTGACATTTCACCCAGTTGGTCAAACTTGTATTCCAGGATCATTTCCAAGAGCCTCTAGTTCTACTTCTTTGGGGTACCTGTTTTCTATTTCTTTGTTGGAAACCAGTCAACTTCTTCCTGTCTGCCTCCTGCATATCTGAAAGATTAGAAAAGAGTCAATTCTGTTCCCAAGATAGAAATAGATAGTATCTGCAATTATATTGCTCTGGAACTTGAGTCTAGGGCTGAGTTCTGCTGTGATTAGTCGTTATGACCCTGAATCCTGTGGGCATTTTGTTTGTTTGCTTTTAGGCTCTTTCTTGTTTTCCCCAATTTATAAGAACTTTTCTAAGAGCCAGATGCCATGGATATCTCATCATCTAATCTATGGAAATCTCAGGACTTTATTCTAGTAACATCTGTTCCTCACTCCATTATGTCCCCCTGGCCTAAGGCACGTTAATTGATAGCACACTCATCCTAGGTAATTTGAGGAAAGCCTCAACTATGCAATGAATGAACTAGTGAAGGAAAGACAGATGTATTTCATAAAGGGCCAACTTTTCCATGAGGACAAGTAGAGAAAGAGAACCATTACTGGGATGCAGAAACAGAAAGACCTTGGGGGAAAATCTTTTTTTTTTTTTTTTGGGTCCAGTCGTGGGGCCTGAACTCTGGGTCTGGGTGCTGTCCCTCAGCTCTTCAGCTCAAGGCTAGCGCTCTACCACTTGAGCCACAGCGCCACTTCCGGCTTTTTTCTTTTTGCTTATGTGGTGCTGAGGAATCGAACCCAGGGCCTCGAGCATGCAAGGCAAGCGCTCTACCACTGAGCCACCTTCCCAGCCCCTTGGGGGAAAATCTTAAAGGAAACTAGGTCTCACACCTTGATGATTGGGAGCCAGGAAATCTGCTAATCTCATTCTTTTTTTAATCCACTCATTATTGCTACATTGGCCGAACTCACATAGAATTTATAGGGCCTAGATGTTGTTAGTGAGTCAACACAAATGCATAGGGAAGGATGGAGTGTGTCTGCAAGGTAATGGAGTACCATCTTATTTGGTTTTTGTTTTTGTTATTTTGAGACAAGATATCTCTAGGTAGCTAAGGCTAAACTCAAATTTGAGATTTTTCCTGCCTCAGCCTTCTGAATGTTGGGATTACAGATATGTGCCACCACATCAGGCTTGATGTTCATCTTCAACCTGAATAACTTATTTATTCTTTTTATTTCTTTTGTTTTCTAATCTTTTCTTCCTTCTTCTTCCCCTTCTTCCACCCATCCACCTTTCTCTTCACTCCCTCCTTTCTTCCTTCCTTTCTCCCTCCTTGCTTACCTTCCTTCCTTTCTCCCTCCTTCCCTTCCTTCCTTCCTTCCCTCCTTCTTTCCTTCCTTTCTTCCTTCTTTCCCTCCCTCCCTCCCTCCTTTCCTTTATTGATAGGGCCACACTATGTAGCCTAGGTTGGTATCAAACTTTTTTTTTTGTCGGTCTCGGGGCTTGAACCCCGGGCTTGGGCACTGTCCTTGCGCTCTTCAGCTCAAGGCCAGTGCTCAACCGCTTGAGCCACAGCGCCACTTCCGGTTTTCCAGTGGTTTATTGGAGATAAGACTTTCATGGACTTTCATGCCCGGGCTGGCTTTGAACCGTGATCCTCAGATCTCAGCCTCCTGAGTAGATAGGATTTCAGGCATGAGCCACCGGCACCCGGCTGGTATCAAACTTTTTATTCTCCTGCCTCAGCCTTTTGAGGGATAGAACTGTAGGCGTACACTACCATGATTTATGTGTATGTCTGTGTATTTGTATGTGCGTGCATGTGTCTGGGTGTGTGTGGTGCTGAGGATTGAATCCAGGGCCTCACTCACATAAGGCAGATGTATCCTACTTTCCCAGCCATCACTACTATATATTCTCAAAACATTTTCATCATCTGAACAAAATCCTTACCCATTAAGTAACAACTAGTCATTGCACTTTCCTTCAGCTCCCGGTAACCTGTAGCCTACTTTCTGTGGTTTGCCTATTCTAGATATTTCATGATAAGTTCTCACTATGATATTTGTCCTTTTGTTTTTGTTCCTGCCCCCCCCCACTGACTATAATGGTTTTAAGGTTCATCTCTGTTGGGGAATGTATCAGAACTCCATTCTTTTATGTGGCTAATATAACATGGTATGTACATACCATATTGTGTTTATCCACTTGTTATTAGCACTTGAGTTGTTTGTGCTTTTGGCTGTTGTGAGCAAGTATGCTGTGAACATTTAGCTAAAGTAACTGACTCTGTTTATGAATTTATTGAGTCAGATGGTAATTAATTCTATGTTAAATTTCAAAAAAAAACCCAAAATAGGGCTGGGAAGGTGGCTCAGTGGTAGAGTGCTTGCCTTGCATGCATGAGGCCCTGGGTTCAATTCCTCAGCACCACATAAGCAGAAAAAGCTGGAAGTGGTGCTGTGGCTCAAGTGGTAGAGCGCTAGCCTTGAGCTGAAGAGCTGAGGGACAGTGTCTAGGCCCAGAGTCAGGCCCCCCGACTGACAAAAAAAAAAAAGAAAACCCCAAAATAGTCTTCTAAAAATGTAAACAAGCTGGCACTAGTGGCTCACGACTGTAATCACTAATATCTGAGGATCACACCACAGTTCAAAGCCAGCCCAGGCTGGAAAGTCATTGAAAGACTTATCTCCAGCTGGGTGCCAGTGGCTTGTGCCTGTAATCCTAGCTACTCAGGAGGCTGAGATCTGAGGATCACGATTCAAAGCCAGCCTGGGCAGGAAAGTGCATGAAACTGTCTCTAATAACTACCAGAAAACCGGAAGTAGTGCTGTGACTCAGGTGTCAGAGAGCTCAAGGTGCCGTGAGCTGAAGAGCTGAAGGACAGCACCCAGGCCCAGAGTTCAAGCTCCAAGACCGACAAAAAGAAAAAAAGAAAAGAAAGACTTATCTCCAATTAATCATAGAGAAAAACTGAAAGTGGTGTAGTGGCTCAAGTGATAGAGTGTTACCCTTGAGCAAAAAGAAGCTCAAGAGCCAGGCAACACCCAACAATGACTCAATTCACATTTGAATGTTCCCAGGAATACTCTCCGAATAGATCATATCATAGTAAACACAAAGAACCAAGCAAATAAAGAGGATTGGCATCATTCCTTGCATCCTTCCTGACCACAGTGGAATCAAACTAGTTATCAACAACAAAACGAACTGCAGAAATCACTCAAACACCTGAAGCTGAATAATACTCTACTGAATAACACCTGGGGCATGGAAGAAATTAGAAAGTTCTTACAATTCAATGAAAATGAAAATACAATGTACAAGTTGTTATGTCCAAAGCGAACTTTACAACTTTGATGGGGGTGGAAGATGGGAAGGGATGGGAAGGGGAAACAAAGGAGGAGGCAACAATGCTTGATAAGAAATGTACTTATTACCTTGCTCATGTAATTGTAACCCTTCT
>NW_012267252.1:5712309-5718002 GCF_000151885.1 Dipodomys ordii
AAGGCTAGCGCTCTACCACTTGAGCCACAGCGCCACTTCCGGCTTTTTTCTTTTTGCTTATGTGGTGCTGAGAAATCGAACCCAGGGCCTCATGCGTGCAAGTCAAGTGCTCTACCACTGAGCCACCTTCCCAGCCCTGTTTTTTCTCTTTATGTGGTACTGAGGAATCAAACCTAGGGCTTCATGCATGCTAGGCAAGCACTCTAGCACTATGCCACATTCCCAACTCATTGATTTTTTTTTTTTTTGGCCAGTCCTGAGGTTTGAACTCAGGGCCTGGGCACTGTCCCTGAGCTTCTTTAGCTTAAGGCTAGTACTCTACTACTTGAACCACAGCACCACTTCTGGCTTTTTCTGTGTATATGGTACTGATGACTCAAACTCAGGGCTTCATGCATGCAAGGTAAACACTCTACTACTGAGCCACATTCCCAGCCTTGACTTTGTAGCCTCAGCTGACCTTGAACCCACATTGTTACCAATTCTTCCCCGCTAGCCTCCAACTTAAGATCATCCTGTCTTGTTTCAAAATGATAGGATTACTTGTGTATGCTCAGAATTCTTCTTCCGCACCAAAAGGGAAAAGAAAAAAAAACAGATTTAAATTTAGACATGTTAATCATTTTTTTAGTTTTGAACATTTATGGACTATAAAAATATTTTTAAATTTTACCATCCAGATGGGCACTGTGGCTCATGTCTTTAATAATACCTACTGTGGCAGCTGAGTTCTGAGGATCATAGTTTGAAGCCAGCCCGGTCTAAAAGATTCTTGTCTCCAGTTAACCACCAAAAAGTTGGAAGTGGAGCTGTGGCTCAAGTGGTAGAGTGCTAACCTTGAGCAAAAAAGCTAAGGTACAGTGCCCAGGATCGGAGTCAAGCCCCGGATCAGAGCGTGTGCGTGCACACACACACAAACACACACACACAAATTCATAATCCAGAAATAAATGATTAACATTTTGGTACATCTAATCTTCATTTTCTACATAGTTCATCAATGTTTATTTCTGCACAAACTGTAAGCATTTTTTTGTCTATGGAATCACACTATATTATTATAGGCTACATTGCTTAGACTTAACATTATTTTCTTTTTTCTTTTTTTTGTTGTTGGTCATGGGGCCTGAACTCTGGGCACTGTCCCTCAGCTCTTCAGCTCAAGACTAGTGTTCTACCACTTGAGTCACAGCACCATTTCGGGACTATTCTATTTATGTGGTGCTGAGGAATCCAACCCAGGGCCTCATGCATGCGAGGCAAGCACACTACCATTGAGCCACCTTCCCAGCCCTTAACATTATATCTTAATCATTTCCTATGTCATTAGAAGCATTATTGCCTGGTGTGGTATTGTGCATACATTGGTAATCCTAGTTACTTAGGAGGCTGAGATCTGAGGATCGAAGTTTGAAGTCAGCCAAGAGAAAGAAAGTTTGTGAGTCTCTTATTTCCAGTTAATCACCAAAAAATCAGAAGTGGTGCTGTGGCTGAAGTGTTAAGAGTGACAGCCTTGAGCGAAAAACTAAGGGACAGTTCCCAGGCTCTGAGTTCAAGCCCCAGTATTTGCGTGTGTACACACACACACACACACACACACAAAGAAAAGTGATGTCAACATATTAGAATGCAAGATATCACTTTCTGTGTGTTTTTAATTTTCTATTTATTTTATTTTACCTTATTCATATATTTACTTACTGAATCACTTACTGTACTGGGATTTTAACTCAGCGCTTCACAATCGCTAGACAAGCACTCTACTGCTTGAGCCATGCCCTCAATCCTTTTGTCTTTAGGTTGTCTTTCAAATATGGCTTCATGATAACTTTGTCCAGCCTGTCTTCAAACCATGATCCTCCTGGGATTAAAGTTGCATCACCACTTTTTTTTTATTTGTTTTTTTTTTTGTCAGTCATGAGGCCTGAACTCTGGGCCTGGGCACTGTCCCTCCCTTAGCTCTCCAGCTCAAGGCTAGTGCTCTACCACTTGAGCCACAGCACCACTTCCGGCTTTTTCTGCTTATGTGGTGCTGAGGAATTGAACCCAGGCCCTCATGCATGCAAGGCAAGCACTCTACAACTGAGCTACCTTCCTCACCGTTTTTTGTTTGTTTGTTGTGGGCCTTGAACTCTGGGCCTGGGTGCTGTCCCTAAGCTCTTCAGCTCAAGGTTAGTGCTCTACCACTTGAGCCACAGCACCACTTCCAGTTTTCTGGTGGTTTATTGGAGATAACAGGCTCACAGACTTTTCTGCCCAGGCTGGCTTTGAACAGTGATCCTCAGATCTCAGCCTAAGTAGCTAGGATTACAGGTGTGAGCCTCTGGTGCCCGGCCACTTTTTTCTTTTTTGAGGTTCTAATTATCAAGCCTAAGGCTTTAGACATGCTAAGCAAATACTCTCCAATTTGAACCACATTCTGAGTCCTTTCGTTTATATTTGAGAAAATATCTTGCTATATTGCCTAAGCTAGCCTCAAACTCTTGGACTCAAGTGATCTTCCTACTTCAGCTTTCTGAGCAACTGTTACTACATACCCACCCCATTAACTGACTTACATTTTCTTATTTTCCCCTCACCTTCAATCTTTAGGGACACTATTGCTTTTATAAAATTGTGGTAATAGAGTAGATATTGTTTTCCTTTCATATGAAATGTATAAAATAATTTTATAAAATAATTAAATTTCCTTAAATACTATGTTTTCTTTTTAAAATTGTTACTATAAAGGTGATATATAGCTGGGCACCAGTGGCTCATGCCTGTAATAGCTAGACGCTACTCAGGAGGCTGAGATCTGAAGATCATGGTTCAAAGCCAAGTTGGGCAGGAAAGTCCGTGAGCCTCTTATCTCCAATAAACCACTGGAAAACCAGAAGTGGCGCTGTGGCTCAAGTGGTAGAGTGTTTGCCTTAAGCTGAAGAGCACAGAGACAGTGTCCAGGCCCAGAGTTCAAGTCCATGACCAAAAAAAAAAAGTGATGTATAAAAGGGTTACTATTATATAAGTCAGCTAAAGAGTACATTTCTTTCTTTTTTTTTTTAGTAAGGTTATTTTTGTTTGGGTTTTTTTTAACTGTATTTTTTGTGTCTTTTCTTTTTTGGTACTGGGGATCCAACCCAGGACGTTGCACTTGCTAGGCAAGCGCTTTGCCACTGAGCTACATCCCAGCCCTAGTAAAGTTTTTTTTTATTGTGAAAATACTGTACAGAGGGGTTACAGTTACATGAACAAGGTAATAAGTACATTTTTTGGGGGGGGTCCGGTCATGGAGCCTGAACTCTGGGCCTGGGCGCTGTCCCTCAGCTCTTCAGCTCAAGGCTAGCGTTCTACCATTTGAGCCACAACGCCACTTCCAGCTTTTTTCATTTTGCTTATGTGGTGCTGAGGAATCGAACCCAGGGCCTCATGCATGCAAGGCAAGCGCTCTACCACTGAGCCACCTTCCCAGCCCTAATAAGTACATTTCTTATCAAGCATTGTTGCCCCCTCCTTTGTTTTTCCCCTACCATCCCTTCTTCCCCCCTCCTCAATTACACTCCCCACCCCCACCCCTGCCTAAATTGTAAAGTTTGTTTTTCAACATAGTTTCTTGTACATCTCATTGTTGCAATGGGTCAACCTGTATCACTATTTAAATATTTTGCTTTTTCCCTTCCCCTCCCCAATTTATACCAAAATCAAATACAGTGAAAACAGGGGTTATAACATGGGGGGCTGGCAGGGACATACAAAGCAACAAAAAAATCACATGATACCTAATAAATACATTAGAAACAATAGCAAGAAAGCAAAAACCACTTGTGTCCCTATCTTGGGGTTCACTTTGCTTAACTTTATCTTATCTGGTCATATGTATATAGCTTTTGACCTTTTCTTTTTCTTTCTTTTTTTTTTGGGGGGGTCTGGTCATGGGGCCTGAACTCTAGGCCTGGGCGCTGTCCCTCAGCTCTTCAGCTCAAGGCTAGCGCTCTACCACTTGAGCCAGCACCACTTCTGGCTTTTTCCTTTTTGCTTATATGGTGCTGAGGAATCGAACCCAGGGCCTCAGGCATGCAAGGCAAGCGCTCTACCACTGAGCCACCTTCCCAGTCCCACTTTTGACCTTTTCTACTTGTCCCAGACATATACTAGTTATTGCAAATACGGGAAACCATGGGACCTATGTTTCTTTGGGCCTGGCTTACTTCACTTAATATAATTTTTTCCAAGTCTTTCCATTTCCGAACAAATAGGACGATGTCATTCTTTCTGATGGATGCATAGAATTCCATTGTATATATACCACATTTTCTTGATCTATGCTGCAATAAACATAGTTGTGCTGGTAGCTTTAGTATGGTCTTGTTAGTGATCATTTGGATAAATGCCCAAAAGGGGGATTGCTGGGTCATAGGGAGCTCTATGTGGAGTCTTTTTGGACAATGTTTTCCTTTCCCTCATTCTCAAGTTTTTCCCTCCCATCCCTTCCACAAGTTGTATAGTTCATTTTTCCCCCTAAAATACTATTTAATAACCTCATTTCCTCATATTCTAGTAGGTGCAAGCTTTTCTATTATTCTAAGTTCCATTGATAGAAGTATTTTAATGTATAGATAGATAGATATCGATTTTCTGAGGCCTATTTCACTGGCATAACGGGCGCTGGTGGCTCCCGCCTGTGATCCTAGCTACTAGGAGGCTGAGAGCTGAGAATCACAGTTCATAGCTAGCTGGGGCACAAAAGTCCCTGTGAGACTCTTATCTCCAATTAACCACTCAAAAATTTGAAGTGGCACTGTGGCTCAAGTAGTAGAATGCTAGCCTTGAGCACAAAGAGGCTTAAGGGCAGTGCCCAGGCCCTGAGTTCAAGCTCCACAACCAACAATAACAAAAATCCTAGATAAATGACTGGATCAAAACCAAATAGTTCTTAGCTGTGTGCCAGTGGCTCACACTAGATGCTCAGGAGGCTGAAATCTTAGGATCATAGTTCAAGGCCAGCCTAAGCAGAAAAATCCATGAGATTTTTACTTCCAATTAATGAACAACAACAACAAAAGCCAGAAGTGGAGCTGTAACTCAAGTGGTAGTGCACTTGTCTTGAGTAAAAAAGGTCAAGACAGCGCCCAGGCTCTGAGTTGAGCCACCAGGACCTGCGCAAAAACAAAACAAAACCTGGCGCTTGTTAAGTGTTACCTAAGTGTGCTTTTAGAAAGATAGTTTTCTTTTTCTTGGCTATTAGCCAGATGTGAATACACCTGTTCCCTAAAGCTTGTATCAGCAGTAGGTATTTAATTTTGTTGCTGTTAATCAGAACCACACTATGCATAGTCTCTAATTTGCATCCATTAATTACTAAGGAAGTTGAATATTTAAATATATATATGTTTATTACTTGTTTTTACACTTAGGTGCCTGTTCATTTAAGGCAAACAGACATTTGGAGTGGTCACCATGTACCAGGTACTATATGCTGATGACAGACTTACTGAAAATAATATTTTGGGACTGGCAGTGTGGCTTGAATGGTAGCACACCAGCTGTGAGCATAAAAACAGAGTGAAAATACAAGGTCCTGAGTTCAAACCCTTAGTATAAGAAGGAAAGAAAGAATGAGGACTGGGAAGGTGGCTCAGTGGTAGAGTGCTTGCCTTGCATGCATGAGGCCCTGGGTTTGATTCCTCAGCACCACATAAGCAAAAAGAAAAAAG
>NW_012267252.1:5720397-5723603 GCF_000151885.1 Dipodomys ordii
AACCCAGGGCCTCATGCATGCAAGGCAAGCGCTCTACCACTGAGCCACCTTCCCAGCCCCATTATCACCATTTTAAAGACTAGAATGCTGAAAACAAGATGTTTAATGATGTCTCTTCCAAGATGGCCTATCTTTCCTTCCTTCTTTCTTTGTTTTTTTGTTCTTTCTTTCTTTTTTTTTGTTGGTTGTGGGCCCTGAACTCTGGTCCTGGGCTCTGTTCCTCATCTCTTCAGCTCAAGGCTGGCACTCTACCACTTGAGCCACAGTGCCACTTCCACCTTTTTCTGTTTATGTGGTGCTAAGGAATTGAACCCAGGGCTTCATGCATGCTAGGTAAGAACTCTACCACTAAGCCACATTCCCAGCCAACCATACTACTTCTAGAAGAAATATTAAACTTTGTGTCATATGGAAGAATAATACAATTTCTTTTTTTTAATATGAAGAATTTTATTTTAGTTTTGTCGGTTGTGGGGCTTGAACTCTGGGCTTGGGTGCTGTCCCTATGCTCTTCAGTGCTAGGGGAGCACTCTACCACTTGAGCCACAGCGCCACTTCCAGCTTTCTAGTGGTTTATTGGAGATAACAGTCTCACAAGTTTCCTGCCCAGGCTGGCTTTGAACTGCAATCCTCAGATCTCAGCCTCCTGAATAGCTAGGATTACAGGTGTGAGCCACCAGTGCCGGGCTTATTTTATTTTATTGTCAGTAGTGGGGCCTGAACTGTGGGCCTGGGAGCTCTTCAGCTGGGCTCTTCAACTCAAGGCTAGCACCCTACCACTTGAGCCACAGCGCCACTTCCGGCTTTTTCTGCTTATGGGATGCTGAGGAATCGAACCCAGGGCCTCATGCATGCAAGGCAAGTGCTCTACCACTGAGCCACCTTCCCAGCCCAGGAATTTTATTTTTTATTTTTTGCTGACATACTATGAGGCAAAACAAAATTGACACCATTCCTAGTTACTTCACAAAGTATCATTTGCATCCTATTTGATTACATGTACAGCTCTGTGCATGTGGGATTATGTGAGGAGGTGATAAAACACTATGCCAAAATTTTAGTATTAGTTTATATACACACAGTAAGAAACAGAACAAGGACCTGTTAGAGTTTCCCATGAATTTATTTCAAAAGTAGTGCAAACCACTTAGCCTAGTAAGCCATAAAAACAAACTTGAAAAGGACCCAGCTAAGTTTAAACATGACAATAGTTCTCAGTGTCTCAGAAGAATAACACAATTTCTAACCTAGGAAATTAGAGAAGTAGTAACTGGGTACAATAGCTTATTTTAGAAGAGGATAATAAAGAAGATAATAGCATGTTTTGTTGAAGAAGCCACCAGCATATACTAGTGGCAGCATATACTGATAGGCAGCTGAAAACAGGGAACAGAGGTTAGATTTAGAATGCATAGGCAGAGATAAACCTGAAACTTCTGGCTAAAGTGTGTCATCTTTTTTTTAGTATTACCTTAAAGAGCAGGGAGACCCAGTCTATATACTGAATAAAATTGATTCTTCAGGACAACAGACCTCCTTAGCTCATCCTGTTTTGTTTCATTTTTTTGTTGTTAATGGGGTTTGCACTCAGAGCCTGGGCATTGTCCCTGAGCTTTTTTTGCTCAAGACTAGCACCACTTCTGTTTTTTGATGATTAATTGGAGATAGGAGTCTCATGGATCTGGGTGCCAGTGGCTCATGCCTGTAATCCTAGCTACTCAGGAGGCTGAGATCTTAGGATTGCGGTTCAAAGCTAGCCTGGGCAGGAAAGTCTGTGAGACTCTTTTTTTTGTTTTTTGTTCTGGGTCCGATCGTGAGGCCTGAACTCTAGGCCTGGGCATTGTACCTCAGCTCTTCAGCTCAAGGCTAGCACTCTACCACTTGAGCCACAGCGCCACTTCCGCTTTTTCTTTTCTTTTTTTGGGGGGGGTCCGGTCGTGGGGCCCTAACTCTGGGCCTGGGCGCTGTCCTTCAGCTCTTCAGCTCAAGGCTAGCACTCTACCACTTGAACCACAGTGCCACTTCTGGCTTTTTTTCTTATGTGGTGCTGAGGAGTCTAACCCAGGGCCTCGAGCATGCAAGGCAAGTGCTCTACCACTGAGACACCTTCCCAGCCCCCGTGAGACTCTTATCTCCAATAAACCACCAGAAAACCGGAAGTGGAGCTGTGGCTCAAGTGGTAGAGTGCTGACCTTGACCTGAAGAGCGCAGGGACAGTGCCCAGGCCCAGAGTTCAAGTCCCATGACTGACTAAAAAAAAAAAAAAGAATCTCATGGACTTACGTGCCCAGACTGGCTTTGAACTGGGATCCTCAGATCTCTGCCTGCTGATTAGTTAAGAATACAGGCGTGAGCCTGGTTTGGCACTCCTATTGTATACAAACTGCTCTGATAGTATGGTATTTCTTTTATTCAATGATTGCCTGTTTGTATGTATGTGTACACACATATACTGGGAGCCATCTTTGAAGTGTTTCTTCAAGGTGATGTAGCATCGTCAGGATTTGTTGTCAGAGAAGAACAAACAGGCGAGGCCAGGTTCAAAGGCTGAGGAAGGTTTCTGCTAGGAAATAATTCTTGGAGACTTTTCTTTTTCTCCCCTAAGCTTCATCATAAAACTTCACAGAGAAACACTATATACAATGTCTTCATTTGAAAAAAAAAGTATGACTGACTATTCATGCTCTATGTGCATTCCTAAATCTCTCACAATGATTGACCTCAATATCTCACATCATTCTATTATTGACATTATCTGACTTATATACCAATCCCAATGTCGTTATGCAGACAAATACAACTGTTTACATTTTTGCTGCCAAAGAATATGAGTCTCAAAGAGGTTAGGTTAAAAATCACATGGCTAGTTAATGATGAGGCTTGAACTTGTCCTCAAGTCTTGTAGTACCTACATGGTTACAATGGTTTGGATAGTGTTTGAGCACGTTCTCCAAAGGTTCATGTGCTGGGACCTTTAACACCAATATAATGGTATTGTGGTAGAAGGGATTAATTGTAGTCCATCTTGTTATTGTTAGTGTAGTTCTAAGGCAGGTCCTCTGAGAGTGGATTGTTGTTGTTTTTTTTGGGTCTGGTGGTGGGGCCTGATCTCTGGGCCTGGGCACTGTCCCTCAGCTCTTCAGCTCAAGGCTAGTGCTCTACCACTTGAGCCACAGCGCCACTTCTGGCTTTTTTCTTTTTGCTTA
>NW_012267252.1:5724644-5762341 GCF_000151885.1 Dipodomys ordii
GTCGGCCATGGGGCTTGAACTCTGGGCCTGGGCGCTGTCCCTCAGCTCTTCAGCTCAAGGCAAGTGCTCTACCACTTGAGCTACAGCGCCACTTCTGGTTTTCTGGTGGTTTTATTGGACATAGGAGTTTCACAGTCTCTCCTGCCCAGGCTGGCTTTGAACCGTGATCCTCAGATCTCAGCCTCCTGAGTAGCTAGGATTACAGGCGTGAACCACCAGCGCCCGGCTAAAGGGACAATTTTTTTTTTTTAAAGGGACAATTTTTAAGTCAGGTCATGGATGGAACAATTAGGAACCACTGAAAGGTTTTAAAAAGGAAAGAATGTTCTGATTTAGGTTTTAGATAGAACAATCTACTAGATGATAGAACAGAAAGTGCTGGTTTTCAAATAATGGTCTAGTATTTAAGGAGCCAGAACTTCTGGGCTTGGGCCCGGGAAGGTGGCTCAGTGGTAGAGTGCTTGCCTTGTGAGCATGAGGCCCTGGGTTCAATTCCTTAGCACCACATAAGCAGAAAAAGCCAGAAGTGGCACTGTAGCTCAAGTGGTAGAGCACTAGCCTTGTGCAGAAGAGCTCAGGGATAGCTCCCAGGCCCAGAGTTCAGGTACTATGATCCACCAAAAAAAAAAAAAAACCCAGAACTTCTGGGCTGGGGGGGCTGAGGAATCTGGTGCTTTTTTTTTTTCTGATTCCAATGTAAGACAGAGAAGCACCATATTCAAGAAGGCAAGAATATAACAAGTTGGGGCTGGGAAGGTGGCTCAGTGGTAGAGCGCTTGCCTTGCATGCCTGAGGCCCTGGGTTAGATTCCTCAGCACCACATAAGCAAAAAGAAAAAAGCCGGAAGTGGCGCTGTGGCTTAAGTGGTAGAGGGCTAGCCTTGAGCTGAAGAGCTGAGGGACAGCGCCCATGCCCAGAGTTCAGGCCCCATGACCGGACCAAAAAACAAAAAGAATATAACAAGTTACTGTGACTGTAGTAATAGGTTTGTGGTGTGAAGACTAAGGAAAGCATAGCTGAGTCATTTAGAAGGTATGTATAGGACTTTCCTTCCATACACAGTTGGATGAAATTCAGAAAGTAAAACTGAGATTCACATCTGGATCATCAGGCTCCATATGGCTTTTGAATCTTACTTCACAAGGCCACATAACAGCAAATATTGGAGGGGGTAACAATGCTCGATAGGACTTGTGCTCATTACCTTACTCATGTAACTGTAACCCCTCTGTACAGTATCTTTACAATAAAAAAAATAAAAAAGTATATATTAAATATGTTGCTTGTTTTTCTTTGCATTGTAGTGCAAATACAAGTGTCACGTTTCTAGCTCCTATTCACTTTGAGAAAGCCTAAGAAAGAAATAAGGGACACCAAACAAGGGCTACTTATTTATCTATACCACTATGGGGGCTTGAACTCAGAACTTCTTGGTTTTACTTAGCTTTTTACTCATGGCTAACTACCACTTGAGCCACACCTCCAGTCTGGATTTTGTTGGTTGACAAATGGGGTGACCCCATTTCCAGCCCCAGGTTATTACTGGGCACCAGAGGGGAGGAAATTCAGGAATTCAGGAAACTATAAAGAAACCTGAATAACTACTTCCTCAAACATTTGCATCAACATCCTCAATTATAAAATTCATTACAAGTCATCTCTCTCCACCCACAAGCACAGGCCTGAAGCTAGGAAGCAGAGGGACTATGGCAGAAACTCTTCATTGCCCAGCTTAGTTGTTCTTCTTCATACTAGACCTGGGTTTCCCAGGATCTCAGAGATCCTGGAAACTGATATTCTCTCCCTTTTGAATTAGTTCACCCAGGGCCAAAGGCACTGCCACCTTTTCCTCACTTCCCAGCAGGTGAAGATTAAATCAATCTGAGTTAAAGGCTATGGTTGGCAGTGCCAACGGAATACTGGTCTGTCTGGGTACTTTTGTGAAGCCATGGGGGAGATGACCCAAAGAGGTGATTGTGCAGAGACTGGAGGTGGCAGGCGGCGGAATTGGGAAAGTGGAAAGAGCTAGGCCTACTGCAAAGAGTTGGTAGTGCCTAAAGGAGGTACCCCCAGAGGATGACCAATCAGATAGGAGAATACAACTAGGGGGGCGGGGCAAGGGCAGGTCTTCGGCTAAGATTGGATCACAGCTAAGCACGGGGAGGGGTCCTGAGCTAGAGGAACCTGTTGATCTGTAGTTCACGCTATATACAGTACAGGCAGTGGTAGAGCTTGGTGGGCTGCAGCACACGTGACAGGGTACGAGGCACTCCTACCTGCCCAGGAATTCAGATTGTCCAGGATAGGTTTCATCACATCCTGAGGCTTGCTTCCATCCTCCACCCGCAGCCTGTAGCCCAGCCGCCCTTCTTCCCAAAGGTCTGAACCTCATCGTCTGCAGAACGAAATGGGTACAGCCATGAATGACACAGATCAAACAGAGCAACTGTGCCAGCCATACGACTTCGAGAAGTTTACGGACATGCGACCCTTTTTGGAGAAGTATTGGTGAGTCCTGGTGAAGGGAAAGAGTTATGCCAAGGGCGAGGAAAGGGACTGAATGACAGTAAGAATTTCTTCCTCCCTTCTTCCTTCTCTTTCTTTCTCTTTTTCTCTCTCCTCTTCTTTCCTTCTTACCCCCTTCCCCCACTTGGTAACTGTCCTGGGGCTTGAATTTGGCCTGGGCACTGTCCCTCAGTTGTTCGGCTCAAGGCTAGTGCTCTACCACTTGAGCCACAGCGTCCCTTCCGGCTTTTTTCTTTTTGCTTATGTGGTGCTGAGGAATCGAACCCAGGGCCTCATGCATGCAAGGCAAGCACTCTACCACTGAGCCACCTTCCCAGCCCCGGCTTTTTTGGTTTTTAATTGGAGTTAAGACTCTCACAGCCTTTCCTGCCTGGGCTGGCTTTGAACCTCAAATCTCAGCCTTCTGAGTGTGAATTACAGGCTTGAGCCCTTGGCAACTGGCTCACTGTAGCACTTCAAAGAGATTTAGAGCTGGAATAAAGGATGCAGAAATAAGAAGGCACAGAGAGGAATATGGGAGAAGATAGAGGAAAAGGAAGACTAGTGTAGTGAGACCCAATCCATCTTGGAGGAATAAGATGGATTTGACCCATATGATCACCTTTCTTATTCTTTGTAGTTGTATGAGCATGTCTGTGTGCATAGTGTTCATGCCTAGAAACAGCCTTCCATACATAATGATCATGTTCTCGCTGCAACGTCGTAGAGTGGCTTTTCAGCTTCCCCAGGCATTTTGGCTTAGTCCTAAAATTCCTCAGAAGTGTTTGTGGGTTGACTTTATTTCCAACCAATTTGCCATTATATAACCAGGCAGAAGCTGTTGCCACATTCTTCTTACACCACGACCTTGGGTTAGTTTTAGGTGGAGGCTAGAAGATTCTGTCATTTACCTCCAACCTCATTGAGAAAGCAATGATTACAGAAATCTGGCTCTAGGCCTACTCTGTGGTAAGTATTTTATATACATTAACATTGCCAGGAAAGGAGCATTAACCCTTCTGTAAAAATAAGGAAAGACAAAAATGTCACACATAGGCCAGGTGCTGGTGGCTCATGCCTATAATCCTAGCTATTCAGGAGGCTGAGATCTGAGGATCACAGTTTAAAGCCAGCCTGAGAGGACAAGTCCTCATGAGACTCTTATCTCCAATTAACCATTCAAAAACCAGAAGTGGTACTGTGGCTCAAACTGGCAGAACACTAGTCTTCAGCAAAAAGCTCAAGGAAAGTGCCTAGACCCTGAGTTCAAGCCCCATAACTGACCAAAAAAAAAAAAAAGTCACACATGGTAGATGACCAAGTTGGAACTGTAATCTAGAGCATTCCCCCAAAGAAATGAGGGACGCTGGATGCCGGTGGCTACGCCTGTAATCCTAGGAACTCAGGAGACTGAGATCTGAGAACTGCAGCTCAAAGCCATGCCTGGCAGAAAAGTCTGTGAGATTCTTATCTCCAATTAAGCACCAATAAAGCCAGAAGTGGAGCTGTGACTCAAGTGGTACAGTGCTAGCCTTGAGCAAAAATGCTCAGAGACAGCAACCAGGCCCTGTGTTCAAGCCCTAGGACCTGCAGAAAAAGAAAGAAAAAGAAATGAATAGACATTCCTTTCAGCAGTATCACTCATAAGCTCATCCCCTGTAACTTCTATCTGCCAGGATATCCTCATTCCCCATAGTTCTGATCTACTTGCTGTTCATCATTGTGGGCCAGAACTATATGAAGACACGGAAGGGCTTCAATTTGCAAAGACCTCTCATCTTCTGGTCCTTCTGCCTTGCTGTCTTCAGGTAAGACAATTCCCTTCCCACTGCTTGTTCTTTAGCCCTTAAACTTCCATCTCATCTCTTTATTATTATTTTTATTTACTTTTGTGCCAGTACTGGGGCTTGAACTCAGGGTTGGGGTGCTGTCCCTTAGCTTTTCTGCTCAAGACTCTACCACTTGAACCACAGCTCCACCTCCAGCTTTTTTGGTGGTGAATTGGAGAATAGGAGTCTCATGAATTTCCTGCCAGGGATGGTTTCAAACCTCAATCCTCAGATTTCAGCCTCTTCATTAGCTAGGGTAACAGGTAGGAGCCCACAGGTGCCTGGCTTAAATTATTTATTTTATGTAGTTGTACAAAGGAGTTTCATTTCAACAAGCCAAATTATGAATACAATACATTTTGATCAATGCCAGCCCCATCTTATTCCTTTAAGTTTCCCAACAATCTCAAGTGCATTGACTCCTAGCTTCTTCTCTTCTTCTTCTTCTTCTTCTTCTTCTTCTTCTTCTTCTTCTTCTTCTTCTTCTTCTTCTTCTTCTTCTTCTTCTTCTTCTTCTCTCTCTCTCTCTCTCTGTTTAGTTGTGAACTCAAGACCTGGGTGCTGTCCCTGAAAGAAGGCCAGCACTCTACCATTTTGAGCCACAGCACCACTTCTGGTTTTCTGGTAGTTTATTGGAGATGAAAGTCTCAACAGCTGGGCACCAGCAGCTCACACCCGTAATCCTACCTACTCAAGAAGCTGAAATATGAGGATCATGGTTCAAAGCTTGCTGGGGCAAGAAAATCCATGAGACTCTTAACTTCAATTAACCACCAGAAAACCAGAAGTGGAGCTGTGGCTGAAAGTGGTAGAGTGCTGACCTTGAGCAAAAAAGCTTAGACAGCACCCAGGCCTTGAGTTCAAGCTCCCCACTGACCAAAAAGAAAAAGAAAAAATGCTGGCTTTCACTATGATCCTCAGATCTTAGCCTCTTAATAGCAAGGATTACAGGCATGAGTCACTGGAGCCTGGCTTCTACCCTACTCTATATTGGTTTTCCTTCCTCCCTCGACTCCAAGCTGGTAAGTCTTTGTTCTATCCCTTTTACACCCATGAAGTCTGTGCTTCAACAAATTTCTCCAGCAAGCCATACTCTTGGTTCCTAACTTTCTTTCCCAAGACTGCCCAACAACCTTCACACCTATCCCTCCTCTTCCTCCTCCTCCTCCTCCTCCTCCTCCTCTCTTCTTCTTTTTCTTCTTTTGGCAGTCCTGGGGTTTGAACTCTGGGCCTGAGCACTGTACCTCAGCTCTTCAGCTCAAGGCGAGCACTCTACCACTTGAGCTACAGCTCCACTTCTGGTTTTCTGGTGGTTTACTGGAGATAAGAGTTTCACGACTTTCCAGCCCGGGCTGGCTTTGAGCAGTGATCCTCAAATCTCAGGCTCCTGAGTAGCTAGGATTATAGGCGTGAACCACCAGCGCCCGGCTTGATATCCCTCCTTCTGATATTTTCTTCCCCTAATTTTTTTTTCATCTTCCCCATCTTGCCAGTATTTCCTCTGAATCTCCCACCCCATACCAAGAACTCTATTTTTCTTTTCTTTTTGTCAGTCGTGGGGCTTGAACTCTGGGCCTGAGCGCTGTCTCTGTGCTCTTCAGCTCAAGGCTAGCCCTGTACCGCTTGAGCCACAGCACCACTTCCGGTTTTCTAGTGGTTTATTGGAGATAAAAGTCTCCTGGACTTTCCTGCCTGGGCTGGCTTTGAACCATGATCCTCAGATCTCAGCCTCCTGAGTAGCTAGGATTACAGGAGTGAGCCACTGGCTCCTGGCTGTATTTTTTCATTTTTAATTCTACTTCTCTACAGTTCTTGGTCTTTGTCTGACCATCCTTTCCTATAGAATACTGGTTGGAGCTACCAGATTGGCCCTAGGAGCTCTGAAGCTGTAACCTCTACTCCTGGTGGAGTGGAGTGATGATGAAGCTTGAGACTTAATGACCTGCCAGACCAGGGGGAAGGGTGGATCGGTGCTAGGGAATGATCTTACACTTTCTTTCTCTGTCCTATTTCAGTATCATGGGGACAGTGAGGACATGGAGCTATATGGCCAATGTGATACTGACCAGTGGCCTAAAACAAACTGTGTGCTTCTCCTTCTTCACGGATCACATTGTAGTCAAATTCTGGTCGTGCCTTTTTCTTCTCAGCAAAGTTGTTGAACTTGGTGAGTGGCATGGCTTTGTTTATTTGGTGCCCAGTGATTTGTGTGCCTCCTCAGAGTTCTCCACTCCCCCCCACCCCCACCCCCGCCCCACGGTGCCCTAACAACACATCTCACTCCAGCTTCTCTCCAAATTCTGTGCCACAAACACCCTCCTCCCTATCCTGAGAATGCCTCCAGTGTCCCCCACACACGGTGTAGAGGGTAGTCCCAGCACTGGGTGCTATGCCAGTTATGACTCCCATTTCCCAGGAGACACGGTCTTCATCATCTTGCGTAAGCGGCCACTCATCTTTATACACTGGTTCCACCACAGCACAGTGCTGCTGTACACAAGCTTTGGATATAAGAACAAAGTGCCTTCAGGTGGTTGGTTTATGACCATGAACTTCGGTGTGCATTCCATTATGTACACCTACTACACTCTGAAGGCTGCTAAAATGAAGTACCCCAGAAGGCTTCCTATACTCATCACAAGCCTACAGATCCTGCAGATGGCTTTGGGAACCACCTTTGGCATCCTGAACTACGTTTGGAGACAGGACCATGGATGTCACACCACAACAGAACACTTCTTCTGGTCCTTTGTCCTGTATGCATCCTACTTAATCCTTTTTGCCCACTTCTTCTACCAAACCTACATGAAGCCTAAGGCCAAAAGCCAGTGAAGGGTTGGAGAGAAGGAACTACTGGGTCTCTCTTTTTCCCAGGGCACTAAGGTCAGGGCTTAGGTTTAGGAGAATGATTAGGGTTGCTTCCCTATATGGCTTCCCAATAGGATGTATACCCCTCTATGGCCGCAAGCAGCAGCCATAGAATGGGATACTTTGAAGTTTCTGTGTCTGATGTGTAGGCCAGCCAGGCCATTGGGGAAGGAGGCAGGATGGAGGAGAGTTCCTAGAATTACTCATATTTCTACCTAGAAAATCTTTCTTCTTACGTCTATTTTAAAATTAGAGATATCAACAATATTTTGGGGATTTGGGGAAGTGAGGGACTTCTGTGGTGGGAGAAGATTGCTGGCAATGGGGTGATCCTCAGTGGGGAAGCAGGAACGTGTGTGGAAGGTTAGAGGCACACACAGACACTCAATAAGAGTCCTAGGCCTGGTAGGCACTTCATAAATGTCTGTCACAGACCAGAATTTTATTGCTGATAGAGGGCTAAGCTTTCCCATAGAAACAGTGAGAAACAGGTGCAGAAAGGCGGAGTAACTTCTCTGAAGTCATAGGCTTCCTAAATTGCAAAACTGATCCCCGCAAGGAAGCAATTCAAGACCACACTTACCATTTGTCCTCCCGAGACCACGAGGTGGCGCCACAGCACCACCTCTGGCCAGGGCCAACGCTCCATCCACTTGCGCATCCCTTTGCTGTAGGAGTCCCGGCCTCCCTAGGCTGAAGGAGGTGAGTGAGACTGAACCCGACCAGCCTGGCCTTTTCAGCTTGTGGCTGCTGTGCGGGCAGCTCTCCTTTAGACGATGGGGGAGAAAGCAGGGAAGAGGGCCCAACCGCAACTCTAAATCATCAAGCCTTTGACAGTCCGCGCACGTTTATTTCATTGATCTTTGAAAATAGGGTAGGGGAGTCTGGAGAAGGCGGGAGGGGAGCCAAGGGTAAATTGGCTCCAAGGGAGCTGGTCCCAGTTCCTGGCCTTAGTCCCGGAGGCGGGAGTGGGGGTGGGCGCAATAGGGCCCAGTCCACCCCCTCGGGGGCTGCTAGGGGACAGGCCCCTTTCTGGAGCCAGCCGCCCTCTCCATCCCCGCCCCTCCGTCCCCCAGCGGCCCAAGCACCCTCTGAGACCTTGGGGCCAGGGCCAGCCAGTCTAGACAACCCCAGTCCGGGGAGGAGGTGAAGCACTGCCCCGCCCTTGGGGGTGTGATCCACAGGCCCCGCCGCTCATACGGGCCGTTCGACGGCATACTGACACGGGCTGAGGTTGGCGGCCGCGGGCGGCCCGGGCACCGCGGGGTAGCTGAAGGAGGCGTGCTGTTTGGCCTTGAGCCTCAAGCTGGCCAGGCTCGAGTTACACGGGTCCCGGTAGACGTAGGGGGAGGAGGCGGCGGCGGCGGCCGCGGCGGCGGCGGCCGAGGCGTAAGGGCAGGACACAGCCCCGGAGGACACGGCCGCAGGAGCCAGCCCCGGAGGTGCCCCGCCCAGGCCCTGCAAGGCCCCGGGCCCTGGCACGGTGCCCGGGGCAGCGGCCGCCGAGGGCACCATGGAGGCGGCGATGGAGCTGGGTGGTGAGAAGACGGGCTGCGAAGCCAGAGGCCCCACATTGACCGAGTTGAAGGCGAAGGGGAAGGTCTTGGCGGCGAGCGGCGGGCCGAGCGCCTTGGGCGGCCAGTTGCCGTAGGAGTAGCCGGGGTACACCTCCTCGTAGGGCGGCACCAGCCCCCCGAGCGGCGCCGCGAAGCCGCCCTTGCACAGCTCCGCCTGCTGGCTGCGCTCGCGCTTCCGCCACTTGGCGCGCCGGTTCTTGAACCACACCTGCGGGCGCGGGAGACAGGCTGTCAGGACGCCCGGCGCCGCGGGACGGGGACCTCGGAGGCCGGTAGAGGGGCAGATCAGTGGGTGACCCGGATGAGGGGTTCGAACCTGGGCCGTGGGAGGATAAATGAGGCCAAGGGTCTGGAGACTGAAAGGAAGGGGAGGAGGGCGCGGAGCGGGTGACGGCCACAGGGTGGGGGAGAGTAGCCTGCGATCAAGTGTGGGGGGGGAGGGTGCTGAGGGAGGGGAACCGAGTCCAGGACAAAGAAATGAGCGTTCCGGAGCGATCGGAACCCTAAGAGCAGAGCTGAAAAGTTGGAGGGCGCTGGGCTGCGAACCGCAGGCCCGAGGAGTCGGGGAGGGGCGGGGCCGGGGGCGGGCTGGGCTGGCAGGGCAGCCTCGCGATCTGTTGAGGGTCCCGCAGAAGGGAGATCGGGGGTCTCCCGAGTGGGGAGGGGGGGTGAGGAGGGCGGCTAGCCAGGGCCGTACCCGCACTCGGGCTTCGGTGAGGTTGGTCCACACGGCGATCTCTTCCCGCGTGCTCATGTCGGGGTAGCGGTTCCTCTGGAAGGTCGCCTCCAGTTCCTGCAGCTGCTGGCTGGTGAAGTGCGTGCGCTGCCGTCGCTGCTTCTTCTTCAGCGAGCCGTCCTCCGGGGAGCCCCCGGGCAGCGAGGTCGAAGCTTTCTCGGAGTCTGAGTAGCAGGATGAGGCCGATCCTCCAGCTCGGGGGACCTCTTCAACCTCCCCTCTGGCTCTCACCCAGGTTGCTACTTCGGGTTTCCCAAGCGCCCCCTTCCCCCGCCCCCCCCCACTGGGGAGCTGAACTGTTATGAACTCCACCCCCCACCCCCGGAAGGGCGCGCTCACCACTGTGCTCTTGGCCCTTGCAGCCGTGATCTGGGAGCGGAGGATGTGGAGTGCCCGCGTCTGACAGCGACAGGGCCGGGCTCCGGGCCTCTGCCTCGCTGAGCAGCCCGAACTCCATGGAGGGAAGGTTCTGGAAGGAAAAGGCAGACCAGGTTAACAGGGGTGGCTGTGTGTGTGTGAAAAAAATCACAGGCTATCCCAGATCCCAGGTCCTAGTAAGGTTTCACCACCCGTTCCTTGCTCTCTTTCTCAGTCACCAACAGAAAGCCACCCTGAGTGGGTTGAGCTCCGATAGCGTGAGAAATAGCAGCCGAAGAGGAAAATGGTGTGTGCTGGGAGGTTTTAGGCACCTCCTAGACTTTGTTGCCTGTAGGGCATCTTGAACTCTGCCCGCTGCACAGTTGGTGTTCCCCATTTATTGAATTAAGGAAAGTGCAGTCTACTGGCATCACACCCTCGATTCCGCCGCGCCTGAAGACTTCTCAGTAGCCCTATAACCTCATACGTGCCTCTCTGCCAACCACACCTTCCAGACCCCTGGAACATATATTTCACCTTCCATGGGACAGATGTTATTTGGGGCTGGGAAGGTGGCTCAGTGGTAGAGTGCTTGCTTTGCATGCATGAAGCCCTGGGTTCCATTCCTCAGCACCACATAAGCAGAAAAAACTGGAAGTGGCGCTGTGGCTCAAGTGGTAAAGCACTAGCCTTGAGCTGAAGAGTTGAGGGACAGCACCCAGGCCCAGAATTCAGGCCCCATGACCGACAGAAAAAAAAAAGAATAATAACTAGTATCACTTATGGTACTTACTGTGAACCTTTGTCTCATTAGCTGCACAGAATACATCATGATTAGGTAACTGATACAGGTAATTGAATATCCCTTATCCAAAATGTTTGGAATCAGAGGCTTGAGATTTCAGACTTGGGGCGGGGGGAGCAGCGGGAATTGAGAATATTTATATTGATTTACAAGTTAAGTATCCCTAACCTGAAAATTTAAAACCCAAAGTACACTAAAGAAGTCTCAGACTTCAGAATATTTTGGATTTTGGACCTTCAGATGCTGAACTTGTATTACTTTTTTCAGCTGAGGAAACTGAGCTCTGTGTGTGTATGTGTGTGTGTGCACGCGCGTGCGCGTGCGTGCCAGTCTTGGGGCTTGAACTCAGGGCATGGGCACTGTCCTGGAGCTTCTTTTGCTCAAGGCTAGCACTCTACCACTTGAGCTATAGCACCACTTCTGGCTTTTTCTGTTTATGTGGTGTTGAAGAATGGAACCGAGGACTTCATACCTGCTAGGCAAGTACTCTATCACTAAGCCACATTCCCAGCCCCAGGGAACTGAGCTTTGAAGTAACTTGGTTAAAGTCACAGAGCTTGCAAGTGGTGACCTAGTCCCTCCAGGTTGGTGGAACTCGTGAATGTTTTCCTTTGTTTGCTTTTTCACCATGTGTTTCCTAGGATTCAGCTCAGACTCCAGCCTGGCTTTGCTTGAGTCTCTTTCCATGAAGACAGTCCCTGCTTTTGTCTGTTTTGGTGATAATTTCTGAAGAGATTTTGTTTGAATAAAGTGTCCCAATATAAAAACCAAATGTGAAAACCATAGAGTATTTGGGTGCTATCTGTCTCTTGTCTGCTCACACACGTCTCACATCCATCTCAGACTGGCTTCTAGCAGCCCACTCCAGATAATAGGCCTGCCTGCACCACTAAGACCTTCTTCCTGTCAGTCCTCCCTAACCCAAGAGCCTACTAGGTCCCTCTTCATGTTTCCCCCTCTGATAAGACCATGAGAAAGGGGCAGACTCTGGCTGCTTCTTTATTAGAGAACAGGAGTCAAGGGACAGGGTATACAGCTAGGTGGGACGATCTCTTGGTTCCCCAAATTCCCTCCCCGTTATCAGGAACTTGACGCAGGCTTCATGGAGTGGCATTAATAGGGTGCATTAGTCTAGATTGAGATGTGTGTCACTTGGCTGCTCTGAGTTTCTGAGGAGCCTTTCTCAAGGAGGTACAGATGGGCAGCGGCCTGTGTTTGTACATAGTAATGCTCCTTCAAGAACTCAGTGAGCACAGCTGAGCCAGGCTGAGAGTGGAACAGGGGTCAACCTATGGGGTTCAGAAACAGTCCCTGCTGTTTCATAGGCAGAGGGTCTTAACCTTGGACCTTTTTTTATTGGGTTGGAAAGGAATAGCTGGAGAGAACCCAGGAAGGAAGGAAGGAAGGAAGGAGGGAAGGAAGGAAGGAAAGAAGGGAAGGAGGGAGGGAGGGAAGGAGGGAGGGAAAAGGGGAAGGGAGGGAGGGAAGGAGAGAGGGAGGGAAGGAGGGAGGGAGAGAGAGAGAGAGAGAACTCAGGCCTGGAGGGAGGTATGCTTCACTTATCTCTTTTTCCTGGTCTGAAATCAGTATCCAGACCTTGGAACTGGAAAACTTAGGCTCCACTGGAAGGGAGAGGCCCTTGGGAGGGACTTGTGGCATTCTTTTTTTTTTTTTTGTCGGTCGGGGGACTTGAACTCTGGGCCTGGGCGCTGTCCCTCAGCTCTTCAGCTCAAGGCAAGTGCTCTACCACTTGAGCTACAGCGCCACTTCCGGTTTTCTGGTGGTTTATTGGAGATAGGAGTCTCACGGTCTCCTGCCCGGGCTGGCTTTGAACCGTTATCCTCAAATCTCAGCCTCCTGAGTAGCTAGGATTACAGGCGTGAGCCACCAGTGCCCGGCATAACTTGTGGCATTCTTGACCAGAAGTTCTTCCCAAAGATGAGGAGGGCTCAGAACTGAAAGCTAGAAAAAAGGGGTACTCTGAGGTTTGCCCTTTCCTCAGACCCCGAGTGACCTTGAAATTCAAACCATGCATGGGACAACACACAGCAGAGGAAAGGGACAGAGAGGCTTGCCTGTGGTAAAAACTAGGTCCTATTACCATTCATCCTTTAGTCTTTTTGGGCTCCTGACTTCTAATTTTCCAACCTCCCCCGCCCCTCTCCTGCTACCCCCACCAGCATTTCACCTGGGTCTTGATTTCATCCTCTATTTTGGCAGAGGGAGGCAGGGTAAGGAGGGATAAGCACCAAAGTAAAAGACAAAGCCAAGAAAGCAGTACAGACTGTTCTCAAAGACTGACAGACAGACAGACAGACAGACACACACACACACAGAGGCTGCCACTCAGACACAATGAGCACTTGGACTTGGAGTTCAAGGGACACAAACACACACTCTCCCACACATATGCTCCTATATTCAGGCAGACAGAAACACACCAGCATAGAGTCTCTTCTGTCTGTGACAGGGACAGCTGCCTGGGTTGTTTGGAGATAGCTGTTCCCCTCCCCCTTCCCTCGCTGGCCCCTCTGAACCTCCAGCTCTCAGTCCCGGGAGCTCAGAACTCATGTGTGGGGGAGAAGAGGCCAAGGGGTGCAGGGAATGGTGGACACTCAGTGGCTGTTGTAGATACCCTGTTTGGCTGATAGGCTTCTTCTCGAGGTAAGGAGGGGGTAGCAAGGAGGAATGGAAAGTGCCAGGCTCCTCTGAGGAAGGTAATCTGGTATGGACCTAAACAATTCAATTTGAAGTGTATATCTGGATGTTGGTTCCTTAGTTTTACTAGCTGTGTTTTCTTGGCAAGTTACTTTCCCTCTCTGGGCATATTACATATTTCATCATATCTAAAAGAGAAATCACAATCCTTTTCTCCACCTGCCTCCAGGGCTGTTGAGACAAGACACACTATATAGCTCATACTGGCCTCAAACTCATGATCCTCTGCCTCAGCCTCTTGAGTGCTGGGATGGGGTGATAAGGATGGACCTGGCTCTGCCTTCAGTATTGTTGTAAGGTTTACATAACATATAACATATAAAAGGGTGTGGGGATAAACCTCTTGAGAATTTAGGCATTAAGTTAGACAATTAAGGTAAATAAGGGGATGAGTTCAGGTGATCCTGGGGCATGAGTTTATTGAACTCACTAGTGCTTCAACTTCCCCAGGCTATGTTCTTCTCTGAAGAACAGAGAAGAGCATGTTGCATTTCAGAGATGGCCCAGTCAATAAAGAAATAGCAAGTTGGGCACAGTAACCTAAGCTAGAAGTCACATTGGAGACCTGGGACTGACAAAGGAAGAAGAAAGCCTTTGGGCTCGTGAATGGGTTAGTAACAGGCAAGAAGCAGCCAGGGCTGAGAAGAGCCCCTCATTGTGAAATGACAGAGAGGGAAAGAGCTCTAGAGTCAGGAAGCATAGGAGAGATGGAAGGGTGGGGCATCTGTCTTCTGTGTCTGTGGCCTTTCCTCTCATCTGGATGGGTTAGTCAGGCAAAGGCTGGGGGCGCCAAGCTGTTGTCTGAGCTGGAGACAGGCTGGCTGAGGATTAAGCTCCCCCAAACTGCTGGAGGTCAGGAAGCTAGAGAGTTGGGACTGAGGCCAAGGACTTCATCTCACTCAATGGATAGGGAGGAATAGTGTGGAAGCTGCAGAATTGGTTGATGCTGGTAGAAAATACCAGGCAGGGCCAAAGAGAGCCAAAAGATCACAGTAGTAGTGAGTTCATCTAGAGCATGACTGACTGCTCCATCCCCAGTCTGTGTGTGTGTGTGTGTGTGTGTGTGTGTGTGTGTTGCCGGTGGGGGTGGAAAGGCACACTATGGCTTGAATTCAGGGTCTGAGCCCTGTTCTTTTTCACCCAACGCTAGTACTCTACTACTTGAGCCACATCTTAGCTTTTTGGTGGTTAATTGGAGATAAGAGTCTCACAGGCTTTTTTGCATATGCTGGCTTCCACTGGTGATTCTTAGATCTTAGCCTCCTAACTAGCTAAGATTACAGGTGTGAACCACTGGCATCTGGCTCACCACCAGTCTTGCTCATATATTTTGCTGGGGAATGAGGCCTGGGGAATGATACCATGGTATCATGATCGCAAGCCTAGGCCTAGGGAGGATAGTGGTCCCATAGATGTGCTGATTCCAAAGTATAGACTTGCTTAACAAGAAATGTACTAATTACCTTACTCATGTAAATGTAACCCCTCTGTACAGCATCTTTACAATAAAATAAAGATTAAAAAAATACAGACTTATCTTGGACCAGCATGAACAAAATATTTGTTCAGGATATATTCAAGTGGAAAGCAGATTATGGGCCAGTAAGACAAGATGTAGAAGTAATGGCTTCCATGGAATATAAGCTCATGGCAAGAGGAAACTTCATGAGAACCCAGATAAATCTTGCAGCCAAAGGAGTAAAGCAAAGTTACCAGTGGAGAATCCATGATAAGTTGCAATACTAATGCCTGAGGCAGGAGGCATAACCTGGGACTTCAATGGGAGAAAACTTTCTTCTTATGCAGAGGAAATGAAGAGGGGCTGGACTGGTGACGCTGTGGTTCAACTCAGCAAGTAGAAAGCTGGGAAAGCATGAAAACCAAGGTCCTAAACTAGTGTAGCGCTGTCATGGAAATGTGAGATGGAAGTGAGGTTCTTCAATAGTCTAAGCCATTCAAAATGATGAACACCTAGAATCTATGGCGTGCAGATGTCAACAAAGGAAGACACGTTTGCCCATAATCCTACAATGAAACCTCAAGACCCAGGTGGAGGCACAATGATTCGATACACTCAAGTTACCAAGGGTTCAATCAGGGGATCAAAGAAATAATCCTATAGGATTCTCAGGGTATGTCCCTTGCATTCTTCTTTCTAAAAGGGATCCCTAAGAATGGTAAAGCCCAGACCTTGTCCACAGTTTAGGGAGATAAACAAGCATACAATGGGAAAATAGAGCACATAGTTCTCACTCTCAGGCTATGGGAGATCAGAAGTGGGAGCCCTGGGGCTGGGACTCAGAAAACGTAGGTGCGTGGCTGAAGTGGGAGTTGAGAAGGCAATGGCGGACAAGCCTTTCTAAACAACACTGCAGTATTAGGCGCACTCAGAGGACAACAAGGAGCCTCACTTGGTCTCTGTCTCAGCGTGGGCAATGGGAGACCAGGAAAAAAATGATTGAGGAGATTGAGAAGTCTCTGTTGAGAGACAAGTACTGATTCAGTCTAGGTTAGAGTATCTTCAAGCTTTTCCATCAAAACAAAACAAAACAAAACGTAAGTGGCTGGGTGCTGGAGGCACCTGTATTCCTAGCTACTCAAGAGGCTGAAAACTGAGGATTGCAGTTCTAAGCCAACCCAGGCAGAAAAGTCTATGAGACTCTTACCTCCATTTAACCACCAAAAAGCCAGAAGTGGAGCTGTGACTCCAGTCGTAGAGTTCTTAGCCTTGGGCAAAATAGGTCAGGGACAGCATCCAGGCCCTGAGTTTAAGCCCCAGGGTCAGCATACAGCATACACGTGCACATGCACACACGTACACACAATTTGTAAGTGGCCAGGCACTGGTGGCCCATGCTTATAAGAAGGCTAAGTCCTGAAGGATTGTGATTCAAAGCCAGCCTGGGAAGAAAAGTATGTAAGACTCCATCTCTAAATTAACCAGCAAGAAGCATGGTGCAAGTAGTAGAACACTAGCCAGGAATGAGCAAGCCAAGGGAGAGAATAAGGCATTGAATTTAAGCCTGAGAAACACCACCACCAACAACAAAATTCTAAGTGCAGGGAATAGTGGTGTATACCTGTAGTCCCTGGACCCAGTAGGCTGAGATGGGAGGATCTTGAATTTGAGGCTAGCTTGGGTTACATAGCAAATTCCAGGCCAGCCTAAGCAATATAGCAAAACCCTGTCTCAACACCACCACCATCAGCAAAAACCATCACACCATCCCTAGGATCAGTAAAAGAAAACTAGAGGCAAGACCCGAAATAGTGGCTATTAGTTTAAAACAACTCAGATCTCTAGCTTTTCTCTTTTTCCTTCCTTCCTTCCTTCCTTCCTTCCTTCCTTCCTTCCTTCCTTCCTTCCTTCCTTCCTTTTCTTTCTCTCTCTCTCTCTTGCTTGCTCTCTTTCTCTACCCCACCCTCTTTCTTCTTTCTTTTACTAGCTGAGCACTTTACCACTGGTTCTACCCCTAGCCTCTCTAGGGGATGCTTGATTTTAAAAATTCAAGCAAAATTTGCATTCTATACCATACTTTAATCTCACATTTAAATATAAAAGTGAAGTGTGCATTTAAGGAAGTGTGTGTGTGTGTGCATGTAGTGTGTGTGCCTTCCCCCCAGTCTGTGTATGTGGGGTGTGTGTGTGTGTGTGTGTGTGTGTGTGTGTGTATGTGTGTGTGTGTGTGTGTGTGTGTGTGTGTGTGTGCTGGTCTGGGGCTTGAACTCAGGGACTGGGCACTGTCTCTGAGCTTTATTTTTTGCTCAGGGCTGGCACTCTACCACTTGAACCACAGCTCCACTTCCAACTTTTTTTGGAAGTTTATTGGCAACATGAGTTTCATAAACTTTCCTGCCTGGCTAGCTTCAAGCCACAAACCTTAGACCTCAGCCTCTTGAAGAGCTAGGATTATAGGCATGAGCCACCAGGACCTGGCTCCCTGGAGGCTTTAGGTAACATCACCACACAGGGAAGATGGAGCCGCTAGCCTGTTGTGTCATATCCCTCTCACTCCCACCCCTGCCTGCTCCACACACATATCAAGCAGCCTTGTTCCAAATTATGGGAGTCACTGAATATTTGTAGGTTGGGAATAACATAGAAGAGTAGCATCTTTGGGCTGGGAAGGTGGCTCAGTGGTAGAGTGCTTGCCTTGCATACAGGAGGCCCTGGGTTCGATTCCTCATAAGCAGAAAAATCCAGAAGTGGTGCTGTGACTCAAGTGGTAGTGCACTTGCCTTGAGCCAAAGAGCTCAGGGGCAGCGCTCAAGCCCAGAGTTCAGGCCCCACGACAGACAAAAAATAAAAATAATAAAAAAAATAGAGTAACATCTTTGTGAGCAGAGTGGATCAGGAAAGAGAGAGATAGGGAAAGGGGGACTATGAAAGTATGAAGAAGGCAACAGAAGTTGGGCATGCTGGTGGCTCACACCTGTAATCGTAGCTACTCAGGAGGCTGAGATCTGAGGATTGCGGTTGGAAGCCAACCTGGGCAGGAGAGACCATGAGACTCCTATCTCCAATAAAAACCACCAGAAAACCGGAAGTGGCGCTGTAGCTCAAGTGGTAGAGCACTGGCCTTGAGCTGAAGAGCTGAGGGACAGCGCCCAGGCCCAGAGTTCAAGTCCCACAACTGACAAAAAAAAAAAAAAAAGTTCCCGTGAAGGCTCTTCTCTCCAATTAACCACTGGGAAACTGGAAGTGGTGCTGTGGTGCTCAAGTGGTAGAGTGCTTGCCTTGAGCTGAAGAGCTCAGGCACAGTGCCCAGGCCTTGAGTTCAAGTCCCACAACCACCAACTGACCACTGACAAAAAAAGGAAAAAAAAAGACACCAGAGCTAGGCGTGATGATGCATGCCTATAATACCTATAATTCCAGTACTCAGAAAACCTAGACAGGAGAATATTAAGTTAGGTCAACCTCAAACAAACAACAAAAAGAAAGCCCTAAGAAGGAAAATGGAAAAGGAGAGAGAGAGAGTTTTGCAAGCATTTCCATAGCTCTCTTTTGTCTCACTATCTTCTATTCCTTTTTCTTATGATCACTGGTATTAAGGGTCTGTAGCAGAGACCTATGGTATCTCAAAGCTCAGGATCTAATAACTCCTTTAGGTTAACTGCCATCTCCCTTACTCATACTCTAGCAGGCATCACTTAGAGTGAACAGAGAAGATAGATTAACCAGGCCCTATTCCTCCTTCCTAGACTTGAATTCCTGGGCCCATATATACATCCTTGAGCAGGATGCAGGTGGAGTTCAGATTAGAATATCTGGCCCAGTAGAAAGATTGATCCCTTGGAGAACTCTCCAGGTTCTTTGAGTGAGGCAGGGGTGATGGCTGGCACCTGAAGTACCTTAAAAACCTTCCCATTTAGGAAAGTCAATGAGACTCTAATTTTCAATTAACTACCAAAACAGCCAGAAGTGAAGCTGTGGCTCTAATGATAGAGCTCTAGACTTGAGCACAAAAACTCAGGGACAGCACTCAGACTCTGTTCAAGCCCCAGGACTGGCACAATAAACAAACATATAAATAAGAAGCTTCCTGTGGCTGGATCAGAATCAGGACAGATATGACCAGGCTGTTGAAAGGCTCAAGACCTCATCCTCATCCTTCCAAAGGCAGAGTCTGTGGTTGCAGAGGACCTACAGTTTGGGTAGACTATCAGTAGCAAAGCTTCTGGGGCTTCTCCACTTGCAAAGGGCTTTCCCATACAAGATTTCATTTAACTCTCATAATCATCCTGCATGGCAGGAACAGCCATTCCCACTTTCTAACAAGGTAGGAAAGCATCAAATTGTTCAAAATTGCATAGACTGTGGATCTCAAAATAGTAATAATAATAATCAGAGAGGAAGAAAGAAACAGGAGAGAAAGGAAGAGAAAGAAATAGGAAAAGAGAGAAAGTGGAAGGAAGAGAAAGAAACACAGAGACATGGTTGAGCCATTCTGCTCATTGCATGCCTCCCCACTTCCACTGGCAGCCATTTGTGATGACTTACACCGATCTCCCAATCTCTGAAGGATTCCATTTCTACTTCTGACCTCTATCACCTCTCTGAAAAGGAGTTCTGAAAGTTGGCTGCCCATTGTGTCCAAAGATGTTTTCCTATCCATTCCAAGGTTCCAAGGTTACATTTACTTCAACTCTAAAAAGTTCCCTCATCTCCGGTTTCTGCATTTGAGGAGCAAGCAAGTCTTCTGCTTATTTATGTCTTTTATTGTGTTGTAGATTTCCATCCTATTTTATGTCCCAAACTTTGAATTGCTCAATTGCTTTCTCCAGCAATCCTCCCAGGCTCCTCCCCTTTTTGCCATTCTTTTTTTTTTTTTTTGAGACAGAATCTAACTATGCAACCTAGGTTGGCCTCTATGACTTCTAACAAGATTTTCCTGGCCCAGTTTCCTAAATACTGAGATTGCAGGTGAGAACAACCATACGTGGCTCTCTTTCCTTTTCTTTCTTCCTGTTTTTCTGGTGCTTATATCAAACTCAGAACCATGCCTGTATAAGACATCTCTTTTATAACTGAGCCAACCCTATTCTCTAGTTCTTCTCTAGGCCTATAGCATCTCCCTAGGAGCTAGTGACCATGCACACCTTCAGCCACATGGTTTTATACAACACTAAAGGAAGATTCGGTCTTTTGTTTCGAATCATCTTTGTTATGATGCCATTCATTTTGGCCTTTTTAACAAAAGCAAAACTTTTGAATCTTTGGGGAACTATCTGTGATGCAGAGTCCTTCATTTCATCCATAATATCAATGATTCTTCAAAGGCAATGAAAGCACAAGCCCCTGAAATGTATTAGAATGTGATAGGGGCAGTTGAGAGTAGAACTATTTTTATCAAAAGAGGGTAAGGGACAAATAAAGGTTGAAAAACAATGTCCTAGCTGTGATCTAAGCAAACTTTAGAACTGATTCATAGAGATGAGAACATGGGGAATGTGTATTATATGTCACTCACACGTTTAAGATGAGACAAGGGCTGAGACCCACTTATTTTGATTACTCATTGCTAAACAGTGTTTTGGACTTGTCTTTGTGAAAACTCAGTCCTGGTTGAGTTGTCTTGTTCACTTGCATAGATTCAGAGAGTTCTCTCTAATTGTTCTCTTCTGCTTAACTGGGCTGTAGTTAAGTGTTGGGAGGTCAGGGTGGGTGATCACTCTAATGGGCCTAGAGGAATCAGGGTCCTCCCCTAGCCCCCCCCCAAAAAACAAAGCAAACAGGAAGGTTGAGACATCTTCCCCAGTAGGATTTAAAGGAACATATAGGTGGGCTGGGAAGGTGGCTCAGTGGTAGAGCGCTTGCCTTGCATGCCTGAGGCCCTGAGTTCCATTCCTCAGCACCATATAAGCAGGAAAAAAAGCCGGAAGTGGCGCTGTGGCTCAAGTGGTAGAGCACTAGCCTTGAGCTGAAGAGCTGAGGGACAGCGCCCAGGCCCAGAGTTCAGGCACACATGACAGGATCCCAAAAAATAAAAAAAGGTACATATAGGTGCTATGTTGGACCCAATGGTCTGGATTCCACATGTTTCCTTCCCACTTTCTTTTAGCCAACAGGACCACATTGGGGATTAGAGGCTGAAAGATCAAAGGGGGGGGGGAGAGGAGAAAGACCATATATAGTTTGCTTGGCTAAGGGGCTATGGCTCTCCCCACTGGCAGGCCCCTGTCCCCTAGAGGAACCTTGAATCAGCTGATGCTCAAAAAGGAGTCCGGGAGTGTCTGATCAGTTGTATTGGATTTGGACATTAATTCTGGGTTTGTGAGGAAACCGAGGTTATCAGGGGTTCGTTTGGGCTCTTCACTGCCCTGCTCTCGCCCTTTGTGCCCTCTGCTTTCCTTCCCGGTCCCGATTCACTAGCAGCTGGCCATCTCTCCTCAAATTTGGATTCTACAAGTCCAGAGTGATGCTCGGATCTATTTTGAGGTGGGGAGGGGATGTCTCCCAACCACACTCAGCCACCAGGCCGGGCTGCATCTTTTACTTTCACTCTCAGCTCACCTCCCGCTCCTGGGGCAGGAGGAGCAGAAAGAAGTTCTTTTAAAGTGTAAGCGGGGCTTTCAGGTGACCCATCGCAGCCGACCCCATCGTACACGCAGGAACTGGGCAGACTCTGCTGGGTAGATGGACATGCCACTCGGCCAGGGACATTCTGTCCACCACTGCCGAAAAACAGCGCCTGCTCTGGTGAGACCCACTTTGCCACCTCGGACATTCTATCTGCTCCCAGCCCTAAGCGTCTTGGATATTCTGAGGGGACCCCAGGTCGGACCCATGCAGACCATGACACCCCAAGTTAAACCAAGCTGACCTGCCCGAGTAAGTCTTCCAGTCTGGGCTCTGCCGCTCTCACGGCGGACGTCCGACCCCAGTCACTGCCTGACTCTCACCGCACCGCTCCGTCCGACCGCGCAGCAGCTGAGAAGGGAAGCGTGTGCGACCCAGGCGCACCTCGCTCCCAGACCCCGCAGTCTGCCCCCAGCCTGGCGACGTCAACGGCCCGCATGCTGGGCGGCCGCCTCGCTCTCCCCCGGATGACCCGGGCCTCCGCCACCCGTTTCGCCCCCTTGGCCGTCTACCCTGTGCCCCCAGATTCCAGGATACTTTCTTGTAGTGATTTCTAGACTTCCCACTCAGCTGCGTGGAGCTCCTGTCCTGGCTTCGAGGCTCCGACTTCGCTCTTGATCCCCAAGTCTTCGGTCCCAGGTCTCCCGTGTCCTTACCCCAACTTTCCTTACGCCCAAGTACGTCCGCCCTTCCAACCTCGACCCGTCCCCCAAGCACCGGAGTTCAGCTGTCCCCGATCTCCATTTAGGAGTCCCGGAACCAGCCATGGTCCTTTGACCCCTTGCGCTCCTGTCCCCCTCTTGGTCAAGCACTCACGGTGCGTCCTGCAGCAGGCAGACTCCCGTTAGAGGCGGCGGCGGCAGTCGGGAGCGCAGGCTGGGGCCACGGGCCGGGCACCCGGCCGGGGTGGGGGCCGCCCCCCGCTCCCGGTCGGCCGCTCCGCTCCGGCGCTCCTAGACGCACGAAGCGAGAGTGAGCTTCGCAGTGGACTGCCACCCTCCACCGGCGCCCATTCACTTTATGGCAGCCCAGGGCGCCCCCAGCCCTCGGCTGCGAGCCGCGCTCCTCAGGGCCCGCCCCTTTCCAGCTGCGCTGCCCGGGCTCCACCCTTTCCAGCTGTGAATATCCAGGCTCCGCCCCCAGGGGAGGGATCTGGCCCAAAGCCCCGTCCTCTAGCCAATCAGAAGCGCTTCTCCGCAACCAGACCCCCCCCCCCGCCTCGCATCCCCACGTGGCCGGGACCCGGTGCTCGGGCTAGGAGGCTTTGACAGAGCAAAACCAGCCCAAGTAGCTCTGTCACGTAGCTCCGGACCGTGGTGGCTGGCTGACGGTAAAGTCAGCGAGTGAGGAGGAACAGAACAGAGAGGAGAGGAGTGCTGGGCGCCAGGTGGGGAAGGCACGGCCGGCCCCCGCGTCTCAGCTCGCAGACTTTGCCGCTCAAGTTTCGCCGATTTTGTCCACTTGTTGCTGTCTGTCTCCCCGCTCCTTTGTCTCTGTTCCAGTCCTCCCGCGTCTCGTCTTTCTTTGCTCTTCGCCGCGTTGCTTTGTTTGCCCCCTCCTCCCTCTGTGGCTTTGATTTCTCTGCGCCCGTTTTCTTCACATCTTCCCTCCTCTCTTCAGCTATCCTCCACATATTTTCTCCCTCTCCCCTTCTTCATAAAAGAAAAAAAAATCACTTCTAGAAGGAAAAAAGCACTAGTACTTGGAGAATTATCCCCTACCTCCAGCCCGAATTCTCCCACCGGCGCTCGGAGTTGGTTCCGGCCCCACTCCCCTTCCTTTTCTTCCCGACTGAGGACTGGCCTTTAGTGGCAAGCGACTTCAGCACTTGCCCAGCAAGCGCTCTTCCACGGAGCGAAATCCTCAGCCCCTGCGTTTATTTCAAAAGTGTGGACCCTCTGTCTCTCACTTTGTACCTTTAGTTTGCTCAGGCGAACCAGCTCCTGCAGGGCTGATTTTCCATATAGAGTCAGTCCTGTGGGCAAGGTGGTACTTGTTGGTTAGGAATCGAGGGACAGGTACAGTTGTCAAGGAACAAGTAAAGTTGCTTGGATGCACTAGAGAATCCAGAGCATAGTCACATAATATTCTCTGAGTACTCACCTCTTTGCTTAAAAACCCTCAATGGCTCTTAATGTCCTTAGGATAAAGATCAAGCATAGTCTGGCATACTAGACCTTCAGTGTCTGACATTGTCTTTATTTCCAATCTTTTAGTATATTCCTAATCACCTCTGACATTTCCGGACAGTTGCCTATCTCCATCTTGCCAGTATTTACTCATCCTCCTAAGTTTCACTCAGTTCTTATTCTAAGAAGTCTTTCCTGAACTCTGAGACTAGCCAGATGTCTAGCCTCTGACTCCCATCTTACTCCACCCACTGTATTGAAGTGATCAGTTTTTGTTTTATCCCCTCGGACACTAAAATTTAAGAGAATAAGCACTATGTCTTCTTCATCTTTCTATTCTTAGGCATAATGTAGAAGTTTAATATGCCATACTAAAATCTGAAAGGAAGGTGTTTGATCAGATAAGTTAATGGCTATTAGCTAAAAGAAATTAGGGAATTATCATCTCTCTTTTGCCAATTTTAAATGTGTAATAATATAATTTTAAGATGATGAATATTTGGAGGCATATAGAAGCAGAGATGGGAAAGCAGGGAGTTTTGGTTCATTTTTATAGGATTTTCCCCAATTGACTCAACAAGACTTCTCTGACACTGGCTTAGGAGACCAAATCCCAGTTTTCCATTGAAGAAGAAAATGGCTCAGTGGTACTATGGAAAGAGGGATTATGGTAAAACATCCTCCCCTTATTTGATTTGGGTGAAACAGATGAGATCCTCTGCTGGACTAAGACCAGGATCTTAGTGTGCAAGAGCTGTTTAGATGTTTCTTTTTTTTTTTCACCTTTTTTTTTTCCCAGTCCTGGGGCTTGAACTCAGGGCCTGGGCACTGTCCCTGAGCTTCTTTTGCTCAAGGCTAGAGCTCTACCACTTGAGCCACAATGCCACTTCCAGCTTTTTCTGTGTATTTGATACTGAGTAAATCAAACTCAGGGTTTCATGCATGCTAGGCAAGCAGTCCACCACTAAGTTACATTCCCATTCCAGTGTTTCTTATCTTTTTTTTTTTTTTTTTGCATGTGCTGTTCCTGGGGCTTGAACCCAGGACCTGAATGTTGTTTCTGAGCTTTTTTTTGCTCAAGGCTAGTGCTCTACCACTTTGATCCACAGCACTAGTTCTAGTTTTCTGGTGGGTAATTGGAGATAAAAGTCTCATGGAGTTTCTAGTCCGAACTGGCTGTGTACTGTGATCCTCAGATCTCAGCCTCCTGAGTAGCTAGGATTATAGGCATGAGCCACTGGTGCCAGACTAAGATCATGTTCTTATGGGGTTAGGCATGGAACTTTCCTAAACTTGAGTCATTTGTAAGTAGGAGAGCCCCACGACCGACAAAAAAAAAAAAAAAACTATATGTAAGTGGGAGAAAGTGAGGAAACTGTTATTATCTATTCTCAATGCCTCTAGGCAGCCTTTCCAGTCACCAGGAATACCTGGATCTATTCAACAGCTATGCCAGAATCCCATTCAATCTGCAGGCAGATTCTAAATTGTCTGCAGGTGTCTAAATCTGCGACAATTCTAAATATTGTGGCAACCTGGAATCTCTCTCTTTAAATACAGTACCAATCTTTATTAAAAATTAACAAGTTTCAGTATTTTTGTTTCAGGTTTCTATAGTTTATGTACATGCAAAATTTTTTCTTTCCTTCCTTCCTTCCTTCCTTCCTTCCTTCCTTCCTTCCTTCCTTCCTTCCTTTCTTTCTCTTTTTGTCAGCTGTGGGGCTTGAACTCTGGGCCTGGGTCCCGCCCGTGAGCTCTTCAGTTCAAGGTGAATGCTCTACTACTTGAGACACAGCGCCACTTCCGGTTTTCTGGTGGTTTATTGGAGATAAGAGTCTTATGGACTTTCCTGCCTGAGCTGGCTTTGAACTGTGATCCTCAGGGGCTGGGAAGGTGGCTCAGTGGTAGAGTGCTTGCCTTGCATGCCTGAGACCCTGCGTTCGACTCCTCAGCACCACATAAGCAAAAAGAAAAAAGCCGGAAATGGCGCTGTGGCTCAAGTGGTAGAGCGCTAGCCTTGAGCTGAAGAGCTGAGGGACAGCGCCCAGGCCCAGAGTTCAGGCCCCACGATCAGACCCCCCCCCTAAAAAAAAGAACTGTGATCCTCAGATCTCAGCCTCCTGAGTAGCTAGGATTACAGGTGTGAGCCACCCACACCTGATTCCAAAATGACTTCATAGTCTGCACTTATCCCATTTGCCCAGGGACCAACTGTGACCATTTGATTTAGATTCTGACCCTCAGGGCAATCTTTCTTTTTTTTTTGGGGGGGAGGTCTGGTTGTGGGGCCTTGAACTCTAGGCGTGGGCGCTGTGCCTGCGCTCTTCAGCTTAAGGTGAGCACTGTACCACTTGAGCCACAGCGCCACTTTTGTTTTTCTAGTGTTTTTTATTGGAGATAAGAGTCTCACCTAAATGTAAACTTTAAATGATATCTAATGAATATTTTCATTGCATATTTTAATAGTTATAATGAGTGTATGTAATTTCAAATAAAGCCATATCCAACCATCAAAAAAAAAAAAGTGTCTCACGAACTTTTCTGCCCAGGTTGGCTTTGAACCGTGATCCTCAGACTCAGCATCCTGGGATTACAGCTGGGATTACAGGTGTGAGTGACTGGTGCCCAGCTATTTTTTTTCCTTATTATTTTTATTATCTTTAAGTAGTTGTACAAAGGAGTTGCCATTCAACAAAGCAGTTTATGACTATGATGCAGCTTGATCAGTCATCCCTTTCAATATTCTCATCTGTCTGTCTCAACCCACCCCTTTCCTCATTTCTCTTCATTTTGTAGGACATACATTGAATTTTTTTTTTTTTGGAGGTCCGGTCGTGGGGCCTGAACTCTGGGCTGGGCGCTGTCCTTCAGCTCTTCGGCTCAAGGTTAGCGCTCTA
The DNA here is from genome assembly GCF_000151885.1 of Dipodomys ordii. Classification (NCBI taxonomy): domain Eukaryota; kingdom Metazoa; phylum Chordata; class Mammalia; order Rodentia; family Heteromyidae; genus Dipodomys; species Dipodomys ordii. The sequence goes on from NW_012267252.1 coordinate 5,751,149, forward strand.
CCACTTGAGCCACAGGGCCACTTCTGGCTTTTTTCTTATGTGGTGCTGAGGAATCAAACCCAGGGCCTCAGGCATACAAAGCAAGTGCTCTACCACTGAGCCACCTTCCCAGCCCCATACATTGAATTTTTGACTTCAATCTCCTCCTTCTTCTCTTCATTCATCTACACCCCTCTCCTGGGTCCCACCCTACACATCTCAATTACCCATTTCCTGGTGTTAATTTTGTTGAACTATGATTTTACCTTTCTAAGGAATTATACCTAGGTCGGGTGCCGAGACTCACACCTGTAATCCTAGCTACTCAGGAGGCTGAGATCTGAGGATCACAATTCAAAGCCAGCCCCCGCAGGAAAGTCAGTGAGACTCTTATCTCCAATAAACCACTAGAAAACCAGAAGTGGTGCTGTGGCTCAAGTGGTAGAGTACTTGCCTTGAGCTGAAGAACGCAGGGACAGCACCCAAGCCCAGAGTTCAAGCCCCACGACTGACCAAAAAAAAAAAAAAGGAATTACACTGAGTTCTCCCCTGAATCTACTGTATTTGTATATACTTGCATACCATCCACAATATTTATTTATATATTTATAAATGAATTCTAGTTTCCACATATGTGAGGAAACATGTAATCTTTTTCTGGGCTTGACTTCACTTAATTTTTTTTTCCAGGTCCTTCCATTTCTTTGCAAATGATACATCATTCTTTCTAATGGTTGAGTACAATTCCACTGTGTGTGTGTATATATATATATATATATATATATATATATATATATCACATTTTCTTGATCCATTCATCCACTGAGGGGCATCTGGGTTGATTCCATACTTGGCTATGGTGAATAGTGCTGCAATGAACTGCTTAACATTTCTAAGGCAAACAGGAAATGCTTCAGTTTCCTGTTTTTGGTGATGTGGACTAACCGGTGTGATTAGCTTTTTTTCCTGGTTGATATAAGGCGTGTCCAAGGGTTGATGTAAGGGTCAGAGCTGAAAGTTTCAACCTGCAGACTAAGGTATAAGAGATAGTGGAAAAAAAGGAGCTGATAGCTGGATGCTAGTGGCCTTTAATTTTAGCTCCTCAGGAGGCTGAGATCTGAAGATAGAGGTTCAAAGCCAGCTCAAGCAGAAAAATCTCTGAGGCTTCTACCTCCAATTAACCAGAAAAAAGCCAGAAGTGGATTTGTGGCTTAAGTTGTAGAGTGCCAGCCTTGAGCAAAAATGGGGTCGTGCTAAGTTTTGAGTTCAAGCCCTTATACTTGCGAGAAGAAAAAAAATGTTAATCTGGCATCTGTGGCTCATGCCTGTAATCCTAGCTACTCAGGAGCCTGAGATCTGAGGATCACGCTTCAAAGCCAGCCCCAGCAGAAAAGTCCCTGAGACTCTTTATCTTCAATTAACCACCAGAAAACTGGAAGTGGCGTTGTGGCTCAAGTGGTAGAGGGCTCACCTTGAAAAAAAGAAAAAGAAGCCGGGTGCTGGCGGCTCACGCCTCTAATCCTAGCTACTCAGGAGGCTGAGATCTGAGGATCGCGGTTCAAAGCCAGCCCGGGCAGGAAAGACCGTGAGACTCCTATCTCCAATAAACCACCAGAAAACCGGAAGTGGCGCTGTAGCTCAAGTGGTAGAGCGCTCGCCTTGAGCTGAAGAGCTGAGGGACAGCGCCCAGGCCCAGAGTTCAGGCCCCACGACCGAGACGCCCCCCAAAAAAAAAGAAAATGAAAAAGTTATCCCCCTCCTTCTCCCCTCCCCGTCCTTCCTCCTCTCTCTCTCTCTTTCTTTCTCTCTCTCTCTTCCTTCCTTCCTTTCTTTCTTTTTTCCTTTCTTGTTAGATTTTCCTGCCCAGGGTGGCTTTGAATCTCGATCCTCAGATCTCAGCCTCCTGAGTAGCTAGGATTACAGGCATGAGCCACTGGTGCAGGGTTCTTCTTTTTTTTTTTTTGGTCGGTCGTGGGGCTTGAACTCTGGGCCTGGGCACTGTCCCTCAGCTCTTCAGCTCAAGGCTAGTGCTCTACTACTTGAGCCACAGCACCACTTCCGGCTTTTTCTGCTTATGTGGTGCTGAGGAATGGAACCCAGCTTCATGCATGCAAGGCAGGCACTCTACCACTGAGCCACCTTCCCAGCCCATGGCACCTGGTTCTTTTGCCACTATTAACTGTGAACATAGGGCCTGCTTCCATTCAGGACCCACTTTCCTGCTCTTCAGATACCCAGTTTTTGCCACCTCCAATTTTTTTCTTTCTAGGTGGTAGGAATGGGGTAGTAGACACAGAAACAGCTATGATAGGACAAACACACCTATGAGAGGCCATTCAGGGTAGGCATATGGGAGGGTGGGGAACATAAGGTTTGGGATAGGGTTTCAAAAGGCTAATTATAGGACGAGGGGGCACGAGAACTATCTCCTAAATAGCATAAGGAGTGGTCTCTTCAATAACACCATCTTGGCCCGGGAGTCTTTCACAGTATGTGGCTGGGGGACTAGGGTCGCCCGCTCAAGCTCTCAAAATGGACCCCGCCCCCCTTTCCAGCAAATCGTAGCCTTCCTCCCCATAATGCCTAGCAGCCACTGCCAAACTGCACGGGGCAACCGAACTCTATTTAACTCCACCTCTCCAACCGCCTCTCACAACTTCTAATTTTTATTGGCTGTTATAACTGTCACTCAGCGAATCCTCGTATCCGTTGGTTGTTTCCTATATACACGCCTCTTTTCCCTTGTAATCTTGCCTCTGTAGCCACTACCCGCCTCCAGGGGCCAGTTCTCTTTCTTCTATTGGATATCTGGAATGTCATTTATTACGAGACCACGCTGTGATTGGCTCTACGCGCCAGGGCTCGCGCAGTTACCAGGCAGCGAGGTAGACTGAGGCTAGGTACCACGTCAGTGAGCTGACAGGCAGGGTAGCCGGCTCTGCCGCGAGTCCGGGCCGACTCAATCCGGCCAGCAGTGCGTCCCCACCTTAACTTCAGCATCAATTTCCAGAAAAGCGGCTTCTCCCATCTGCCTTCAGAGCCAAGGAGCCTCTGGGAGACGTCTCCGGGGCCCAAGCTGGACATGAGCAGCGGCTGCCGGTCCTGGGACTAGGCCCCGCCATTTTGAATCCGCTGACAGGTCAGCGAAGTAGCTTCCTAGAATTCCAGCGTCGCGAAGGCCGCCCTGACATCGCGATAGGGAATGAGAGGGAAGCATCTTAAAGTTGAGCGGCGTGGGGATGGGGGGTTAGGGGCTCAGGACTCTGGGATTACACGGGGAGTATGGTGGGAGGGACCTAGGAGGCGTGCAGGGGGCAAAGGTCAGGCTTCAGCCGCCGGGGGTGGGGGGGGTGTCATTTCAGCTGATCTGTGATACTTTGCGGGTACCTGAAGCCTTCCTGTTTTCACAGGCCTAACAGCCGTCGGCTCCTCTTTTTCAGAGCTTCTTGGTTCCTAAAAAGCCTGGTCTTCAAAAGTCTTCAGAGCTTTTTAGCAAAACTAAAGGATCATTTTATGTATAATTTGAGGGGTTTTCAGACTTTAGGTAGGAGTCTCTCTAGGTTCTATAGCGTTTCCATTTATATGTGAGTACCTTGTTCATATCACTGATCTGCTTCAGAAATCCTGAATGATGAAACAGTACATCTTAGTCTCAGGTAGTCAGAAGAGTTGCGGCCCTCAGCCTGGGGAACTGGGATATGAGAAGGCTTTCCTTTTACAGGGTGGTTCATTTGGCATTCTGCATATGTGTGCAAACACTGTACTTATCTTCGGAGCTTGTTTCTTCCTTTATGCCATCTTTTAAAAGTATTCTTTTCTGGTGCCTGTTTTAGGTTGACATTTCCTCCCAGGTCTTATTTGATCGAAAGAGATGAGTCTTCACCAGGAAGACACTCTTAAGACACTTTTGACAAACAGCAAAGAGGGATTTGAATACTGTCAGAGGTTTGGTACTGGTAGCCTATTATTTAGCGTGTAAAAAAAGTTATGAGAGATGGTCTGCCAATCATGGAAGGGTCAGGGCAGCAGAGTAAATGATGGAGCATAACCATGAAGAGTGTAGTTTGTTGCACAGTGATGACCTTTGATAAATTGCTGTGTTGTAAAACCATAAAAGTACATCAAAGGTAAAGAATACTTTTAGAGATGAGGAGGGATAGTGTCATTTTTTAAATTCAAAACACAAACCTGTATGTTTTTAGGTATACAGTACATGCCCTCCTTTAGACCTTGGGGAGGATGTAAGTGGAAAGATCTACCTGGGCTTTGGTGGCTCATGCCTGTAATCCTAGCTGCTCAGGAGGCTGAGATCTGAGGATCGAAGTACAAAGCGAGCCTGGGCAGGAAAGTCTGAAAGACTCTTGTATCCACTTGGCCACCAGAAAGCTGGAAGTGGCGCTGTGACTTAAGTAGTAGAGTGCTAGCCTTGAGCAAAAGAGCTCAGGGACAGAGTGCCCAGGCCTGAGTTTCTTGTTTTTTTTTTTTAAGGAAAGATCTTTGAAATCAATCAGTACACTTTTTTTTTCAAGACAGGAATTCATTATGTACCCAGGTTGACTTTTTAAAATCATTTTTTATTTTCACACCAGTACTGGGGCTTGAACTCAGGACCTGGGCAGTGTCCCTGAGCTTTATTTTTTTTTGTTCAGGGCTAGTGCTCTGTCATTTAAGCCACTGCACCACTTCTGGTTTTCTGGTGACTAACTGGAGGTAAGAGTCTCACAGATTTCCTTTCTGGCCTGGTTTCCAGTTTTGATCCTCATATCTCAGCCTCCTGAGTAGCTAAGACTATAGGCATCCAGCTTACAGGCTGACTTTGAATTCAAGGCTTTAGCCTCCCAAGTGCTAGTGTGTGACACCAGCCCTGCTCCACCCTTCTTAAAAGTAGTAGTATATGCAACACAATGTAGTGTTGCAAACCTGTCATTTTTAGTGCTCAAGAGGCTGAGGCTGAAGAATCCTGAGTTTAAGGACAGACTGTCTCAAGGGAAAACCCCCCACAAAACAATAGTGGCATATATGTGCAGTACTTTAGCTAGTGCATGTGGTACCTTAGCTAGAGCATGTAGTAAGCTAAAAGCAGAATCAGCCTAATGCCTTTCAATATGTATTGGACATGATATAAATGTTACGTGTATTTGGAATTTGTTTTAGTATGTGATCATGTCTTATGGCTTAATTTTGGCTCTGGCATTCAGGAGCACTGCACTTTTGCATGGTGAGGTAGTAACAAGGAGGCTCATTATTGCATATTGGAGGGAACAGTTATCAAGGATGATAGAATGATTGAACTCAGTCTCTCCTACCTAATTCCCTTTCTCTCTTGAAATTGTGGACTCCCATGTGAATGCATGTGAATAAATACATTAGCATTTATAATTTTCATTTATTGATTTAAAATATGTGGGATGGGATGGTATAAGACACTATTTTCCCTTTAACTTGCTGATCCTAAGTTGTTGAATTTCCAAAAGAGTATCTGTAAGTGGCAAATGAAATGACATAGTCAGATCACAAAGAATCCAAGTTGGATCGACCTGATTTTGTATCTGTGCCTGTTGGAATTGATATATTCATGTAATAGGCAAACACTGCATCAAAGGAAATTCCAAACATTTGGTGTCTAGGGGTATAGCTCAGTGGTTGAGAGTTTGTTCCATATGCGCAAGGACTTTGGTTTGATCCCTAGCACTGAAGGGAAGGGAGGTCATTTTCTAGATAGGAAGTATTCCCACCTACCAACAAATCTTCTTCAAGACTTGTATTTAAGCTTCTTTTTAATAATGGCTGTAAGCAGACAGTACATTTCAGTCTTGACAGTGATGCTTGTTGGCAGAATGGGAACTCAGGTTGTAGATACATCTCCTTAGTAGCTGGGCATCAGGCCCAGTTTCAGCTCACAGTTCTCAGAGTTCTTCTTCTATTTCACTGCCCTATGTTTTAGAAATCTGAGTGACTGCCACTTTTATATAATAACCTCATTGGTAGGATATTTGTAATGGCTACTGTGGATAACGAGAGAGGAAGAAGACACAGCTCCTGCTTTTATTCATAGAACGTTTGCTGGAAAGATCATCCTAGCTTTGGTATGCCACTGCTAATTGATTGATCACACTCTATCCCTGTGGATCCGTGTGACTGATTAGAAAGATTCTGCTGTTGGGGCATGGTAGGGCTGTGTTAAGACAGATTCATTTTACTTTCAGGCTGGAAAAAGATATGTAAATGTAATGTGCTACTATTCATCTTTATTGTTTCTCTTTTTCTGTATTTCTTTTTCTGGTTCATCTTGGGGCTTGGGCACTGTCCCTTAGGTCCTTTGCTCAAGGCTAGTGCTCTACTCTTTTGAGCCACAGTGCCATTTCTGATTTTCTGGTGGTTAATTGGAGATAAGACTTTCCTTCCTGGGCTGGGTTTGAACTGTGATCCTCAGATCTCAGCCTCCTGAGTAGTTAGGATTAAGGTATGAGCTACCAGTACCCAGCTATTTTTTAATTTCTTTAGGGCCAGATCTTGCTATATAGGCCAGGCTGACCTTGAACTTCTGATCATCCTACCTGGTTCTGGGATTGCAGATGGCAGCTATCACACCTGACAGTCATTTAATTAACTGGAAAAAAAATATAATAGTGTGCTGCTTTGGAGCACACTGTCGAAGTGACCATGGAAGTTTCTTTATTTCTTTTTTTTTCTGTCTGTCATGGGGCTTGAACTCTGAGCCTGGGCACTGTCCCTCAGCTCTTCAGCTGAAAGCTGACACTCTACCACTTGAACCACAGTGCCACTTCCAGCCTTTTCTGTTTATGTGGTGCTGAGGGACAGAACCTAGAGCCTCATGCATGGGAAGCAAGCACTCTACCACTGAGCCACCTTCCAGCCCCTGATGAACATGGAAGTTTCTAAGTATTGTTTTTATTTGTTTGTTTGTTTTATGCTGGTACTGGGTCTGACTCAGGGCTTGAGCCTCTTAGTCCTAAAGCCTCTTATCTCTTTCTCTTGCTACAAAGAAATAATTATTCTGTAAAAATACCAAAGTGGGTGCCCGGTAATCCTAGCTACTCAGGAAGCTGAGATTTGAGGATCAAGGTTTGAAGCCATCCTGGGCAGGTAAGCCCTTGAGATGCTTTTCTCTAATTTACTACCCAAAAAGCTGGAAGTGGAACTGTGCTAGCCTTGAGCACAAAAGCTCAAGGAAGAATTTTCAAGCCCAAGTCTTGATTTCAAGCCCCAACCCCAACCACCCCCCCAAAAAAAGAAAAGAGTCACAGACTTCCTGCCTGTGCTACCTTGGAACCATGACCCTCAGATCTCAGCCTCCTGAGTAACTAGGATTACAGGTGTGAGCCACCTGTGCTTAAGAGTGACCATGGAAGTTTTAGTGATTTATTCTAATAGTACTGAAGTGATCATAAAAAGCAATAGTACTCTAAAGGACTATGACCATGAAAATACCATTATATAAACAAAAGTTACAAATTCAAATGTGTTACGTCTCAGGCAGGTAGTATGAATGAGTAAAATGAGTTAGGTGAGAACATATAGGATATAGTAGAGTCTGTAATATATTGGAGAACTCATTCTCTTACTTAAATGAGGCGTTTACTACTAGTTAGTTTGTTATTATTTAGCCTGCAAGCATAGTATGATGAGTCTTCTTAGTTTTCAGTAAATGATGACCTCTGATAGAGAAGATGGGCAGGCTTTATGAGATTTAATCATTGCCTCACAGATTTTTTTCCTTTATCCCACTCTGCCAACTATTATCCTTATACCTGAGTGTGCTAAGTGATTGAAAGACGAATGAGAGAGAGAGAGAGAGAAGACAGCTTTAAATATATAATTCTGGAGATAGTTTCAGAATCCCCACAGAGGGAGGAGATGACATGGCGGAGTTTTGATTAACTGGTTATCTGATAAGCAGCTTTGGAAGAATTTTCTAGTTGTACCCTGTTGGGTTACCAGCTTTTTTCCTGGTTTGGTATTCTCTTTAATATAGTAAGTTTTTATTAGTTCAGTAATTCTTGCTCACTCACAACAAACCACAAAACTATGGTGTGTTTTGGGCATCTCTGCAAGTGTTATATCTTTGCATCTTTAGCACATTTCTGAGTTATTCAAGGAATTGAGTGAATTAAAAACTGGGGAAGGGCTTATTGAGGGTTACTAGGCTCCCCTGTACCATATACCCTCTCAGAAAGCTCATCAAAGTTTACTTGGTTTGCACAACTCTCTGCTAGACATGAAAGCATTATGAAAAAAGACAAAAAACCCTGAGGGTTTTGTCTTTGGAGAAACTGTTAGATGAAGTTTTTTTTGCCTTACTTTTGGTGGTGGGACATGAACCCAATTAGCAGAGCACTTGCCATACTACATGCCAACTAAGTGCTCTACCACTGAGCTATATCTACAGCTCTAGTGAATCATTTTGCTACTTGGATAAGAGGGTGTGTGTGTGTTACTGGGATTTGAATTCAAGGCATTGAGCTTGCTAGACAGGTGTTGCTCCCAGCCCAATTTGAAAGAAAAATTTCAGTTCTGGGGGTTGAAACCCAGCGTTTTGCACTTGCTAGGCAAGTACTCTTACTATCTTAGCTGTGTCCACAGCAGAAAAAAATAAACAATTAGATGGCTACTCTTAATGTTAGTTAATTTGTCCATTCAGTATTTATTGACTTTTTCTTTTTTTGTATATATCTTTTATTGTAAAAATACTGTACAGAGGGGTTACAGTTACATGAGTAAGGTAATGAGTACATTTCCTCTCAAGTGTGGTTACCTCCTCCTTTATTTTTCCTCTACCATCCCTTCCCTCCCTACCTCCCCTTTTTTTAGTTTCTTTATTGAGATTGATTACACAAATTTCACAGTATTGTGAGATAGTGATATTTAACTAAAATCACAAACACATTTTAATAAACTTCACAAGGTGAATTGTCATTATCATGGTCTACAAAGCTTAGGAACTCAACGAACTTTGACAGTACAACCATTTCTTCCACATTGGGTGATTTGTACATTTCTTTCCTTTTGCTTAGTGTAAGCTGTTCCCTCTTTCTCTCTTGTTCCTCCCTCGCATTGCTGCCCTTGAGTTGCTTAGTTCACTTTCATCAATGTATTGACTATTTTTCTTACTATGTCTCAGGTATTGAGGATAAAAAGATGAACAAATCATGATCTCTTCTTCTGAGATACTCAGAGACTTGGGTTAGAGATAGACTAAATAAGGTATTATAAATTGCTGGGCACTGGTGGCTTACTAGCTACTTAGGAGGCTGAGATATGAGAATCACAGTTCAAAGCTGGCCTGGGCATAAAAGTCTGTGAGACTGTTACTTCCAATTAAACAGCAAGAATCCCAGAAGTAGGGTTGTGGCTTAAGTGGTAGAATACTAGAGCAAAAGAGTTTAGGGACAGCACCCAGGCCCTTAGTTCAACCACTGTGACCAACCGAAAAAAATAAAATAAAAAAGAAAAGAAAAATCTAAGAGCAAATATTATTATAACATTTTACAAGCTTTAATAATATCCCCGGTGGGTCCCTGGGTTTGGTTCCTCAGTACTACATATGCAGTGAACGCTGGAAGTGGCGTTGTGGCTCAAGTGTAGAGTGCTAGCCTTGAGTTGAAGCTAAGGTACAGCGCCCAGGCCCAGGGTTCAGGTCCCATAACCTACAAAAAAAAAAAGAGAGAGAGAAACAGAAAAAAGAAAAAAAAATATCCCAGGTGCCATGCTAGGTGCTTCATGGCTCCTTTAGGAATCACATCAAACTGAGGTGTTATCCTCATCTTACAATGAGCTATAAAACAAGTCTCAAAGAGGTTAAGACACTTGCTTAAGGGGTTTAGCTAAGTGTTAGAGCTCATAGCTAGCATGTGCAAGGCTGTGAGTTCAATACCCAACGCTGGGGAAAAAAAGAAAAAAGAAAAACTTGGCTACTATCATATAGGTAGAAACAGTTGGGGCAAAAACCCAGGTCTGTCGTATTGTGAAGTGACTCCTTTATTGACTTTCAGATGGAATGAGTAAAGGTTTATCAGGTAGACAAGAATGGGAAAAAAACGTTAGAAACAGAAAGGAAATAGCATGAATAGAGGTAAATATTCAGTAAAAATCATGACTTAAAAGACCAAAATTTGGGCTGGGAATGTGGCTTAGCGGTAGAGTGCTTGCCTTGCATGCATGAAACCCTGGATTCAATTCCTCAGTACCACATAAACAGAAAAATCTGGAAGTGGCGCAGTGCTCAAGCGGTGGAATGCTAGCCTTGAGCACAGGGAGGTTCAGGGACAGTGCCCAGGCCCTGAGTTCAATCCCTAAGACTGGCCAAAAAAAAAAGACCAAAATTTCATCTGGTTGTGATATCACACATATAAATCCCTGTATTTGGGAAATGAGGTGCTAGGATAGGAAGTTTCAAGATCCTCTGAACTGACAATAAACCAAAAAACCAGAGCAGATCATCATCAAACTGAGGCTGTAATAAATGCATGTGCTGTCCTGCTAATCCCCTTTCCCTCTACTCTGCTATATTTTTTAGTTAAAGTCTTTGAGATCTAGTTCTAGAAGAGGAATTGTTGAGAAATAGGATATGAAGTACTTTAACTTCATAGGACAATGCCAAACTGTTATCCAAACTGGTTTGTTTCAATTTAGATACCCTTTAACCACTTGGTCTGCATTTTTAACCATCTCTTACTATTTTCAGATTTCCCAATCAGTCTCATCTTAATCTTTTATTTTCCCTCCCTCTCCCAAGATTTTTTTTTTGTTTTATTTGGGGGGTCTAAAATAATAATCATGGTAATCTTATTTTGTAATTTTCCTTTCATATATTAGTTCATTGTTGCTCTCAGGTATATTTCCCTGGCTTTTTGAAAGAGAAATTATTTTATCTTTTCAGTGTTTTTCTTTCTTTCTTTTTTTGGTCGGTTGTCGGGCTTGAACTCTGGGCCTTGGCACTATCCCTCAGCTCTTCAGCTCAAGGCAACCGCTCTACCTCTTGAGCTACAATGCCACTTTGGGTTTTCTAGTGGTTTTTTTTTTTTTTAATTGTGAAAATGCTGTACAGAGTGGTTACAATTACATGGGCAAGATAATGAGTACTTTTCTTTGTTTTTTTTTTTTTTTGTCGGTCGTGGGGCTTGAACTCTGGGCCTGGGCGCTGTCCCTCAGCTCTTCAGCTCAAGGCAAGCGCTCTACCACTTGAGCTACAGC
>NW_012267252.1:5767136-5778307 GCF_000151885.1 Dipodomys ordii
GACCGGACCCAAAAAAACCAAACAATATATGTATATATAAGCAATATATATATATATATATATATAGTATATATATATAAAACAATATATTATCTGTAAATAGTTGTCAATAGATTTCAGTTTAACATGTCCATTTATGTCTATGATACATCTTGATCACTGTCACCCTTTATCGCTGTCACTATCACTATCATTTCTGCTGCCCCCACTCTCCCCCATCTCCACTTATCTCTGTAGGTTTCCTAGTTTAATTTTCAGGTATGTATGTTGAATGACTACTCACCTACAGGGCTGAGATCTGAGAATCACAGTTCAAAGGCAGCCTGGGCAGGAAAAGCCGAGAAACTCTTTTTTTTTTGGGTCCGGTCGTGGAGCCTGAAATCTGGGCCTGGGCGCTGTCCCTCAGCTCTTCAGCTCAAGGCTAGTGCTCTACCACTTGAGTCACAGCGCCACTTCTGGCTTTTTTCTTTTTTCTTATGTGGTGCTGAGGAATCAAACCCAGGGCCTCATGCATGCAAGGCAAGTGCTCTACCACTGAGCCACCTTCCCAGCCCCAGGGCTTTTTTCTTAACAACCTTCTTTTTTCTTTTTCTTTTTTATTGGTCATGGGGGTGAACTTAGGGTTTGGGTAGCTTTTTTGTTCAAGTCTAGCACTCTGCCACTTTAAGCCACAGATCCACTTCTGGTTTTCGGGTAGTTAATTAGAGATAATAGTCTCATGGTCTTTCTTGCCCTGGCTGGCTTTGAACCATTATCCTCAGATCTCAGCCTCCTGAGTAGCTAGGAATACAGGAATCCACACAACCTTCATTTTTTAGTTTAGTTTGAATCTTTAATTACTGTCAATTGTGGGGCTTGAACTCAGGGCCTGGGCACTGTCTCTGAATTTTTTTTTTTTGTTGGTCATGGGGCTTGAACTCTGGGCCTTGGTGCTGTCCTTGCAGTCTTCAGCTCAAAGCATACGCTGTACCACTTAAGCCACAGTGCCACTTCCGGTTTTCTGGTGGTTTATTGGAGATAAGAGTCTCACACTTTCCTGCCAGGCTGGCTTTGATCTCAGCCTCCTGAGTAGCTAGGATTACAGGTGTGAGCCACCAGCACCCTGTGGCCTGGGCACTGTCCCTGAGCTTTTTTTTGCTTAAGGCCAGCACTCTACCACTTGAGCCACAGCACCATTTCCGGCTTTTTCTGTGTGTATGGTACTGAGAAATCAAACCTATGGCTTCATGCATGCTAGGCAAACACTCTACCACTAAGCTACATTCCCAGCACTGAATTGAAGATTTTTTTAGTTGTATCTTTTTTTTTTTTTTTGTCGGTCGTGGAGCTTGAACTCTGGGCCTGAGTGCTGTCCCTCAGCTCTTCAGCTCAAGGCTAGCGCTCTACCACTTGAGCTACAGCGCCATTTCTGGTTTTCTGGTTGTTTATTGGAGGTAAGAGTTTCACAGAGTTTCCTGGCTGGACTGGCTTTGAACCACAATCCTCAGATCTTAGCCTCCTGAGTAGCTAGGATTATAGGCATGAGCCACTGGCTCCCAGGTTTAGTTGTATCTTGAACTAGTCTGCTCTTCCAGAGAATTCAAGGAAAGCCAAGTAGTCAGATTCATAGCATAAGATGTACTCATCTGTCTTGGTATTACATTTTGTCTTGAGTTCTGAAATGTTTAGTCATGCTTGTAACATTATTTAGGTTAAACATGTTTATCCTCTGGATAATCAAATATTAACCATCCTTTTCTCTTAATTCTCTTGGTAGGTTTGCCAGGATGGTGGATAAGAATATTTACATCATTCAAGGGGAGATTAACATTGTGGTTGGAGCTATCAAACGAAATGCCCGATGGAGCACCCATATACCACTGGTAAGTGGGGATATGCAGATACCCTGGCTACTGAGTTGTGGTAGGGGATTTTTGTGTGATGTGCATGTGTGTTGGTACTAGAGCTTGAACTCAAGACCTCCTATTCTTGCTTGACTTTTTTGTTCTAGGTTGATTTTCTACTACTTGAGCCATATGTCCACTTTCAGCTTTTTTACTGATTAGTTGGAGATCAGAGTCTCATGAACTTTTCCACTCAACTGACTTTGAAACTTGATCTTAGATCTTAGCTTCCTGAATAGCTAGGTTTACAGGCATGAGCTGCCAACACTAAGCTTGTTATAGGGAATCTTGTCCTTGGTTAAAATAATAATCAAGTTCTTAGCAATAATGAAAATAATAGGAGGGCTGGGAAGGTGGCTCAGTGGTAGAGTGCTTGCCTTGCATGCATGAGGCCCTGGGTTCAATTTCTTAGCACCACATAAAAAGCCAGTAAAATTAAAATTAAAAAGAAAAGAAAAAGCCAGAAGTGGCATTATGGCTCAAGTGGTAGGGTGCTCGCATTCAAGCCCCACAACTGACAAAAAAAAAAGGAATTCAGAGTTATTCTTTTTTTTTTTTCTTGTCGGTTGTGGGGTTTGAACTCTGAGCTTGGGCGCTGTCCTTGGGCTCTTTAGCTCAAGGCGAGCATTCTACCCCTTGAGCCACAGTACCACTTCCGGTTTTCTAGAGGTTTATTGGAGATAAGAGTCTCACGAACTTTCCTGCCTGGGCTGGCTTTGAACTGTGTTCCTCAGATCTCAGCCTCCTGAGCAGCTGGGATTACAGGCGTGAGCCACCCATGCCTGGCTCAGATGCAATCTTACTAACTTTTTCCATATGTAATTCTCCTAGGTATGTACTGAGTAATTACAGGTATGTGTCACACTCCTGGCATCTCCATCATTTTTTAAAATAATTTCAGCTCATGAGAATATGTATTTGATATGGGCTCTGGTGGCTCATGCCTGTAATCCTAGCTATTCAGGAAGCTGAGATCTGAGGATTATTGTTTGAAGCCAGCCAGGGGAAGGAAAGTCCATGAAACTTTTCAGTTAACCACCTAAAACTAGAAGTGGAGCTGTAGCTCAAAGTGATAGAGTGCTAGCCTTGAGCAGAAAACCTCAGGGACAGGGCCCAGGCCCTGAGTTCAAGCCCCATGATCAACAAAAACAAAACAAAACAAAAAAGCTTAGAGACAGTGCCAAGGCCCTGAATTAAACGCCACATCTGACCAACAACAACAACAAAAATATATTGGGGTGGGAATGTGGCTTAGAGGTATAGTGCTTGCCTAGCCTGTACGTAGTTCTGGGTTTGATTCCTCAGTACCACATAAGCAGAAAAAGCTGGAAGGGCACTGTGGCTCAAGTGCTAGCCTTGAGCAAAAGAAGCTCAGGGACAGTGTCCAGGTCTTGAGTTCAAGGCCCAGGACTGGCAAAAGAAAAAAAAATAATTTATTGAAGCAACAGACAAACTTTATATATTTGGGCCATCTTTAATATGCCAAAATGTCAGATTCCTCATTTCCTAAGTCCTTCATGCTACTATCAACTATTAAATTTATTTAAGTAGTTTACTTATTGACACATAAAATATATCTTTATGATGATGCTCATTATAGAATGAAAACATCCACATATAAAGCAGGCCATATTTTGCCAAACAGATGAATAAGATGGTTACCTGTGATAAAGTTGCCTTTTTTGTTGTTGCTCATGTGTATACAAGGATATTTTGTTTTTGTTTTTGTTTTTTAATTTATTTTTTATTGTGAAAATACTGTACAGAGGGGTTACAATTACAAGGGCAAGATAATGAGTACATTTCTTATCTAGCATTGTAGCCTCCTCCTTTGTTTACCCTTCCCATCCCTTCCCAGCCTCCCCCACCCCCCAATCCTCCCCCTCCTACAAGGATATTTTGTGTGTGTGCAGGTTCACAGTTTGAAGTCAAAGCCTGTGCTCTTATGGCTTTTTTGTTGGTGGTGGTGGTTGTGGGGCTTGAACTCAGGGCCAGGATGCTATCACTGAGCTCTTTTGAACCACAGCTCCACTTCCCATTAATTGGAGATAAGAGTCTCACAGACTTTGCTGCCCTAGCTGAGTTTTCTTTTTGGGTCTAGTTGTGGGGCCTGAACTCTGGGCCTCTTCAGCGCAAGGCTAGCGCTCTACCACTTGAGCCACAGCGCCACTTCCAGCTTTTTTCTTTTTTCTTATATGGTGCTGAGGAATCGAACCCAGGGCCTCATGCATGCAAGGCAAAGACTCTACCACTGAGCCACCTTCCCAGCCACCCCTGGCTGATTTCTATCCACAATCCTCAGATCTCAGCCTCTTGAATAGCTAGATTACAGGTGTGAGCAACTGGCGCATGACTTCTCATGGCTTTCTTGTTATGGCTGTTACTCTTCCTTTTGGCCATGCTTCCAGTTCTGGCTTTTTGCCAGTTAATTGGAGATAAAGAGTTTCTTGGATTTGATGGCCAGACTGGCTGCATCTTCAAATATCAGCTTCCTTACTAATTAGGATTACAGTCATCAGCCACTAGTACCTGGCAACAGTTTTTAGCACAGTTATGTAGAACATTTTGACAGTGTGTGGAGCATATTTGGTAAATATGTTTGCAGTTTTTTTATAAAAATTGATTGGTTTAGAAGTGGGAATAGAATCAGGAATGTCTTTGAAATGAATATTATATATGATGTGATCACATAAATATGAATATAATTACATAATGAATATGAAGGTGAGGAGATAGAATAATACAGGTATTAAAGGACCTGGCAATCTGGTGGTATGAATGGTTGGTAATGGTGTAGATTAGCATGAAAGGATTCACTTATGTGGATAAGCTCAAAGAATCTATGAGAAAAGAGATTAAGAAACAAGAAAATTAGAAACCATAACTTAGTTTTTTTTTTTGGTCAGTTGTGGGTCTTGAACTCAGGGACTGGGTGCTGTTGCTGAGCTTTGTTGCTCATGGTGCCACTGGCTTCTAAGTTTCTTTTTCTCATAAGAAAACTTACTGGAGCTGGAGGCCATTGGCTCATGCCAGTGAACGTGGCTACTCAGGAGGCCGAGATCTGAGGATCGTGGTTTAAAGCCAGCCTAGGTAGGAAAGTCCATGAGATTCCTATCTCCACTAAAAAAGCCAGAAGTGGAGCTGTGGCTGAAGTGATAAGCTCTAGCCTTGAGCACAGGGACAGTGCCCAGGCCCAGAGTTCAAGCCCCAGGGCCAAGAAAAAACCAAAATAAAAAATACTCCAACTTACTGGATTTTCTGGATTGATTCAGAGGTAAAAAAAAAAAATCCTTTAGAACCCTTGATTTATATTTTCTCTTGTGTCTTTTGGCTTGATAACACGTTTTATTTTTAACCTGTGTATTCCATAGGATGAAGAGCGGGATCCTCTGCTGCATAGTTTCAGTCATCTAAAGGAAGTTTTAAACAGTATAACAGGTAAGTGTCCACATGTAGCCAGGGTTACTAATCTTCATAAGAATGTATATGGAGACTGGGAAGGAATCTTAGTAGTATAGTACTTGCCTAGCATGCATGAAGCCTTGAGTTCAATTCTTCATAACCACATACACAGAAAAAGCTAGAAGTAGTGCTGTGGCTCAAGTGGTAGAGTGCTAGCCTTGAGCAAAAGAAACTCAGAAACAGTGCCCAGGCCCTGAGTTTAAGCACCAGGACTGGCAAAAAAAAAAAAAAAAGAATATGTAATTGATTTATTGCAGCAGTAGACAAATTTTATGTGAAGGACCATATAGTAAATAGTTTAGACTTTGCAGATCATGTATATACTAGCTACTCAACTCTGTATTTATAGCTCAGAACTAGCTGTGAGTAATATGTACATGAATGAATAATATGTTTTCTTTTTTTAAAAAAAGTTTTAAGCCACATTTGGCCCATAGGTATAAATTTTTTAGCATTTAGTTTATTGTATTGCTTTCATTCTTAATGATCTTTCAGTTTTCCTGTGTTCTCAGAATCTTTCTTTCTTTTGTTTTCCTAATCATAATAACCCTATGTAGTATTTTTAATATGTTTTCAATACCTTTATTAAATTCTTTTTTTTTTTTGGTCATGGGGCTTGAACTCTGGGCCTGGGTGCTGTCTATCAGCTAGCTCTTCCGCTCTACCACTTGAGCCACAACTCCACTTCCATTTCTCCGTCTTGGTTGGTTTGATTTCAGCTTAATTTTAATCTCAGAGACCAGTGGTGAGTGATGTAGTCCTAGTCTAAGATTTGGGGCTCTCTTTGGAACACCCTTGCAGTTAGTGTTTGCCCGAGCTGTGATGCCTTAAGAGCTATCAGTTAGGTCTGCTGCCTATTTTTCTTATGTTCTTGGGTTAGGAATCCAGCCAGATTATCTGCTTGGAATTAATAAACCAGAATGTGTTAAGGTGCCAGTTCTGTCAGTGATATAAGAACGTAGCTGGGTGTTGCTAAACTTTCCTGATAACTGTGAAAGAAAGTATTGGTGTTTTCTAAGGCCAGTAGCTGTGACAGATGTTGAAATGGTACTTTCCAAGGTTATCCATTTATTCGTGAGTTTTAGCATATTACTTGCATTAGAAAATGACTTTATGGACCCAATATGTAACATTTTATGAGTTTCAGATTGGTTCTGACCCACCACAGTCCTAGCTTCCAGGAGCAGGTTTAAGGTTCAGCTGCCCCTGTGGTCCTGGACTTTGCAGTCCATGACCAATTTCTTGTTTCTTTTACAGAAACAAACAGATTTTTCTGATTGGCAGTGTCAGGAGGACTGCTTTCTTGGAAGCCTTTTAATGGTAGGAGGCTGGGAAAGGGTTTTCAACTTGGAGAGAGAAACTGAAGTGATTGTGTCTACATTATGTGACTGGCTATTCCAGTTAGATTGGGGCTGCCAGCAACTCTAGCCCTTCTACTCAGTTGTAACTCATGAAACTGACTTGGGCTTAAGCCCATTTTTGCAAAAGCTGTCCACATTTTATGCTATTCGCCTAGAACATGACTTTTGGAAATGGTAATTTGTTGGGCATTTGTCAGTAAGCCCAAAGGATCTATTTTCCTTTTGTAAATAAAGATCTTTTACGTACATAAGCACTACCTACTCCTCCAAGGTACTATCTGGTAACTATGAACGATGGAAATCTGTTATCTCCAGTAAGGCTGGCTAAGTCCATACCAGTTATTCTTACAGATAAGTATCTTTGGAATATCCACATGCTGACTTCATGCTCCATAGCGTTTAGAGTAATAGAATATTAGACTACCAATCTGAAGAGAAAGTTATACTTGGGAAGAAAAAGGGTGTTAAAGAACAAAGTTTGTGCTGAGTGGTGGTGCATGCCTGTAATCCTAGCAACTTTCCAGATCCAGTAGGATTGTGAGTTCAAGGTCAACCTGGGCAGAAGTTAGTGGAACCCTGTTTCAAACAAACAGCCTAAAAAGTTTGTGCATGCATGCATGCATGTGTGTGTGTGTGTGTGTGTGTGTGTGTGTGTGTGAGGGTGTTATATTAAGTGATAGAACACTCAACTAACAAGTATGAATTTCTAGGTTTAATTCCTAGTGCTTCCCAAAATAAAACAGTAACAAAGTTTGCATATTGTTACTTTGGATAAAACGTACACTAGTAATAGAGACTTTATTACTTCCCTTCATTTGCTCTTCAGGTTTTCTTAGACTCCTTTTAGGAAGTTATTCCAAAGATATGTGGTTATTAGGGCTGTAAGTACGCCTGTAAACCTAGCAACTCAGTAGGCTGAGATCTGAGGATCATGGTTCAAAGCCTAGGCAGGAAAG
Organism: Dipodomys ordii; assembly: GCF_000151885.1. Classification (NCBI taxonomy): domain Eukaryota; kingdom Metazoa; phylum Chordata; class Mammalia; order Rodentia; family Heteromyidae; genus Dipodomys; species Dipodomys ordii. The sequence goes on from NW_012267252.1 coordinate 5,774,799, forward strand.
TCTGTGAGACTTTTTTTTTCTGCCAGTTGTGGGGCTGAACTCTGCCTAGGTACTGTTCTTGGGCTCCTTTTTGCTCAAGGCTAGCACTCTACCACCTGAGCCACTGAACCACTTCCAGTTTTCTGGTGGTTAATTGGAGAGAAAAGTCTCTGTCTTCCCTGCCTTGGCTGGCTTTGAACTGCGATCCTTAGATCTTAGCCTCCTTAGTAACTAGGATTACAGGCATGGGCCACTGGTGCCTGGCTTGTCCTCAAGACTCTTATCTCCGTTTAAAAGACTCTAATCTCCAATTCCAGAAAACTGGAAGCCCTATGATTGACCAAAAAAAACAAAAAAATTGTACAGGGTTTCTTTTGAGTGTGACAGAATGTTCTAGAATCGGTAATGATTATACAACTCTGTAAATATACAAGAAAACTATTGAAAAAAAAAGAAAACTATTGAATTGTATACTTTACAAGGCAGTTCTATGATATGTGAATAAAGTCAACATCTTATACTGTTGCCTAGGCTGGCCTCAAATTTCTGAGCACAGGTGATCCTCCTGTCTCAGTCTCCTGAGTAGATAGAATTGTAGGCCTGTAGCAATGCACCTGGCTTCATAGTTCAAAATTTTTGTTATTGTTTCTTTTTTTTTCCAGAGCTGAGGACCCAACTCAGGACCTTGCGCTTGCCAGGCGCTCTTCTGCTGAGCTAAACCCCCAGCCCCTTGTTTTTTTTGAAACAGGGTTTTACTATGTAATCCAGGCTGACTTAGAACTAACTGTGCAAGCCAGGCTGGCCTGGCCATAGTTGAAAATTTTGAAAAAGCAAATATAGGGTGCAAAAGTAATAGATTCTTACTTCTTTCTCCAGGCCCAGAACTCTAGAGGAATGCCTTTGAGTGTAGTTGCTGCTGAACTTTGGACCCATTGCCCAGCAAAGGCAGCCTAAGGCTCTGTTCAGCCTCCTGGCCCAGTTTGTCCTTTTATGTCTCTCTCATTAACTCAAGGAAGCACATGGCTTTTATATTTAAATTTATTCAAGCTGTAATCTTTGACATTTGAGTTAGCTTTTAGTACAGTTTTGCATTTATAGTAATATATATTATGTATTTTCTCTATCCCCAAAGAATCCGTTTTAATCTTTTCCGGATGCAAATTTCAGGCTGTCTTGTCCCATCTTCCCTTTCTTGCTCTCTTTCCCCTCCCCCTATGGAGTGTGTTTGATCAGGTGTGGCAGGAATATCCACTGTCAAGCTGCGCCCTTTATATTAGTCAATATTATCCTTCTCCCCCCTCCCTGTCTGTCTGCCCCTTTGGGCTTTCCCAGTTGATTTATAATTTTGGAATTCTCATCGGAGTCTGTAATACAGTTTGTTCATTATTTAACCAAAACCTGTTTAATGAGCAGAGAGAGGCAATGTAAATGTTAGGCATGTTGCAGTGATGTACCTTTGTGCTTCACAGAACTGGTGGGTAGTTAACTCTGTGCTGCCTGCAGGGCTGGGGTATCTTGGGTTCAGGGGGTAAAAGGGCTATTGCCTCTCCATTATCCAGGACCTACCATGGGTTTAGATTATGAGGACACATTTCCTTTCATTCTTGTGGGGATCTTGCATATTGGACTGTTATGGTCAGTCTCATAGATAGAGACTGTGGTAGGTACGCAGGGAATAGAAGCGTGGAAAGGAAAACAGAATCTTTTTTTTTTTGTCGGTCGTGGGGCTTGAACTCTAGGCCTGAGCGCTGTCCCTCAGCTCTTCAGCTCAAGGCTAGCACTCTACCACTTGAGACACAGCACCACTTCCGGTTTTCTGGTGATTTTTATTGGAGATAAGAGTTTCAGAGAGTTTCCTGCCCGGGCTGGCTTTGAACCGAGATCCTCAGATCTCAGCCTTCTGAGTAGCTAGGATTACAGGTGTGAGCCAGAATCTTGATCCAAGTTTTGTTTTGTTTTTGGTGCTGGTCCTAGGGCTTGAATTCAGAGCTTGAGTGCTGTCCTTCAGCTTCTTTTCACTCAAGGCTAGCATTCTGCCACTTGAGCCATACCTCCACATCTGGCTTTTTGGTAATTTATTGGAGATAAGAGTCTTATGGGCTTCCTTGTCTGATCTGGCTTCAAACTGTGATCCTCAAATCTCAGCCTCCTGAGTAGCTAGGATTACAGGCATGAGCCACTGATACCTGGGAAGTTTTTTTTTTCTAGAAAATTCTTGGTTTACAGCCCCAAAGAGAAGAACATTCTAACAGCCAAAACCTTCTTTTATGAGATTTTCTCTCTCTGTGTCTCTATGTCTTTTTCTTTGTCTCCTGTTATTGTTTGTTGGGGAATTGAACATGGGTTCTTAGCTGGGATTATAGGCATGATCCATTGGTGCTTATCTATAATGATTTTTTTTTTTTTGGTCAGTTGTGGGGCTTGAACTTAGGGCTTGGGTGCTGTCTCTGAGCACCCAAAGTGCTCAAGGCTAGTACTAGCCTACCATTTTGAGCCATGACATCATTTCCTGTTTTCTGGTGGTTAATTGGAGATTAGAGTCTTACGGGGACTTTCCTGCTCAGGCTTACTTTGAACCACGATCCTCAGAGCTCAGCTTCCTGCATAGTTAGGATTACAAGCATGAACCACCAGTGTCCAGCTATTATGATTTTTATGTCATTATACAAAGGGGTTTCAGTGTTTGTTTTTGTTTTTGGTTGTGGGACTTGAACTTTGGGCTTGGGCACTGTCTCTCAGCTCTTCAGCTCAAGGCTAGCGCTCTATCACTTGAGCCACAGTGCCACTTCCAGTTTTCTGGTGGTTTATTGGACATATGAGTCTCATGGACTTTCCTGCTTGGGTTGGCTTTCCCTAGCCCGCCCCCCCCCCCCCCCCGCCGCCCCCAGTCCTGGGGCTTGAATTCAGGGCCTGGGCAGTGTCCCTGAGCTTTTTTAGCTCAAGGCTAGCACTCTACCACTTGAGCCACAACCCCATTTCTGGCTCTTTCTGTGTATGTGGTACTGAGGAATGGAACCCAAGGCTTCATGCATGCTAGGCAAGCACTCTACCACTAAGCCTTCCCAGCCCCCTGGGCTGGCTTTGAATGGCAATCCTCAGATCTCAGTCTCCTGAGTAGCTAGGATTACAGGTGTGAGCACGCTGTATAACAAATCATTTTTTAAGTACAATGTGTCTTGATTAATGTCATTTCTTCCATTGTTCTCCTTATATTTCTAACCTCGTTGATACCCTCATGTTACAAGGTTCCATTTTCACTCATCTTTTTGTTTTCCCTTTCTACATTCTTTCCCTTCTTCCTTCCCTTCTTTCCTTTCCTTCCTTCCTTCCTTTCGTCCTTCCTTCCTTCCTTATTTTTTTCTTTTGTCTTTCTCTCTCTGTTTCTTTTTTCTTTTTTTTTTTGGGTCCGGTCGTGGGGCCTGAACTCTGGGTCTGGGCACTGTCCCTCAGCTCTTCAGCTCAAGGCTAGCACTCTACCACTTGAGCCACAGCGCCACTTCCAGCTTTTTTCTTTTTGCTTATGTGGTGCT
>NW_012267252.1:5778357-5780024 GCF_000151885.1 Dipodomys ordii
TTACTTGACTTAATATAATTTTTTCCAAGTCTTTCCATTTCCTAACAAATGGGGCAATGTCATTCTTTCTGATGGAGGCATAGAATTCCATTGTGTTTCTAGTGGTTTTTATTGGAGATAAGAGTCTCACGGTCTCTCCTGCCTGGGCTGGCTTTGAACTGCGATCCTCAGATCTCAGCCTCCTGAGTAGCTAGGATTACAGGCGTGAGCCACCAGCGCCCCACTCGAGATAGAGTCTTACTTTCTGCCTAAGCTTGTTAGCCTGGACTGTGATCCTCCTATTTATGTTTCTTGCATTAACAAGGGGGTCTTGGAAATTCCATTTTTGCCTGGGCTGGCCTTAAATTTTGATCTCTTCTTGAGCAGGTAGGATTTCAGTTGTGAGTACTGAGCTTAGCTTACATTTAATGTTTTTTTTTTTTTTCTGAGATTTCCTACTATAAGTAAGCAAACATGAAGTTTTAGAGCTTTACAAAGGTCGTATTATTGTCACTGTCTTGTTTCTGGAGCTGACTTGGCAGAGTAGATACAGTCTTTAAGTTGACATTGTAATTGTGGTGATTGAACCAAAACTTTTTTTGTTGTTGTTGTTGTTGATCGTGGACCTGAACTCTGGGGGCCTGGGCGCTGTCCCTCAGCTCTTCAGCTCAAGGCTAGCGCTCTACCACTTGAGCCACAGTACCACTTCCGGCTTTTTCTGCTTATGTGGTGCTGAGGAATGGAACCCAGGACCTCATGCATGCGAGACAAGCACTCTACCACTGAGCCACCTTCCCAGCCGTGCCTCCTCCCCTCCCTCCGGCCCCCCCTTTTTTAATTTTTTTAGGGTCCGGTTGTGAGGCCTGAACTGTGGGCCTGGGCACTGTCCCTCAGCTCTTCAGCTCAAGGCTAGCGCTCTACCACTTGAGCCACAGTGCCACTTCCGGCTTTTTTCTTTTTTCTTATGTGGTGCTGAGGAATCCAACCCAGGGCCTCATGCATGCAAGGCAAGGGCTCTACCACTGAGCCACCTTTCCAGCCCCGCCCCCTTTTGTTTTTAACTGTGGTACTAGAGACTGAACCTACAGCCTAGTGCTTTCTGGGTAAGTGTTCTATTACTTGAGCTCTTAGTTTCAATAGGAAGAGAGTATACCATTAAAGAAAGAGTGAGGGGCTGGCAGGTTGGCTCAGTGGTAGAGCACTTGCCTTGCATGCCTGAGGCCCTGGGTTCGATTCCTCAGCACCACATAAGAAAAAAGCTGGAAGTGGCGCTGTGGCTCAAGTGGTAGAGCGCTAGCCTTGAGCTGAAGAGCTGAGGGACAGTGCCCAAACCCAGAGTTCAGGCCCCACGACAGGAAAAAAAAAAAAAAAAAGAGTGAGCTCCAGTTAGATGGCTCAAGAGCAAGGTTAAAGTAGAGAGAAAGGAACATTTCCTGATCAATACAAAGTGGGAGTTAAAAACTTTTTTTTTGGTTTGTATCTTACTTATTTTAATATATATTTTTTTATTGTAAAGATACTGTACAAAGGGGTTACAGTTACATGAGTAAGGTAATGAGCACATTTCCTCTTGAGCATTGTTACCCCTTCTGTATGGTTTTTTTTTTTTTTTTTTGGTCGGTTGTGGGGCCTGAACTCTGGGCCTGGGCGCTGTCCCTCAGTGGTAGGCTAGTGCTCTACCACTTGAG
>NW_012267252.1:5786940-5791351 GCF_000151885.1 Dipodomys ordii
TATATATATATAATATATGCAGAGGTGTGTGTGTGTGTGTGTGTGTGTGTGTAGCCACCTGGTTATATATATTCTTTGGTTTTCTCTTGGGAATTTAGATATTTCCAGAGATAGCAGTGGATTGCATAGAACAATTCTGAGGGATTGGTTTTGTTTTGTTTTGTTTTTTTGTTTTTGTTTTGGTTGGTCATGGGGCCTGAACTCTGGGCTTGGGCACTGTCCCTCAGCTCTTCAGCTCAAGGCTAGTGCGCTACCACTTTAACCACATCGCCACTTCTGGTTTTTTCTGCTTATGTGGTGCTGAGGAATCGAACCCAAGGCCTCATGCATGCAAGGTAAGCACTCTACCACTGAGCTACCTTTCCAGCCTGTGGGGATTAGGTATTTTTTAGCTGAATTTATTGGTACACCAAGAAATGATAGATTTGAGCACAAGAGGGAGGAATAGGTGCCAGGAGAAAGTGAATGTCTTAGAAGTTCATTTAAATATCATTTATATTGGACAAACATACCTGTAAGATATAATCTGTCTCAAGTTTTGTGAATTCTGATCAGAACTAGAAGGTTTGAGTATGTTTGACCTATAGAGGTTTGCAGAGAACATTTAAGAGTCTGAAGCCAACCTAGGAAGAACTATGACTTGTCTGACCTAAACCTCTTAGATTTAGCCCAGGAGCCAGGTGCTGGTGGCTTATACCTCGTACTTGTTAAGTTGAGGGCAGCAGAGGAATACAATCAATACCTCTTCTCAATCAGTGGCTGGGCATGGTGGCTGCATCTGTCATTCCAGCTGCATGGGAAGCTGAGATTGGGAGGATTGCATTCCAGGCTAACCCAGGCAGAAAAATTTGCTAGATTCTCTTCTTAGTGGAAAGAAACGGGGCATAGTGACACTGCCTGTCATCTCAGCAATGATGAGAAACCCTAAAATAGTCTACGTGTGCCTAAGCAGGAAGTGAGGTCTTACCTCAGTAAAGACCAGAGCATAAGAGAATGATAGAGGAGGTAAGAATGATCAGGAAACATTGAAACTCCCCTTGTATGCTTTCAAAAAAAAGTGCAAAAAAGGATTGGAGGCATTTCTCAAGCAGGAGGCCCTGAATTCAAACCCTAGTACCACAAAGAAAAAAGAGCGAGAGATTGAGAGGAAGAGAAAGAAATAGCTACTGAGTTAGAAAGGAAACCACTCAAGAATGTCTCATACATCAAGTTTTATTTGTAAAATTGGGAGGACTATGGGAAAAAAAACTTCATAAGTCAACTGTCAAAAAAGATTAAGTAAGGGGCTGGAAAGGTAGCTCAGTGGTAGAGTGCTTGACTTGCATGCCAGAGGCCCTCAGCACCACATAAGCAGAAAAAGCTGGAAGTGGAGCCATGGCTCAAGTGGTAGTGCACTAGCCTTGAGCTGAAGAGCTGAGGGACAGCGCCCAGGCCCAGAGCTCAGGCCCCATAACCGGACCCAAAAAAAAAAAAATTTGCTAGCAGAGTCATCATCTCCCATATTGTTTGAAGGCATACCTCCACTTTTTCTACATATGTCTATTGTGTGGGGAGTAGTAGGAGCAACATTGTTTATTAGCCTAAGTTATACAGGGTGGTTTCATTGTCATTTCTTTTTTTTTAATTAAGTTTTTTTATTGTGAAAATACAGAGAGGTTACAATTACATGGGCAAGGTAATGAGTACATTTCTTAGCAAGCATTGTTGCCTCCTCCTCTGTTTTTCCCTTACCATCCCTGCCCTTCCATCTCCACTACTACACTCCCTGCCCCCCCCCCCCGCCCCTTGTCATTTCTTTTTACTGAATCCTTCCCCAAATGATCTCTAAACCTTTCTTCATCTGACACTTTCTGAACCAAAAAGGTTTTCTAAATATTTGTTTTTATTCAAGATTAGAAATGCAGACTCTTGAGAAGAAACATCTCTGCCTAGTCTGGTTTCTCATGGGTCTACCACTCCCTTTTTCTCTCCCTAATATATAGACACACTAGCTATCAGAGCTTTTCTGCTTGTTGGTAGAAGGGCATGAGAAAAGGGGATTGTGAAAAGGGAGAAAGGGCTTTTTTTTTTGGTGTGTTTGTATACTAGTACTAGGGCCTGGTGCGCTATCCCTGAACTTTTTTGCTCAAGGCTAGTGTTCTACCACTTGAACCACAGCTCCACTTCTGGCTGTTTTTTTTTTTTTTTTTTTTTTTTGGTTGTGGGGCTTGAATTCTGGGCCTGGGTGCTATCCCTCAGCTCTTCAGCTCAAGGCGAGCGCTCTACCACTTGAACAACAGCGCCACTTCAGGTTCTCTGGTGTTTTAAAGAGTCTCATGGGCTTTTCCTGCCTGGGCTGGCTTTGAATTGTGATCCTCAGATCTCAGCCTTCTTTCTGAGTAGCTAGGATTATAGGCACGAGCTCTCATTGACCAGCAGAAAAGTATTCTTAATTGTTTAGCTCTCAAAAACAGCAAAGGAACCTGAATACCAGCAAAAGTTACAGGGACAATATAGCAGGTCTCTAGTAGGTGTTAGAGGTTGCTGGGGTTGATGTCATTGCCTTTTTCTCCTTTAACATAACTATCTCTGGAGATCTGAAACTTTTCTCTAGGCATATATCCAATTTGCTGTAACATCAGTCAGTTGAGTAAAAAGAAAGCAAGCAAGTTGCTGTTTTAAAAAAGAAGCACTCAGCCGGGCGCTGGTGGCTCACGCCTGTAATCCTAGCTACTCAGGAGGCTGAGATCTGAGGATCGCGGTTCAAAGCCAGCCTGGGCAGGAGAGACCATGAGACTCCTATCTCCAATAAACCACCAGAAAGCCGGAAGTGGCGCTGTAGCTCAAGTGGTAGAGCGCTCGCCTTGAGCTGAAGAGCTGAGGGACAGCGCCCAGGCCCAGAGTTCAAGCCCCACGACCGACAAAAAAAAAAAAAAAAAAAAGAAGAAGCACTCAGTCCTTTTCTTTTCCACCCACTCAAACTCAGGACAAGTACTATAATGGGCTTCAGAGGAGCTAAATGCTTGAAGAAATTAGATGTGTAGGAAAGATAGTGAATAGTTTGTCTTAGCCTTGCCCCCTTTAACTACCTTTCCCTGCTCTTGGGGCTTGTACTCAGGGCCTAGTTCTCTGGCTTGGCTTATTTTGTTCAAAGTTGGTGCTCTACCATTTGAGCCACACCTCCACTTCCAGCTTTTTGTTGACTAATTGGAGATGAGTCTTATAGACTTTAGCTTGGCATCAGTGACTTACACCTGTAATCCTAGCTACTCTGGAGGCTGAGATCTGAGGATCACAATTCAAAGCCAGCCGGGGCAGGAAAGTCCGTGAGACTCTATCTCCAATAAACCAGTAGAAAACTGGTAGTGGCGCTGTGGCTCAAGCAGTAGAGTGCTAGCCTTGAGCTAAAAAGCACAGGAACAGTGCCCAAGCCCATAGCACCACAACTGACAAAAAAAAGAAAAAAAAAAAAGAGTGTTACACACTTTTCTGCTCAGGCTGGCTTCAAACCTTGGTTCTCATAGATGCTTAATTGATGATCCCAGTTTCTGAAATAATATATTGGATTTGTTTATGGAAAGGATTGGGAACATTTTTTTTTCTCATATTTATTACAGTCAGGTATAGAGTGAAGTACAGATTAGATTACTTCACCTTAGATCACTAATTATGAAAGCATGGTAGAGAGAGAACAGTGACTATATTATGCTCTCAGATAAGATGCCCCTCCCCAGTTTAGGGAGCTTTGTTCTTTTCCTTTGTTCTTTTTAGATCCTTTATAGCTTAGATGGACAAGCACTCCTGGTTGCCTGTTGACTGGCTTCTCATTAAATGTTTCTTCTGTAATACCAGCCTTCTGTTAACCTTGTTACCACCGTAGGTCTAGTTATGAAGGGCTGCCACATGTGCACAGATCGTAACTGACTCTTCCTTGTTCCACGCTTATTGAGCAATTACTTGCTGGGTTGTGGAACTCACATTATTGCCTTGTATTTCTGGCCCAGTGTGAAGTGGAGGCATCCAGGAAGTGGCCTCACAGACTACATCAGAGGACAATAAATTGGCATTTGATTTGGTGGAAAGGCAAGGCCAGATGTAGTGTGGGAGCAAATTTTCTGCAGTCAGCCATGCAGCTTGCTTCCAGGTGTCCTGGAAAGCAACTTGAGAACCAGAGGCTAAGGGTAGTTGGGGACACTAGTTGGGGAAAAGGTTCAAAAAGATTTCAGTGTTGGGGCTGGGAAGGTGGCTCAGTGGTAGCGTGCTTGCCTTGCATGCATGAGGCCCTGTGTTCGATTCCTCAGCACCACATAAGCAAAAAGAAAAAAGCCAGAAGTGGTGCTGTGGCTCAAGTGGTAGACTGCTAGCCTTGAGCTGAAGAGCTGAGGGACAGCCCCTGCGCAGGCCCTGCACAGGCCCAGAGTTCAGGCCCCAG
>NW_012267252.1:5794236-5829476 GCF_000151885.1 Dipodomys ordii
CTACGACACTTGAGCCACAGCACCACTTCTGGCTTTTTTCTTTTTGCTTATGTGGTGCTGAGGAATCGAACCCAGGACCTCAGGCATGCAAGGCAAGCGCTCTACCACTGAGCCACCTTCCCAGCCCCAACAATGAATATTTTTTTCTCTAATTTACTTTTACTTAGTGGTCATCTTGTGAAGAATCTGCCAGAATCATTTATTTCACTGGGCAGCACAGAATGCTGATTTTCTATAATTCTGTTATATTTATTCTACATTTCCTAGCTGGCATATTCTTTTTTTTTACTGTATTGTTGTTTTAGAGGTGGTATACCGTGGGGTACCTTTACATATATCAGGTAGTAAGTACATTTCTTTCCTTTTGCTTAGTATCATGTGTTCCCCTCATTCTCGTCCATTCTCTCCCTCCCATCACTACCCATGAATTGGTTGGTTCACTTTCATCAATGTGTAGTATAGCTGGTGGGCCCCCTGCTGCACATTTTCACCAGTTTCCCACTGACTCTGTGTCGTCTCCCTACCGTCCCTCATATGTGCACATGTATACACTGTATATGAGGTAAAGAATATAGTCATCCAAAATTAAAAGACAGACTAAGAAAAGGTCCTTTGTTTCCTTCTCTTTGGAGTTCCTGTCAGTATGTATATTATATACATATGAAGAGGTGCTTTGGTATTACTATTTGGTGCTTTTCTTTTTTTTTTTCCTAGTTCTGGGGCTTGAACTCTGGGTCTGGGCACTGTCCCTGAGCTTCTTTTGCTCAAGACTAAGCACTCTACCACTTGAGTCACAGCACTACTTTTGGCTTTTTCTATTTATGTGGTATTGAGGAATTGAACCCAGAGCTTCATGCATGCTAGGCAAGCACTCTACCACTGAGCCACATTCCCAGCCCACTTTGTTGCTTTTCTCCTAAGACTATCCTCTTTTAGTCTCACTGTATATGGGTGTCTAGAATCCTGTATACTTTGTCATATCCCATCGCGTTTAAATCTAACTTCTGTATATCAGGGAGAACATGTTCCATTTGTCTCACTGATCTTGGCTTAGCTCACTCAACATGATTTGTTCTAGTTCCATCCATTTCCCTGGGAATGCTAGCTGGCATATTCTGAAAATAAGTTCTTTACCACTTATGCTAGATGATAAACCAATTTTTTTTTTCTAAAAAGGCAGGGTAAATACTTTATTCTCCCTTCCCACCAGCCCCCCTTTTTTTTGGTTGGCCGTGGGGCCAGCACTGCCTGGGCGCTGTCCCTCAGCTCTTCAGCTCAAGGCAAGCGCTCTACCACTTGAGCCACAGCGCCACTTCTGGCTTTAATTCTTTCCCTTTAAATTTAAAATTTCAGAGTAGGAAGTTAATGATTATGACCAAGAGAGATGACAAATGTATGTTGCCTCCTCACCCCTTTTTGATTTCTAAACATTTAACTATTTGATATTTAACATTATTATCCTCAGTGCTCAATTTGTTCCATGTTTGGCCAGTGAGAACCCCTTCAAATTAGTTCTTTTTTCATGACTACTTTGAACACTTTATTATTTTCTGGTATAAGCAACCAGCATGGAGAGAAATTGGAAAATATCAGTTATCAAACATAATAAGGCTAAATATTGTTTTCTAAAAAGTTTTTGTTAGAAAAATACATTGTAACATAAATCTCCTGTTGATCATGATAAGCAAAAATGTTTGCAAGCCTTGTAGAAAGGGTTTGTTATTTACTCCTTTTCTAGCACTGTCTTAAATTTGTCTCTCTGCAATATTATATCTTGGGCAGGGATTCAAAGAGAATGTTAATTCAGAGTGACTGTCCCACCACACTTCCATACTTGGTACTCTATGTAGGATCCTGTGAGGTACCATTGCCCTTTGACTGTTGGGAACCCATTGGTATTTTATTTGAGTTTCATACCTGTGAACTTTGTTTTCAATAAAATAGTTTTATTTACTTGGTTTCTGGTAACCAGCTTTTGCTAGACATTAATTCGAGCCCATTTGAGTCATTGGAGAATGTTAGAATAAATATACTTCCCCAGGGAAATAAAGATTGGTGGTAAAATTATGACTGATGAGTCACTTTGTACCCCATTCCTTTTTTCTTTTTCTTGTTAAAGGTGATATACAGAGGGGTTACAGTTTCCTTTTTTCTTATGTTAAACTTTTTTTCTTATGTTAAAGATGTTTTGACATGTCATTTTAGACAACCATGCTTTTGTTTTTGGGGTGTGTGTGTGTATGCCCTGGTCTTGGGGTTTGAATTCAGGGCCTGGGTACTGTCCTTGATTTTTTTTTGTTTAAAGCTAGCTCTCCGCCCCTTGAGCCACAGCTCTACTTCTAGCTTTTTTGGTACTTAATTAGAGATAAAAGTATTGTGGACTTTGTCTGGGTTGGCTTTGAACTGCAGTCCTCAGAACTCAGACTCCTGAGTAGCTAGGATTATAGGTGTGGGCCATTAGCACCTGGCCATAACCATATTTTTTTACCCAGTCTCAGTGGGTTGAGGAAAGGATCATTTATACTGGGAAAATTGCAAAACAGCATCTTTTCCTGTAGGAATTTTCAGTAGAAGTTTGTCATATATGTGTATTCTGTGTATGGATGTATATATATATATATATACACACACAAATATGAAATGTATATCAATCTATATATTCAAATGTATAATATGTGCATATGCACATATGTGTGTTCTTATTCAGTACATATTTCTTGAGTATTGACTGTGTGCCAGAAACTGAACTGAGTACTAGGGAACTGGTTTTTCAAGAGAACTGACACAGTTCATTTTCTCATAAAGTTTATGGTCTAGTGAATATGAGTAGCTCTGGAATTTGAGTGGACAGCTGGGCATTGGTTTGAAGTCTGCCCAGCTTCCATATGTGACCTCAGGAATTTATTGTGGCCTAGATTTGCTGAAAGGGGTTCTAGGATGGTCAGGAGAATAGCAATGGTGGTGTCTGAATAGCAGTGGTTGTTTGATACACTTGGTGTCTCACCCTTACTGCTTTAGTCCTGACTGCCTGGCAGTAACTACAGAAACACTGTATGGCAGCTTCATTAGTAGCCTTAGGACTTTGGGTGTCTTAGGGTTGACTAGTTCATATATAGCCTTTGATCAGTCGTTCTATGTGTCTTAGAACTGACTGAATTGAGTACCATACAATAAGTTACCCATGTCTTATTATCTTTTTTTAATAAATTTAAACTTTGCTTTTGAGAATGTAGAGAATGATCTCTTTTTCTGAAGGCAGGGTCTATTGGTTCTAGTTATAAAATTACATGCTTTTAGTAGCCACCTACTGCCTTTAGCCTCAGGATTGGATGTGGGGGGGAAAGTACACAAACCTGTTAACATTTGACTTGGACAGGATTGAGGTCTGTAATCAGTACACTATTACATCATATTTTTATCTTTTGAAATCCAGAGAAAGAACCTAGAAGTAGCCTTTGGGAACCGTGGGATCTCAAAGAGAATGCCCCTTTCCGTAGGGAAGATTTCAAGGGCATAAATGGGGAGTGAAGTAGTAAAGAAGTTAAATAGTAGTTAAGATCTTTCTAAAAGAGAAAATTGGTTCTGGACATGATGGCATACACCTATAATCTCCTGTAGTCATCTGTTACTTGGAGACTGAGGCAGGATTTTGAGTTCAAAGCTAGCCTGGGCTATATAATGAGGCTGTCTGAAAAATCTAAAATATGTACGTATGTAAATAAGTAAGTAAGAAAATTGGAGTGGCTGTGGAGTACAAAAGTATCCACAAGGGGCTGGGAAGGTTGGCTCAGTGGTAGAGTGCTGGCCTTGCATGCATGAGGCCCTGGGTTCGATTCCTCAGCACCACATAAGCAGAAAAAGCTGGAAGTAGTGCTATGGCTCAAGTGGTAGAGTGCTTGCCTTGACCAACAACAACAACAAAAAGTACCCACAAAAAGAATCTGTAATCTTTCGTTTTCTTTTAGCCTGTTCACATGAAATCAAGCTGCTGTTCTTTGCCTCTCTCTCTGTTTTTTTTTTTTTTTTGGGTCCGGTTGTGGGGCATGAACTCTGGGCCTGGGCGCTGCCCCTCAGCTCTTCAGCTCTAGGCTAGCACTCTACCACTTGAACCACAGCACCACTTCCGGCTTTTTTCTTTTTTCTTATGTGGTGCTGAGGAATCGAACCCAGGGCCTCATGCATGCAAGGCAAGTGCTCTACCACTGAGCCACCTTCCCAGCCCCTTGCCTCTCTTTTTCTAATGTGAGTTTACATAGAAGGTGTATTATCAATACCTACTATAAATAACTATATATAAATACTTTTGGGTCCAGTGCTTGGTAATTTTTGGAAGAGAATATTGTTTTCCTGTGGTCCAGGAAGAGAAGTTCTTAGAAACAAAAGTTTCAGAGCATGTTGTCAGAGCATTCCAGCTGAGCACAACATTAGATTATAGGTGTGAGTCACCAGTGCTTAGCTATTTTTTTTTGTCCTTTTATAACATTGATTTTTTTTTGGGGGGGGGTCTCAGTCGTGGGGCTTGAACTCTGGGCCTGGGTGCTGTCCCTCAGCTCTTCAGCTCAAGGCAGCTCAAGGCAAGCACTCTACCACTTGAGCCACAGTGCCACTTCTGGTTTTCTTGTATTTGTTGGAGATAGGAGTCTCATGGACTTCCCTGCTCAGGCTGGCTTTTTTTTTTTTTTTTTTTTGGTCTGTCCTGGGGCTTGCACTTTGGGCCTGGGCCTGGGCACTGTCCCTGAGCCCTGCAGCTAGCTCAAGACAAGCACTCTACCACTTGAGCCACAGCACTACTTCTCACAGATTTTCCTGCCTGGGCTGGCTTTGAATGGTGATCCTCAGATCTCAGCTTCCTGAGTAGCTAGAATTACAGGGGTGAGGCATTGGCATCTGGCAACATTATTTTTTGTAACTATAGGCCAAGCTTTTCCATCTATCCATTTTCTTTCACTCCCTTCTTTGTTCTCTCCTTCTTACCCTCCCTCCCTCTTCTTGTCCCCACTGTTTCCACTTTCTCTTTTTTCTTTTTACTTTTTTTTTCTTTTTTTTTTTGTCCATCGTGGGGCCTGAACTGTGGTCCTGGGCGCTGTCCCTAAGTTTCTTCAGCTCAAGGCTAGCGCTCTACCACTTGAGCCACAATGCCACTTACGGCTTTTTCTGCTTATGTGGTGCTGAGGAATCGAATTCAGGCCTCATGTGTGCACTCTACCACTGAGCCACCTTCCTAGCCCTATTTTCACTTTTATTCTTTATTGTTATTATAAAGGTGATGTACAGAGGGGTTACTTAACAAATCAGGTAATGAGTATATTTCTTTTTGGACATTCACCCCTTCCCTCCCTCTCTTCCAGTTTTCTTTCTTTCCTTCCTTCCTTCCTTTCTTCCTTCCTTCCCTTTCCCTCTTCCTTCCTTCTTTCCTTTCTTTTCTCTCTTTCTTTTCTTTGTTTCTTTCTCTCTCTTTCTTTCTCCCTTTCTTCCTTCCTTCCTTCCTTCCTCCTTTCCTCCCTTCTTCTCCTCTCCCCTCCCATCTCCTCTCCTTTTCTATTCTTTCTTATATGGGGCATGTCTAATGTTTCCTCATAATTAGATCAAGATTATGTGTGTCTGTCTTGAGTCTACATACCACTACTGATATAGCATACTTCTCAGGGTATCACATCTATAGAAGTCATTCATTGGTGATATTTTGATCACCTCATTATGCTTGTGTTGTTTGTGCTTTTTATGTTACCCCTATAGTAGAGGTGTGTGTGTTAGTGTGTGTGTATAGAAGTTGTGGAAAATCAGCAAAATATTTGACTAACGAGGCTTGAGTTAGTAATTACCAATAGTATTTGATAATTACGTACCATGTGGCAACATCACCCAATGGCATTTCTCACCCAACAATTCTTCAGAAGCCAGACTGACAAAGGCCTTGTGAAGCTGATTCTCTTTTTCCCTTCTTTTTTTTTCTTCTTTCCTTCTTTTTTATGAGAGAGGTAGTGGTGGTGCTGGGGATTAAAAGCAGGGCCTTACACATGCTAAGTAGGCACATATTGTACCACTGATCTATATCCCTGTCCTTTCTCCCCTTGTTTTAAGCTGGGATTTACTATTTTCATCATCTTATTTCATCTTTTATTCTCAAATTATTTTAAAAGGTTCATTGTGTTCATTAAGAGTTTCAATTTAAGCTTTTAAAAATCTGTAAGGCCGGGCGCTGGTGGCTCATGCCTGTAATCCTAGCTACTCAGGAGGCTGAGATCTTAGGATCGCGGTTCAAAGCCAGCCCGGGCAGGAGAGACTGTGAGACTCCTATCTCCAATAAACCACCAGAAAACCGGAAGTTGCACTGTGGCTCAAGTAGTAGAGCAGTCGCCTTGAGCTGAAGAGCTGAGGGACAGCGCCCAGGCCCAGAGTTCAAGCCCCATGACCGACAAAAAAAAAAAATCTGTAAGGTTTGGGAAATGCTTATTGTCTATTCTCTCATTAACCTTTCCTCTTCTTCCCTCCTATTTCTCTATACTTCTCCTTTTACTTCTTTTTCATTTCTTTGAAGGATCTGATTAATATGCACAACTGATCCTCCTTAGAAAAGATATAGAAACAGAAATATTGCTGTTGAACGCAGATCTTTTGTTATTACTACTGTGAAGAATAGGATAATGATGTAACTATTACTAATGTAAGACTGGTTTGTTATGTTGAGAAAAGCTTGTTCATGATTTAAAAACAAAAAGAGCTAGATGAGGAAAGAAATAAAGAGCTAGAAAGGTTTAGAAAAGAACTTGAGATGATGAGGCAGGGATGAACGAGAAGGACCAAGAATCTAGAGCTACTAAAATAGGAAATGGGAGTCAGTTCTAACATTTACCTTTAACCCTGTCCAGTGTTTAGACTTTCTTCTTTCAGTAAAGTATGCTAGGATGAACTGAGTGAATGAAACAGTTCCATTCTTGCTCTTTGAATCTATCTGCTCGGAACTGAAGTTTCACCTTGCAATAAGGTGACTTGATAGATGGATCTTAGTGGGTTAGGGGGAAGAAGGTATTAAATGATATATTTTGGCTAGCTAGCTAGCATTAACAGTTTTTTTATTGTTATTGTTGTTTTGTTTTTGTTTTTGTCAGTTGTGGGGCTTGAACTCAGGGTCTAGGTGTTGTCCCTGAGGTTTTTTGCTCAATACTTTGAGCCATAGCTCCACTTCCAGTGTTTGAGTGGTTAATTGGAGAAAAGAGTCTCATCGGGACTTTTCTGCCTGGACTAGCTTTGAACCATGATCCTCAGATCTCAGCCTCCTGAGTAGCTAGGATTACAGGCATGAACCACTGGTACCTGGCCATGAAGAGTTATTTTTAACCTCCCATTCTAATCTCTTCATTGTTTGAGGTAATCGATGCTCTTCCACAGACTACTTAGAACACTCAAAATTAGCAACTATATAAAATGAAGTACTTCTGCTCTCCCAGTCACTTCCAAAATAAACAGGGACTAATAGTGTTCGTATTTTGTCTCACTTTACTATGAAGGCTAGCAGTAGAGGAAGCGTGGATTAGTGTGTAGTGATTTCTAGGCTCTGCA
The DNA here is from genome assembly GCF_000151885.1 of Dipodomys ordii. Taxonomy (NCBI): domain Eukaryota; kingdom Metazoa; phylum Chordata; class Mammalia; order Rodentia; family Heteromyidae; genus Dipodomys; species Dipodomys ordii. Next base: position 5,801,797 of record NW_012267252.1, read on the forward strand.
CTCTGGACAGATTCCCCTCAGAGTGTTCCAGCTGAGTGACAGGACCATGTGGCAGAAGTGCAGCTGGAAGTATATCATCGGCAGATTTGGGTTGGGTAAATATAGCAGGAGCAGGATGTCAGTGTGGGAGATGGATTGTTCTGGGAAAGGAAGTGTTGTCTTTCGTCTGAGAAACAATTTCCTGTACTTCTGGGACTTTTGCTTTCTTCTTTTTCTTTTTTTCAAAGCAGAACAGGAGTTGGCAGGGGTTGGGTACACTTGCTAAATTCTATCTCTGGCTGTCTATTCCTGTGTTTGAAGTTGGGAGTAGAAATCAGATTTATTTCAACCAATTAGGAATTGGCCCAATAAATAAATATTCCCAATTATTACATTTGCTTTTGCAGTCTTAAAGCATTACCTGCCTAGAGCTTCTTTTTAAACAGTAATCATTCTTTCAGTAAAACAGATAGGTTGAGGGCAAAAATAATTATATGAAGAAAATCAACTTCATTCAAAGTTAGACATGAGGCACCAGCTGGCAGGAAACAGCTGGGATGTTTCTGGGGGCTAGATTCTTCCACCCTAGAACTTAACTCTTCAGGCTCTCTTTGTTATCTGAATTGGTAAAATAGATGTCTGTGTATCAACACTCTACATAAAAGACTAAAATAGAAACTATGAGTATCTTCCTTTTTAAACTCGGGTTTCAGAAAAATTAAGTACTATGTTCAGTAAAATCTATTAAAATGTGGCTATAGTTTGGGAAAAGGCAATGAAGTAACTTCCTTATTTGCTTTTTACATGGATAAGGGCAGAAGCAGAGCTAAACATTAGGCCAGCCATTTGTAGAATAGGAGATAGGTGAATATAGTCTGTTCTTAAACCCTTTTGCCTCCCTGGATGCAAATTAACATTGTTATTTTAATCACAATTCTAGGGGAAAACCTTTTTCCTTTCTATTTCTGCTGTCTAACAAAAGAGCTGATATAGAGAACCTTAGACTGGCTGTCCAGTTGACCTGTTTCCTTTTTTTTTTTTTTTTTTGGTCAGTTATGGGGCTTGAACTCTAGGCCTTGAGTGCTGTCCCTCAGCTCTTCAGCTCAAGGCCAATGCTCTACCACTTGATCCACAGTGCCACTTCCTGTTTTCTGAGTGGTTTATTGGAGATAAAAGTCTTATGGACTTTCCTGCTGGGGCTGGCATTGAACTGCAGTTCTCAGATCTCAGCCTCCTGAGTAACTAGGGTAATAGGCTTGAACCAGGAACACCGGCTAGTTAACCTGTTTTCTAACAACAGACTTCAGGCTCCTTTCTGTTCTCTCTGTTAGCTATTCAGCCTCAATAGGAAGACCTGCCAGAGAATAAAGATGGTACTAAGATTCTAAATGATAGCTTGTAAAGTGGCAGCAAGCTGACAGAGAATGTAGCAGCTTATTGATACCATTAATAATCACTCTTCGAGTAGTATATTTTTAATTTAAAAATAAATTAAAATGGCAACAGGGATTATTCTTCGTTATTGCTTTTGTTATCTAGAGCTGTGAACATAGAGGAAGGTTTGGGATCCTTTGGTCCTAAGTGACTATTGGTCTTTTTAACTGTGAGGCTGAGAAAGGCCTTTCTCTTCAAAAAGAAGCTTGGGAATAGTAATAATTAAAGCAATGAAAAAGAATCTCAGGAAGCTTGTATATATTGTGTATCTTTTTGTAATCCTGAGTAGAAGAGTTGAGATGGGGAGAAAATATAAACCACTAGGTATAGGAATTTTGAAATTATAGGAGCCTTCTAGGAGGATATTGATGTGAGCAAAGGTGACACCAGAGCACGGACTTTATGCTCTGTAAATGCTTTTACCTCAACAGTTTCAAAGAGAAAATGTGAATGATAAGGTAACAATAAACAAGCTTGGCACTAGTGGCTTTCACCTCTGCTCCTACCTACTCAGCACATATGGTAATTCTGTGTTAAATTTCTCATGGAATTACCAAGTAGTTCTCCTTGGAAGCTGAACTCACCTTTACCACTTCCTTCCTCTTTTGTCCTTCCTTCTTTCTTCCTTTTTTCTTTCCTTCCTTTCCTCTTTTTCCACCTTTTAGTGTGTTGTCTCTAAACTTACTTTTTTTTTTGGGGTCCAGTCGTGGGGCCTGAACTCTGGGCCTGGGCGCTATCCCTCAGCTCTTCTGCTCAAGGCTAGCGCTCTACCACTTGAGCCACAGCACCACTTCCAGCTTTTTTCTTTTTGCATATGTGGTGCTGGGGAATCGAACCCAGGGCCTCAGGCATGCAAGGCAAGCACTCTACCACTGAGCCACCTTCCCAGCCCTAAACTTACGTTTTTATATGAAAATTATTATTATTTTTTAAATTTTTTAACTTGTAAATGAAAATTATTTTGTTCTTCTTTTTTTTTTTTTGCCGGTCATGGGGCCTAAACTCTGGGCCTGGGTGCTGTCCCTCAGCTCTTCAGCTCAAGGCTAGGACTCTACCCCTTGAGCCATAGGGCCACTTCTGGCTTTTTCTGCTTATGTGGTGCTAAGGAATCGAACCCAGGGCCTCATGCATGCAAGACAAGCACTCTACCACTGAGCTACCTTCCCAGCCCCAATTATTTTATTCTTAAGGAAGAAGGTTAATGTTGGAAACCTAGGACACTAGAACTTCTATCTAGTCCTTTGAGTTTTCTCTAGACATCTAGATTTCCTTTTCTTTCTTTCTTGATACTGTTTTCTCCAGCTTATATGTTGAAATAGTCTCTAAAATTTTCCAATTTTTAGAAAAATTTCTCTATTTGAAATACTGTAAATAAATGTATTTTTGTGTTTATTATAACCATTACTAACTTTTTTATTTTCAATAAATTAGATCCAGTTTCAGAGTAAACACAAAGCAATAAACAATCTTTACTGTTTCTCAACTCGCCAGTACATACTGGTGTGTTGGGTTTGCAAATGCATCCTAACCATTTGACCAAAGTTGTGCTTTCAATAGGTTATATATAGTCAGGTGTACAAAGTGACAAGTATGTTTGGATTTGTTCTTGAGAGATTTAGAGACATAAAAAACATGAAGTTTTTGTTGTGTTGTTGTTTTGTTTTCCTTTCTCTTTTGCAATGTGCTGTGTTCTGTAATAGGTTGAGTTGTAACATTCATTAAACCACTCCTCACATTCCCTGTTTTCAGAGCTTATCAGGATGACTTTGATTTAGTTATTTGAAACAAAAAAGGCAGTTTGTGGAGCCTGGTCTGGAGCTATGTAGTAGTAATATATCAGAGATCAGACTTAGGTCCCAGTGGGATTATTCCTCAGGATTTATTTGCCTGGAAGTACACACAGGAGCCAAATGGTATGTATGGAAAGCTTTGCTGGAATGCAAATTGGACACATTTTGTTGGGACCTGTAGGGGATTTTCACTGCTTCATAATTTTTCAAAGGTTTGTTATATATCAGACAGTCACTGCCTCTTCTTTAAATCTTTAAATCCCCCCTCTTTTTCCTGTTGTAAAGGTCAGATTTTTTTTGACAACTGTGTGCAGGAACAAGATTTGCTAAATCCCTTCATTTTTATTCATACAAATATCGGAATTCAGTGAACATCAGTTATCCCAGCATTTAGAGGTAAGGAAAACTTAGGGAGAATCTTGTGAATCTCAGCTCAGTGCCAGGCATATATCTTTGGGGATAAATCTGCTGCCTCAACATTTAACCCTTAACTGCTCTGATAAGAGAAGATACCTTCATAGTAGCTTCTTTGTGTATACACAAAACTGCCCGTAACCAATCCCTTCTTTATGATGGCTGTAGGATTAGTGATTTAATTATTGGGAGGGAATTATTTTGGACTCTTCTGATATGGGTTCTTTTTGACTCTGAGAGTCTTTAATGTTAGAAGATTTGTTCAATTCATTCCTTCCAATGACCTACTTCTTTGGCTTTATTTAGCTTTTTGTTGTAACCTGGGTAATGATCACTTTCAACTTGAAGATGATTCTTTGCAACCAAAAAGAGATGATATAATGATATTTTTATATGGTACATTTTTCATCAGTTTGTTTTTATTGTGCTGTCTTTTGCTTTGTAACAGATTATCCCAAAATGTGGCTGCCTATTTATGTCTTAAAATAGGGGCTGGGAAGGTGGCGCAGGGGTAGAGTGCTTGCTTTGCATTCATGAGGCTCTGGGTTCAATTTCTCAGCACCTCATAAGCAGAAAAAGTCAGAAATGGTGCTGTGGCTCAAGTGGTAGAGCACTGGCCTTGAACTGAAGAGGTGAGGGACAGTGACCAGTCCCAGAGTTCAGGCCCCATGACCAACAAATAAGCAAATAAATAAAGTATTGTACATGATTTTTGAGGGTCAAGGATCTAGGAGCTGCTTAGCTGCTAGCTAGTTTAAGATCTCTTAAGATATCAACTAGAGAAACAATTATTTGAAAACTTGACGAGACTGGAGGCTTCAATTCCAAGCTCATATATCTGTTGGCTAGAGGCTTCCATTCCAAACAGTGTAGACTTCTGAATTAGAGCTGCTCACAACATGGAAACAGGCTTACCCTTAGGAACATGATTTAAAAGAAAGCAAAAGCCAAACTTACTATTTTTTTTTTTAATGTATGAACTGGGCACATGTGGCTCACACCTGGAATCCTAGCTACTTAGGAGGCTGAGATCTGAGGATCGAGGTTCAAAGCCAGCCCAAAGCAATAAAGTCCTCAAGTCTTATCTCTAATTAAGTACCAAAATAAGCCAGAGTGGTAGAGCATTAGCCTTGAGCAAAAAAGTGCAGGGATAGCACCCAAGTCCTGAGTTCATTCCCCAGGACTAGAGCAAATAACAACAACAAAAGTGACATATGTATGTATGTTTTGCTAGGTCTCATAAATGTTAATATGCCCAAGCAAAAATCACTTAGCCAGCTGGGCGCTGGTGGCTCACACCTGTAATCCTAGCTACTCAGGAGGCTGAGATCTGAGGATCGCGGTTCAAAGCCAGCCTGGGCAGGAAAGACTGTGAGACTCCTATCTCCAATAAACCGCCAGAAAACCGGAAGTGGCGCTGTAGCTCAAGTGGTAGAGCGCTAGCCTTGAGCAGAAGAGCTGAGGGACAGCACTCAGGCCCAGAGTTCAAGCCCCACAACCGACACACACACACACACACACATACAAAAATCACTTAGCCACATCCCCAGCATAGAAAACTGCTCTTTCTTGACCGAACCTAAGAAGTAACCTGTCAATTTTGTTTTTTTTTTTCCCCCCATAATATATTGGTTATAGGGATCAACACTGATAACAGTCTAGGAGGGATTACATTGGAAGTGATCTTACAGGCTGTCTATACCAGAAGATGCAATACTTCAGATATTTATTGGGATTTAACGATTAACTTCTTGAAAGCTGGGCCTAAATGTTGTCCCTTATGTTTTTTGCTCAAGGCTCACATTCTACCACTTGAGCCACTTACGGTGCTTTGATAATTAATTGGAGATAAGAATCTCACAGACTTTTCTGCTCTGGCTGGCTTTGAATCAGTGATCCTCAGATTTTAGCTTCCTGAGTAACTAAGATTACAGCACATAGCTCTACATTAAAAAAATGTTTTTAATCTGAAAAATTCTGTTCACCCAAGTGAACTCTTTCTTCTCCCAAATTCTTTTTTTTTTCATTTTTTGGGATTGGTTGTTGGACTTGAACTTAGGCCTGCACACTGTCTCTTGAGTTTTTTTGCTCAAAGTTAGCATTCTACAACTTTGAACCACAGTGCCATTTCCAGTTTGCTGGTGGCTAATTGGAGATAAAAGAGTCTTTAATTGGAAATAAAGAGACTTTCCTGCCTAGGCTAACTTGGAACTGTGATCCTCAGGTTTCAGCCAGGTCCTGAGTAGCTAGGATTATAGGTGTGAGCCATTGACACTGACTTCCCAAATTCTTGTGTCACTGAAATTATCCATAGTGTGTAAATAGTAAATATGCATGTGACTATTTCTCAACATGTCAGTCTCTTCTTTTTCTCTCTTGTAATCTCAACTTCATGCACCAATAAAATCCTAGTAAGCATGATCCAAGCAATCTTTTTCATTCTTTCTTTTCTGGGACATCTGTAGCAACTGACCTTAGGAGTCTTCTGCTCTTGAGAGTCCTTAGTTGGATTTAGATTACACTTTATTCTTCCTCAATCCATTTTCTTCAGTTGACCTTCTAAAAACTTGGTGTAAATAAACTGAACTAAAATGAAAAGAGTTATGAAGTCATTATGTTACTTTCAGACTGAGGTACATGCATAATGACATGAGCCTTTTTGGATATTATCCATTTGCTCTGCAAAGATCCTAAAAGCCTAATGTTTGAGGGATATTTAACAATGAATTTTTTTAAATTGTAAGATTTTTTAAATTAGTATGTATTAGTTGTACAAGGGAGGAGTTGTTTATTGTGACATTTCCATATATGCATACAATTTATCTCACCACCTTACTATTATCATTGCCTTATATGTTCTCTCCTTGAAACTTTCAACAGGTTATTCTATTTTAATGCATGCATATAAAGTACTTAAACTATACACTGTAATTTACCTGAGTGATTACAGATGTGTGCTCCCAGGGTATTCCTTTTTTTTTTTGCCAGTCCTGGGGCTTAAACCCAGGGCCTGGGCACTGTCCCTGAGCCTCTATGCTGAAGACTAGCACTTTACCACTTGAGCCACAGTGACACTTCTGGCTTTTTCTGTTTATGTGGTACTGAGGAATCAAACCCAGGGCTTTATGCCTGCTAGGCAAGCACTCTACCATTAAGCCACATTCCCAGCCCCCCTCTCTCTCCCCTCGCCCCCTTGATTATTCTTCACTTTCCTAGGCATAGCAAGGAAGAGGAATGGACAGGTAGGTCATAAAGCTATTTTCAGGCACATTGCCTTACCTCTGTATTATTAACTATTCTGACTATGCTGATGTCTTTACGTCCTGTGCCCCACCTTGGTATGTACCCAACTATGCCAGCAGAAATCCTTGTTAAGAGTATGAGTTTTGGCTAGCATCATGGTTCATGCCTAAATCCTAGCTACTTAGGAGGCTGAGATCTGAGGATTGTCTTCAGACTAGCCCAGGCAGGAAAGTCCAGGAAATTTATCTTTGATTAACCACCAAAAAGCTGGAAGTGAAACTGTGGCTCAAGTGGTAGTGAGCTAGCCTTGAGCAAAAAGTTGAGGGACTGGGCCCAGGCCCAGAGTTCAAGCCCCAGGACTGGCACGTGTGTGTGTGTGTGTGTGCGCGCGTGCACGTACACACACACACACACACAAATATGTGACTTTTGTTTAGTACTTTGACAGAGTGAGATAAAATGGAGAATCAGTTTATCTTCTCAAAAATTCCAGATCATCTTTGGCTCTTAGGAAGTAGTTTGATGCTATAAATGAACTTTGGTCTCATTCCTTTTGTCATTGAGTTACTTAGAGAATTTATAGCTGGAAAAATCCACTGGGTACTTCGTTTGCCTTAGGACAAAAGAACCAAAATAGAGCCAAAATTGTGTTTAACTCTACAGACTAAAAGTAGCAAACTGGGGCTGGGAAGGTAGTTCAGTGGTAGAGCGTTTGCCTTGCATGCCTGAGGCCCTGGGTTCAATTCCTCAGCAACACATAAGCAAAAAGAAAAAAGCCGGAAGTGGTGCTATGGCTCAAGTGGTAGAGCACTAGTCATGAGCTGAAGAGCTGAGGGACAGCGCCCAGGCCCAGAGTTCAGGCCCCACGACTGGACCTCCTCCCCCCCAAGAAAAATAAAAGTAGCAAACTATATCTATAACTAAAAAAAAAAAAATGAAGCAGGCAAATAAGGACAAAAAATTTGTTGTGCATATGCAGGTGCTGAGCTTGAACTCAGGGCCTGTGAGCACAGTCCCTTAGCTTTTTCTGCCCAAGGCTGTCATTCTACAACTTGAGCCATAACTCCCACTTCTAGCCTTTTGCTGGTCAATTGGAGATAAAATTTTCATGGAGGGACTGGGAATGTGGCTTAGTGGTAGAGTGCTTGCCTTGCATGCATGAAGTCCTAGGTTTGACTCTTTAGTACCACATAAACAGAAAAACCAGAAGTATTGCTGTGGCTCAAGTGGTAGAGTGCTAGTCTTGAACCAACTGAAGCTCAGGGACAGTGCCCAGGCCCTGAGTTCAAGTCCTAGGACTGGTACCCCCGCCAAAAAAAAAAAAAGTCTCATGGACCTATCTTCTCAGGCTAGCTTCGAACCTCTATCCTTAGATCTCAACCTCCTGAGTAGTTAGGATTCCAGGTATAAGACTCTGGCACGTTAAAAAAAATCTTTAATACCTTAAAATAAATATGTTTCCTCCAAGCTTTATCATATATAAACATACTTTAATAGTTTAATCAATATGCATTTTTTTCTATTTAGTATAATTTCATACAGAATTTTCCATAAACTTACCCACATAAATAAATATATATATATATATATATATATATTTTTTTTTTTTTTTTGGGTCCGGTTGTGGGGCCTGAATTCTGGGCCTGGGCGCTGTCCCTCGGCTCTTCAGCTCAAGGCTAGCGCTCTACCACTTGAGCTACAGTGCCACTTTCGGCTTTTTTCTTTTTTGCTTATGTGGTGCTGAGGAATCGAACCCAGGGCCTCAGGCATGCAAGGCAAGCACTCTACCACTGAGCCACCTTCCCAGCCCCAGGGTATATATATTTTTTACTCATATTTTGTATGGTGATAATGATTTTATATTAGTTTTTTAAAAGCTTTAATTTGTTATACATAATGCAACTTTATCTTTGTGTTTATTTTCATTAAATAATGATCGCACTAGAAGAATTGACTGCATTTTATTGTTATACCAAATTATTAAGTTTTCTATTCTGTTTAGTATAGCTAATTTAATTGACAAGCTAATACCTTTGTAATTTGTTTTATGTAAATATATATTTTTTGGTCAGTTGTGGGGCTTGAATTCAGGGCCTGGATGCTGTCCCTGAGCCTCTTTTTCCCAAAGCTAGTTCTCTACCACTTGAGCCACAGTGCCATTTCCAGTTTTTGAGTGGTTGGTTGGAGATAAGAGTCTCACAGGGACTTTTTGGCCTTAGATGGTTTTGAATTATTCAGCCTTCTGAATAGTTAGCATTGCAGGTGTGAGCCATTGGCATCCATCTGTTTATATTACTTTTACTACTAGTTAAAGAATGTTATTGCAGTTTGCTTATAACTTAAACATTGATATTAGATTTTCTCGGATGTTTTACTGTTTGGGATTTTCCTATGTGTATTATCTTTTGGCCACTTATTTGACATAAACTAGATAGTATCCTTTCAGATTTGCTTTTTGTCTTTTCATACTTACTGCCAGTATTATTTTGCTTTCTGTTACTTTAGGCTATTTCTATTCTAGGTGTGTGTGTGTGTGTGTGTGTGCGTGCGCGTGCTAGGGGTGTGTGTGTGTGTGTGTGTGTGATTTTTTTTGTTGTCGTTGTTGATCGTGGGGCTTGAACTCTCTGGGCCTGGGTGCTGTCCCTCAGCTCTTCAGCTCAAAACTAGCTGTCACCACTTGAGCCACAGCTCAGTTCAAGCTTTTTCTGTTTATGTGGTACTGAGAAATTGAACCCAAGGCCTCATGCATGCCAGACAAGCCCTCTACCACTGAGCCACCTTCCCAGCCCTCTAGGTATATTTTTTATCCTTACAGAGAGGTTCTATATCAGCTAGTTTATTGATGTTTGAAGTAGAGAAATGATGAAATGTAGAAATGGTTCTGATGAGCTTTTAGTTTGAAGCGCACGTAGGAGTGTAGTGAGTATGGAGAGTAGGCAATCCAAGATGTAAGGAGGGGATATGAGGACAAGGATGACACCAGACCTATAAATAGCCTAAGGTTTAGCTTTGTATTTTGAAATAGGAATTAGGTCACTTTCATTGTCTTCTCCATGTTATTTACTGGTTGGCCATGAAGAAAGGCATTAAAACTTTTGAAGAAGCTTGGTTCTGGTGGCTCATGCCTGTAATCCTAGCTACTCAGGAGGCTGAGATCTGAGGATCATGGGTCAAAGCCAGCCCGGGCAAGGAAAGTCCTTTCTGTGAGATTCTTATCTTCAGTTAACCACCAGAAAACTGGAAGAGGCGTTGTGGCTCAAGTGGTAGAATGCTTGCCTTGAGCTGAAGAGCTGAGGGACAGGGCCTGGCCCAGAGTTCAAGCCCCATGACCGACAAAACACACATACACACACACACACATGTTACTATTATACATACACACACAAATGTTACTATTTTCAGTTCTCAGAAAAGTGAAAAAGTGCTAATACTGGAAGCTGTGCTTCTTTTCATTTTTGTTACAGTGAGGTGACTAGTGGAAAGTCTTAGTGTGGGGATTTGTTTAACTTCCTAAAAAAGAAGGTGGAATTCTAACAGTGAAAGCACCTGCTTGCATCCTTTTCCCATGGCACTATGCCACAGACAGCCTGACTACACAAAAGGTAAACTGGTAACCTAGCAGTTGTTCTCCTCACCATTGACAAAGATCCTCTTCTAGCACTTGTAGTCATGGAAATGACTAGTCATTGTTACTGGGTTCTGCAGAGAGTTAGAGACTCAGACTCAGAACCTTTTTCTAAGATCCTAGTTCATAATATGTGTTATTTTGACTTTGGCTTTGTGCTTTCTAGGCAGGCACTTTACCAGTTGAGCAACACCTCCAACCTTCAGATGATTTCTTAAGTCCCTAAAGTCATAAATTCTTTGGATCTGTTGTTCTTTCACATAAGTTTAGAAATATTTTCAGAGGAATTGTATTCCTGGCAAATGTTACTGCAGTTACTTATAACTTAAACATTGATATTAGGATACTATAGAATGCAATTTAAAGATAAGAGCATACACAATCTTGGCTCTGTTCATTTTGAGACAATTTAACTTCACAATTTCCTACTATCTTTTTTTCCCACAGTTGTAAGGAGTTTATTTAGTAAAGAGAAAATAAAGGCAACACAGGAAAGTGAGCAGTGGGACTTGGTAACAGGTTGTCTACCATGTGGTCAGGGACCAACTGTTTTGTATTTTTTTTATTGTCTTTGTATCACCCAGGTTGAGCATTCTGAATAAGAAAATCTGAAATCCTAAATGCATGGAAACCAAAACTTCATTGAATGACATGATGCCACAAGTAGAAAATTCCACACCTGACTTCATGTGATAGCTTCTGTCAAAATACACACAATTACTTAGAATTTTGTATAAAATTTTTATAAAATTTTACTTATATATAATTATATATAAACATTATATATAAAATTAATGATATATAAAACAAATTATGTATGAAACAGATTAATTTTATGTTTAAATTTGTAGCACATCTCCAAGACATTAATATAAATATATAAATGATGATATTTAAGTACCTGAAATAATTTGCAGCACTTTTTTTTTTTTTGGCCAGGCCTGGAGCTTGAATTCAAGGCCTGGGTGCTGTCACTGGGCTTCTTTTTGCTCAAGGCTAGCACTGACAAAAAATAAAATAAAATAAAAATTATGAATTTATTTGGTGCTGGGGATTGAACTCAGGGCTTTGTGAATGCTAACGAGCTCATGCTGTACCACTGAGCTATTTTCCTTTTTTTTTTTTTTTGCTGGTTGTGGGGCCTGAACTCTGGGCCTGGGCACTGTCCCTCCCTTAGCTCTTCAGCTCAAGGCAAGTGCTCTACCACTTGAGCCACAGCGCTACTTCTGGCCTTTTCTGCTTATGTGGTGCTGAGGAATTGAACCCAGGGCCTCATGAATGCAAGGCAAGCACTCTACCACTGAGCTACTTTCCCACTCCCAGTGAGCTATTTTATAACCTTAGCTATTTGTTTTAGAACATACCTTGAGATTCGGCTTCTCCACTTTTGTAAAGTGATAGGAATAGGACATTCAGCCTTAAAGTCTGGTAGAAATCCTGAACTACGGATGGTTTTATTTCTTTAAACAATAAGGAATTGTAGAGCTTAGGTAAGTTATAAGTATAAAAGTTAACCTGATAAAGGACTGGAAAAATGAACCTCTTGGTTCTATTTGGTCCTCAAGTGAGATTTTTCTTTCACTAACACTTGTATCCATGTGTGGGAGTTTTAACTTATATTTACATTTTTTTCATTCTTTTTCTCTTAGGCACATAACAAGCAGTGTGGATGTATAGACATGCCAACTGTGCAGAATGGTTGCTAACTAGCTATGACAGAGCCTTTGTAAAACATTTTGTTACACAGCCCTTACTAGGTTTTCTCCTAGGTCATGCTGGGAAATAAGGATTTAAATAGTTTGAGTTTTTTTTTTTTTCTTGTTGGTGTTTTGTTTTTCAGTTTTGGGGCTTGAACTCAGAGTTTGGGCAATGTCTCTGACTGAGCTCTTTTGCTCAAGGCTAGCACTCTACTACTTTGAGCCACAGCTCTACTTCTGGTTTTCTGGTTAATTAGAGATAAGTGTCTCAGGACTTTCCCGCTCAGGCTTTGAACTGAAATCCTTAGATATTAGCCTCTTGAGTAGCAAGGATTACCAGTGTGAGTCACAGTTCCTAACTTAGTTTAGGGTTTTTATTATTAAGGTAGTGTGCAGAGGGGTTAGCATTTCATAAGTCAGGTAATGAGTACAATTCTTTTGGACAGTATCACCCTTTCCTTTGCTTTTCCCATTTTCCCTTCCAATCCTTGCCCATAGTTAATTTTCCACATATATGTATGCTGAATACCACATATACTGAATACCATGAAAATATTTAGTTTTATGTATGTTTTATTTTTATATTTAATTTAAAAGCCTAATGTGTTAGCTTTGAGTCATTGTGACAAAAACCTGAGAGTAATTAACCTAAAGGAAGAATGTTTAACTCCTTTTTTTTTTAACCATTTAGTCCATAGTTGTGTGGCTCTGTTGTTTCTCCATCTGTGATAAGGCCCAGTATCATGGTGGAGCTGCATACCTCATGGCAGCCAGGAAGCAGTGAGTATTAAGAAGGGACTGAAGACAAGAAAGACCCTTCCAGGGACTTCCCCCAGTTAGCTTCCTCCAACTAGACCTCACCTCCTGATAAGGCCATTCAGTTGTGAATTTATTCTTGGGTTAACCAATTGATGAGATTAGCAACCTCATGATTCTATCGCCTCTCACTAAAGCCACTAGCTGGGGACCAGGCCTTCAACACTTGAGTTCCTGGTATCATTCGAGATCCCAACTATAACACTTAATAAACTAGAGCTGACTTTCAAGGAGCTATTTCTGTGCTGGCAAAGATTCACATAGTAAGCATGAGTTGAGGAGAGAGGATTTATAAAAAGTACCAAAAGAAAGTAGATTGACTCTTGCAGATAAATTTCAGTTGTTCATTATTTTATCCTACGTTTTTATTTTATTTTTTAACCTTCCTACCCAACTAAAGAGAGGTAAAATGAAAGTAATGATCTATCTGAATGCCTTTTTTCCCCTGCCCTGCCCTGCCCTATCCTACCCTACCTTCACCTCTCTTCTCTCCTCCCCTCTCCTCCCTTTCTCCTCCCTTTCTTCCTCCCTCCCTCAGCAAGTGGCTCATACCAGTAATCCTACCTGTTGAGGAGGCTGAGATCTGAGGGTAGAGGTTCAAAGTAAACCCGGGCAGGAAAATCTGTGAGGAAAAAAAATGGTATTAGGAAAAACTACTTATCATTTTGAAATTGAGATAGGTATATGGAATGAAAGACTTGAAGCCAGTAGCTTTAAAAATACATTCTAGAGCCAGGTGCCAGTGGCTCATACCTGTAATTCTAGCTGTTCAGGAGGCTGAAATCTGAGGATCATGGTTTGAAGCCAGCCAAGGTAGGCAAATCCAACTGACCAGCAAAAAGCTGAAAGTGAAGGTATCATTAAAGTAGTAAAGCAGCAACCCAAGGAGAGAACTTGAAGCCCAAGTTCAAACCCTAAATATGGGAAAAAAGATGAAAATATTTTATGCCAGCTGGGCGTCGTGGCTCATGCCTATAATCCTAGCTGCTCAGGAGGCTGAGATCTGAGGGTTGGGGTTCAAAGCCAGCCCAGGCAGGAAAGTCTCTGAGACTCTTATCTCTAATAAACCACTCAGAAAACTGGAAGTAGCTGTGACTCAAGTGGTAGAGCACTAGCCCTGAGCTGAAGAGCTGAGGGACAGTGCCCAGGCCCAGAGTTCAAGCCCCACAACCACAAAAAAAAAAAAAAATTATGCCCACTGTAATGGTGTATGCCTATAACCCCAACACTCAAGAGACAAAGATAGGAGGAGCCACATGTTCAAGAACAGTCTAGATCTCATTGAGATTATCTTAAATAAATAAATCCATAAAACCAACAAACATAAACATAAATATTGACTAGTAAAGATTTTGTCCTTATTGATGTTAATTCAGTGTATTAGACTAGAAGACAGATTTTAAAAATTAAATAGTAAATTAAAGTGATTGACTAAAATGAGTATTATTTTATTTCTGTATTTAATATATTTTATGTATATATCCAACCACATAGTTTAGCTATCATTATATAGAAGCATCAGCTTTATTTTTAAGGACGTATTTGTCTTTTAGCTTGTCAGAGATCAGGACTTAAATCTATCTGAGCTTAGTAAATACTGACATATATGTAGCAGGCATTTTTTTGGCAAGATTTTATTATCAGGACTTTATTATCAGACCTTATTATCTAGACTTTATCAATCTAGATAATGATTTTGTGTGTCAGGAATTTTATGTTTAAAACTCTAGTATCTGACTCAGACCTGGTTTTGAGTACTGATCTTGCCTAGGTGACCTTACTTAACCTTTCTGAGCCTCAGGTCCCACATTTGCACAACAGACATTGTGAAGTGTTACTTAGCAATTAAAAGGAATGCATTATTGTTACACATTACAGTTTGAATGGATCTCAAAGCCATTATACAGACTGAATGATTCTAGCTATATGAAGTTCTGAAAGAGGCAAAACAATGCCCTGGGTTTGATCCCCAGTATTGAAAAAAGATAAAACACAAGTAGTTTTTTTTTTTTTAAAGCAAAACTATGGAGACAGGAAAAACATCATGATTTTTAGGGGTTAGAAATGGGGGAAAATGGGTGCGGGGGGAGGGGGTCATGCCTGTAATCCTAGCTACTCAAGAGGCTGAGATCTGAGGATCATGGTTCAAAGCCAGCCCAGGCAGGAAAGTCCATGAAACTCTATCTCCAATAAACCACCAGAAAACCTGAAGTGGCACTGTAGCTCAAGTGGTAGAGCCCTAGCCTTGAGCTGAAGAGCTGCAGGACAGCGCTCAGGCCCAGAGTTCAAGCCCTGTGGCTGACAAAAAAAAGGAGGAAAAAAATGTTACTACCAAGGGACAATGTGAGAAGATTTTTGAATCATGAAACTATTCTACATTCTCTTTGTGGAGATGGTTACATGATTATACATATATCTATATATTAAAACTTATAGAAATTGATCAAGATGCATTATATTCATAAACTGCTTTTAAAAATCTCATAGGAAAATTTCCTACCCCTAATAGAATGTCTTGAAATTGCATTAGGAAGTGATGGGATTAGGAAGAGTAATGGGGGGTTGATTGTAGTATATTGTATTTATTAATGAAAATGTCACAATGAAATCTTCCCCTTATATGGCTAATGTGTGCTGAAAAAAAGAAAAAGAAAAAAGAAACAAAGGAAAGGAGAGAGGGAAAAAAAAAAAAGCTGAGTCTTGGTGGCTCACATCTGTAATCCTAGCTACTGTGGAGGCTGAGATCTGAAGATTGAAGTTTGAAACCAGTTCAGGCAGGAAGCTCTGTGAAGAGACTCTTACCTCCCAATGAATTTCCAAAAAAGCCAGAAGTGGAGCTGTGGTTCAAGTATTAGAGAAGTAGCTTTGAGCAAAAGAAGCTCAGAGACAGCACCTAGGCCCTGAGTTCAAGCCCCAAGACTAGCACCAAAGAAAAGAAAAAGAAAAGGAAATAATGTCCACTTAGAAGTCAATTTACTGTATATTATTTTATTTATTTATTTTTTGTTTTGGTTTTTGTTTTGCCAGTAATGGTGCCTGAACTCTGGGCCTGGACACTGTCCCTCAGCTCTTCAGCTCAAGGCTAGTGTTCTACCACTTGAGCCATAGTACTACTTCCAGCTTTTTCTGCTTATGTGGTGCTGAGGAATCGAACCCAGGGCCTCATGCATACAAGGCAAGCACTCTACCACTGAGCCACCTTCCCAGCCCCACTGTATATTATTTTAAAAACTAAATTAGGGGCCAAGCACCAGTGGCTCACACCTGTAATCCTAGCTACTCAGAGGCTGAGATCTGATGATCAAGGTTCAAAGCTAACTCTGACAGGAAAGTCCATGAGCCTCTTTATTTCCAATAAATCACCAAAAAACTGGAAATGGCTCTGTGGCTCAAGTGGTAGAGCCCTACACTTGAGCTGAAGAGCTCAGCGACAGTGCCCAAGCCCAGAGTTCAAGCCCTGTGATCGGCAAAAAAACCCAAAACAAAACAAAACTAAATTAGGCCAAGCATGTCTAGTATATGCATAGAGTCCCAGCTACTCAGGAAGTTGGGATGGGAACCAGCCTGAGCGCCATAGTGTAAAGTAAGTAAGCAAGTAAATAAATAAGCAAGTAAAATGCCATAAATGGGGAAAGTAATAAAATATTTCTTATAAGGTCATTGTAAAAGATGAAAATTAAGAGAATGAAAGTTAAATGTTTTAGTTCTGACTTGTATTTAGTACCTAACAACTAAATGTTGTTTTATTGTTATTTTAGACATTATCATTGAAAGTACGATATTAAATATAGCAACATTCATTGAAAGGATGAAGGTATAACCTTAACACCATCTGCATAGGTAAAGTCAATAAACTGAGAAAAATGAGTAACCATGAGTCAGATGGAGTGTATTTTCACATGACTTGGCAAGAACCTTGAGGTCTTCTGGAAGGTAAGGGAAGATTAGGCTTAGTATTTCTGGAGTATCTGCAGTTGGCTTCTTGTCTGGCTGCATATACAGTTTCCTAGCTATTTTTCAACAAAATAATTTTAGTTTCAGTATCTGCAGCCCCCTTCGCTGGCTTAAGATTAAATATGCAATTTGGATTGAGCAAACTGATCAAAGAGGGAGCTGGAAATGGTTCTCATACTTGGAAGATGATAGTTGTTGGTTTGTATAACAGCTGTAGCTTCCAAAGCCATTTCTTCCTGCCAGCCACGGTCTTGATTAGACAGTGACAAGCACTAAGAGTAGAACAAGCATTATTGAAGAGCTGAAAAAAGTTAAGGTCACAGTGGCATTGTAGTTGTACCAGCAATGAGAAGAGGCTCTAAGTTGAAACCTTGATTTTATCAGCAGGTGGGGTTGTTGATTTGTATAGGAGCTCAGAACCTAAATCAAAACTGGTTGAAATGGTAGAAAGGATTCTGACCTTTAACTGACTGTAATACTAGTTAGCACTTACCAGTCTATGAATTAGTTGTTGTTTTTTTAAACCCAGTACTGGAGATTGAACTCATGAATTACTTTTATTTAGCTAATGACTCTGGAATTCGGGAAATGGGAAAAAAAGAATGCTTAGGGTTCTGTACAAAGAGCCTTGGTTTAGAAATGATCTAAATTTTCCTAATTTCTTTACCACTATGACACTAAATTTGAGGGAAAGTTTCTTATTTGATTTATCTCTTTCATAGCTTCTCTTACTGTATGGATAATTGCTAACTCATTGATTGCTGAAAAAAGAGTCATCACTCTTTTTTGGCTATGAAGAGATGATGCAAAAATAAACCTGTCATTTGACTTTGTTTTTTGTTTTTTTTCAGTTCCCTGTTAGTTAAGCTAGGGGTAATCAGGACAGTGGTTTAAAATATAAGAGGATTAGTATTGTTAAGTCATCATAATTGGTTGTAGAACTCTTAATATAGTTAAAAATTGACTTGTAGCTTTCAAAGATATGTAAATTCTATCTTGCCATACCAAGAAAAAGAAGTTATGCTGATCTATACCTTCTAAATGAAAAGAGTTGGATTAAGTACTTTTTAAAATAGTACTGTTGACACTTGATCAGGGTCCAGGATCATCTCTAACTGATGGCTTATGGGGTAGTTCATGGAATTTTGAAGCATTGTATACAGGATAACAGAATTCATGTGCTCTATAACCATTTTGTAGTTATAAATGTAGACATTGGTAATTTTGCAAGGGAGGAGGTCAAGGAGCATGTCTTAAACATGACTCTCAACTGGGTGACTTTTGCCCCATTAGAGGATACCCAGCAATATCTAGAGACATTTTCATTGTCTCATCTAGAGGAAAGATATACCACTGGTGGTATCTAATAGGTGAAGGCTAGAAGATAGGCTACTAAATATCCTAGGATGTCCTTATGATACAGAATTACCTTGCTTAAACAATCAAAAGTGCCCAATGCTAAAAGCCTTGGTATAAAATTTACATCTATGTTTTCTTTTTCTTTTTTTCTTTTGTTTCTCTGTCCCCTCTCTCCTTCCCTTCCTTTTGGGGTGGGGAGAACCTTTGGAACTTAACCACTCAGGGTCTTATGCTTACCAGTCAGGTACTCTACACCTGAGCAATGCCCTCAGCTCTTTTGCTTTAATTATTTTTTAAATAGGTTCTCATATTTATGTCAGGTCTGGACCATCGTTTTCCTTTTTAACCCTTCCTTCATAGCTAGGATAACAGATGTGCACCAGGGTGGCCAGCTATTTATTGGTTGAGATGGGGGTCTTGTAAGTCTTTTGCCCAGGTTAGCCTCACACCATGATTCTCCTGGTTTCTGCATGACCTACTGGGCCTAATTGTTTCTGTTTGGGGGAGTTTTGTTTTTTGTTTTTTTTTTTTTTTGGTCCGGTTGTGGGGCCTGAACTCTGGGCCTGAGTGCTGTCCCTCAGCTCTTCAGCTCAAGGCTAGTACTCTACCACTTGAGCCACAGCGCCACTTCCGGCTTTTTTTTTCTTTTTGCTTATATGGTGCTGAGGAATCGAACCCAGGGCCTTGAGCATGCAAGGCAAGTGCTCTACCACTGAGTCAACTTCCCAGCCCTTTTTTTTTTTTTATGCTTGTCTTATGGCTTGAAGTCAGGGCATGAGCACTGTCCCTGAGCCTCTTTGTGCTCTACCACTTAAGCCACAGTGCTTTCTTCTGGCTTTTTCTGAGTAGTTTATTGGAAATAAAGAGTCTCACAGACTTTCCTGCCTAGACTGGCTGAGATGATCTCAGCCTTCTGAGTAGCTGGGATTATAGGCATGAGCCATTGGCATTTTTTTTGGGGGGGGGTCTGGTCCTGGGGCCTGAAATCTGGGCCTAGGCGCTGTCCCTCAGCTCTTCAGCTCAAGGCTAGTGCTCTACCACTTGAGCCACAGCGCCACTTCTGGCCTTTTTCTTATGTGGTGCTGAGGAATCAAACCCAGGACCTGGAGCATGCAAGGCAAGTGCTCTACCACTGAGCCACCTTCCCAGCCCAAGGGTTTTTTTTTTTGTTGTTGTTGTTGTTGTTGTTTTGCCCATTGTTGGGCTTGAACTCTGGGCCTGGACCCTGTCCCTAAGCTCTTCAGCTCAAGGCTGATATTTGAGCCACAGTGCCACTTCCTGTTTTCTGTGTGTTAATTGGAGATAAGAGTCTCTCAGCCTTTCCTGCCCAGACTGGCTTTGAACCTTGATCCTCAGATATCAGCCTCCTGAGTAGCAAGGATTACAGGCATGAGCCATCGACTGTTTTTGTTGTTAATTGGATAACTTTTGGATCTTTAACTTAGAGCTAGGAAATGTTTCTCTTTTTCCATTACTACTTTAACCCTATTATACTAAATTAAATCTTTACTAAAACTTAAAAAAAAAGGAATTGGATAATTTTATTGGGAGGTAAGCTTCAGCAAGAAGGTGACATGCTAATGGAGCAGCCATATTCATGTTCAATGAATATGATTGAAGAAGAGATGGGGATAAGAAAGATAATGGGTCAGTTTGATTTGGATACATGTATACATGTACAGAAATGTCCCAATGGAACTCTCCTTTGTACAACTAATGTAAGCTAACAAAAAGTTGCAAAATAAAATGAATATTATAGTGTTAGCTTGTCTATTTAGATCTTTATCCATTTGATTTAATCAATTAATTTATTTATTTTTGTCAGTCCTGGAGCTTGAACTCAGGGCATGAGCGTGTCCCTGAGCTTCTTTTGCTCAAGGCTAGCACTCTACCATTTGAGCCAGAGTGCCACTTCTGGCTTTTTCTGTTTAGAATTGAACCCAGAGCTTCATGAATGCTAGACAAGCATTCTACCACTAAGCCACATTCCCAGCCTGATTTAATTTTTATATATAGTATGAACTAGTTGTCCAGCCTTATTCTTTTGTCTGTGGATATCTAGTCTGTTAGCCTCAGTTGTTGAAAAGATTGTTCTTTTCCCATTAAAGTCTTGACACCCTTGTCAAAATCAATTGATAATGATTCCACTGAAAAATTGTTTTTAGCTATACAGATTTCTTCTGAAAAAGCCTTATACAAAGCCTTCCTTGGAAAAGTTTTGATGCTATAGCTGCCTAAATAATTCAGCTAGATGCTGATGGCTCACACCTATACTACTAACTACTCAGGAGGCTGAGATTTGAGAATTGCCATTTCCAGTCAGCCTGGAATGTCAGTCAGCCATGATCAAAAAAAGCTCAGTTAGAGCATAGGGCCCCAGAGTTCATGCTCAGTACTGGCACTTACATTCATACATATATGCATGCACATATGCACATACACATATGCACACACATGTGGAATAATTCAAGTTATTTCCATATGAATGCTTAATGGAATAGATTAGAAGTTAAGATGTCTGTCTCAATGCTTACTTTTATCATATACTCAGGCATTAAAATTGTGAATGACCCAATGACTATGTTATTCACCTCTGTACTAAGTCCTGTGAATTCCCTAACATTGTTATTGTTTCATGATACACTGCAATATACAAATCCAACATTTAACCTTTTTCAAAAATTTCCTTAGCTATTCCTGAATCTTTTATACATACCATTTTATATAATCCTAAAATAAGCCTATGGGTTATTTTTTCCTATTGGGTTTTCCTATTGGGTTTTTTTTCCATTTTCATTTTACAGAGGTGGAAACTGAAGCTTAGAGAAATGAATTTCCTATGACCACACTAGACTTGAATTCCAATGTCTTTTACTCCACAGCCACTCATTTACAGAACATATAATGAGGTTTTCATTCTCAGCTGAATTATTCTATAGAAATAAAATAATTACAAAATGTATCCAAACAGGAAAATGGTACAGAGGTTTAAGTTGAAGCCGATGTATACTTAGGAGGAAGATCTTAAACTATATTTAAGGTTCATTGACTTTTCATACTGTATATTCTGATTTAGAAAGGGGATACAGGAAATGGCGCTGTGGCTCAAGTGGTAGAGTGTTCACCTTGAGCTGAAGAGCTCAGGGACAGCGCCCAGACCCACAGTTCAAGCCCCACATCTGACACACACACAAAAATAAAGTATAATGTAGAAAGGAGATACAGATGATTCTCTGAATACTTGTTTATGGTTTGAACCATGCCTTTGGTACTTTATGTTCTTTTTGTTGTTTGCTTAGTTGCTTGCTAGTTCGGAGGCTTCAACTCAGAGCCTCAGGTTTGCTCTTCTTTCTTGTACTCTTTTTTTTTTTTGGTGTGGGGGGGTGGTCTAGTCATAGGGCTTGAACTCTGGGCCTAGGTGCTGGCCCTGAGCTCTTCAGCTCAAGGCAAGCACTCTACCACTTGAGCCATAGCGCCACTTTCTGATTTTCTGGTGGTTAATTGGAGATAAGAGTCTCATGGACATTCCTGCCTGGGCTGGCTTTGAACTCGGATCCTCAGATCTCAGCCTCTTGAGAAACTAGGATTATAGGCGAGAGCCATTGGCACCCGGCTTGCTCTCCTATCTTGCTTGTAGCTGGTGCTCTATCACTTAAGCCAATGCCTCCAGCTTGGCTTTATGCTGATTAATTAGGATGGATTTTTGTGGATTTTGTGGATTTTTCTGCTTAGGTTAGATTCAAACTACTATCTTCTAGGTCTCAGCTTCCTGGGAGTAACTAGGATTACAGACATGAGCTACCAGTGCCCATTATGCTGTGGTTATTTTTGAGATAGTCTCACTTTTTTACCTAGCTTTTTTGACTTTGTTCTTCCTATTTATGCTTTGCCATTGCTAGGATGACAGGCACATGCCACCATGTCTAGCTTTTTATTGGTTGAGGATGGGGTCTTAAGAACTTTTTTTCACAGTCTCTAACAGTGAACCTCCTAATCTCTACTGCCTCTAGAATTAGCCTAGATCTCTGCTTATAGACACTACCCTCTAGTACCTAGGATTATAGGTATGAGCCACTATAGTTTAATTCTTTATTTTATTTTATTTATTATTTTTTTTTGGGTCCGGTCATGGGGCCTGAACTCTGGGTCTGGGCACTATCCCTCAGCTCTTCAGCTCAAGACTAGCGCTCTACCACCTGAGCCACAGCACTACTTCCGGCTTTTTTTCTTTTTGCTTATGTGGTGCTGAGGAATCGAACCCAGGGCCTCAGGCATGCAAGGCAAGTACTCTACCACTGAGCCACCTTCCCAGCCCTAGTTTAATTCTTTTTAATTTAATTTTTAATTTTAGAGCTTGGGGTATAGCTCAGAGTAAGAGCATTTGCCTAGCATTTGTGAGGCCCTGGTCTATCCCTAGCCTGACAAAAAAATAATATAATAAAAATTCAAAGACATTTGAAACATCAGAAGGAGTTATAAATCTTGTGATATTATATACTGAAAACATAATCTTTACATTGTAATTAAGCATAAGAAAATGTTCTTTCTTACTTGATCATAAGTAAATTTACAAAATTTTATATAAGCCAGGGAAGGGGTAACATTGTCCAAAAGGAAATGTACTCATTACTCAACTTACGTAACTGTAACTCTTCTGTACATTCCCTTTATAATAACAAAAAATAAAATAAAATTTTGTATAAGAGATTAGAACATTAAGAATTGAGGTAAGGCATTCTGGTCAGGATCCAAGAATGGGCTATAACAGATTAATTGACCACTTCAGATTATATGCAGAATTATGTGTATATGTGTGTGAACATATGCATACGCGTATAAACACACTTAGTTGGAGAGAAGCTCCAATTCAGTAAGATCTCCAATGCAGCTATTATGATCTAATTTTTAAATCTCTGAATTTGTGCAAGTAACTTAAGCTCTCTCTGGTTGATAGTACTGGGGATTGAACTCAGGGTCATTTTTTGCTAGACTGGCACTTGAGTCACACCTTTAATCTCTTTTTAACATTGGTTATTTCTGAGGTTGAGTCTCACTTCAAATTTGATATTTGGCATGTTCCTGTCCATTGTGCTTCCCCTATAGCCACAATAACAGGCATGTTCCATACCTAGCCATTGGTTGAGATGGAGTCTTGGGAACTTATTATTGCCAGGGCTGGCCACTGACCATGATGCCCTGATTTCCACCTCCCAAGGTGGCACCATTATACTCGACTTCAGATACTCTTAGTAACCCTGCTTCTTCCACTCTTGTGTGACTAGTGGATGGGCAACTGTTACTTTAGATTGTTTTTAATGTCACCAAAGAGTTAATGTTGTTATTATTATTAGCTTAAGTTGTTGAAAACGTGGAATCTGCCAGCTATCTATTTTGAATTAAGTCTGAAGCTGATCTTATTTCTTCATGTTATAAGTTAGTGTCCTGCCGGTTAGGCCATGTGTCCAGATAGTGGGCAGCAGGTAAGTGCTGACATTTTGATGGCCACATCATATTTCAGGGATCTATGAAAAGGCTTGTAATGGCCATGAAAACTAGCCAAGAATCTCTTTGCCATGGACAAATGGGAGAAGTTACTAAATTTAGCTGACATTAAGCTGTAAATTACTTTAAAGGTGGAAAAGGATTCTATTCAGAGGCTATCTAGAATTTCCATTTATTAAAAGACTTATGTGCTGTATGGGCTTTTGTCTCCAGAAAAGTATTGACTTCTTCTTTTCCCATATTCATTTCTGTTATCTTAGGAAGATGATTTTTAGCAATTATTGAGACCTGGACTTCAGTGTTTCCGGGTAGTCTCAGATGAATGATCATAATTAAAGCTTAGTTTGAGGCTTTTTTTAAGTTTTGGGTTTTTATTTTTGGGTCCATTCGTGGGGCCTGAACTCTGGGCTTGGGCGCTATCCCTCAGCTCTTCAGCTCAAGGCTAGCGCTCTACCACTTGAGCCACAATACCACTTCCGGCTTTTTTTTCTTTTTGCTTATGTGGTGCTGAGGAATCGAATCCAGGGCCTCAGGCATGCAAGGCAAGCGCTCTACCACTGAGCCACCTTCCCAGCCCTGAGGCTTTTTTTAAATGCACAGAATTATAGAGATATTGCATGAAATACACCCAGTTATTTTTGTTTTTTTTTTGTTTTTGGTCGGCCGTGGGGCTTGAACTCTGGGCCTAGGCGCTGTCCCTCAGCTCTTCAGCTCAAGGCGAGCGCTCTACCACTTGAGCTACAGCGCCACTTCCGGTTTCCTGGTGGTTTATTGGAGATAGGAGTCTCACGGTCTCTCCTTCCCCGGGCTGGCTTTGAACCTAGATCCTCAGATCTCAGCCTCCTGAGTAGCTAGGATTATAGGCGTGAGCCACCAGCGCCCGGCTCCAGTTTTTGATTTTGAGAGAAATAGGGGTGTTGGAGATGTAGCTTAGTGTTAGAGCACTTTGCCTAACGTGTGAAGCCTTGAGTTTGATCCCTAGCTGCAAAACAACAATAACAAAACAACAGCAGCCAGGCATGCCTGTAACTGTAGCACTTAGAGGCTGAGGCAAAAGGATGTGTGGCTTTGAGGCCAGCCTGGCTACATAGTGAGACCCTTTCTTAAAAAAACAAAAACAATCTGGGAACCAGTGGCTCATACCTGTAATCCTAGCTACTCAGAGGAGGCTGAGATCTGATGCTTATGGTTCAAAGCCAGATCAGTCAGAATAGTCCATGAAATTCTTATTTTCAATTAATCAACAAAACAAAAAACAAACTGGGAAGTGGAGCTATGGTTCAAGTGTAGAGTGCCATCCCTGAGCAAAAAAGCTAAGGGACAGTGAGAAGGCCCTGAGTTCAAGCCTTAGTACTAGCACAAGAAAACAAAAATACTTGGCAATTAAAGATTCCTATTGGGGCTGCGAATGTGGGTTAGTGGTAGAGTGCTTGCCTAGCATGCATGAAGCCCTGGGTTTGATTCCTCAGTACCACACACAGAGAAAGCAAAAAAAAAAAAAAAAAAAAAAGAAAAGAAAAATACTTGACCAGAACTCTCTTAATAGAGGATATCTGAGTAATCTATAATAAACACTTTTAAGCCGGGCGCTGGTGGCTCACACCTGTAATCCTAGCTACTCAGGAGGCTGAGATCTGAGGATTGAGGTTCAAAGCCAGCCCGGGCAGGAGAGACCGTGAGACTCCTATCTCCAATAAACCACCAGAAAACTGGAAGTGGCGCTGTAGCTCAAGCGGTAGAGCGCTTGCCTTGAGCTGAAGAGCTGAGGGACAGCGCCCAGGCCCAGAGTTCAAGCCCCACGACCGACAAAAAAAATAAAAATAAAAAAATAAACACTTTTAAAAGGTATCCAACTTTGTCAGTGATCGGATAAATTCAAAACCATGGTGGAATGAATACACATAGAAGATAGTGCCAAGTGATAACAAAATGTGGATGGAGCCTTGAGATTTCTGGGTCCTGGTTACATGGACACATTTGTGAAAAATCATTGAATTTATACTTAGGAGGTTATATATTTCAACTTAAAAGTTTCCTAGTTCAGGCTGGGAAGTTGGCTCAGTGGTAGAGTGCTTGCCTCATATACATGAGGCCCTGGGTTCAGTTCTTCAGCACCACATAAGCTGAAAAAAGCCTGAAGTGGCACTGTGGCTCAAGTGGTAGGGCGCTAACCTTGAGCTGAAAAGCTGAGGGACAGAGCCCATGCCCAGAAGAGTTCAGCCCTCAAGACTGACATACATACATACATACATACATACATAAGTGAATAAATAAATAAATTCCTAGTTCAGGAGTTTATGGTCCACGTCTACAATCTAGTTACTTGGCAGGTTGAGATCTGAGGATTGTGGTTCAAAACCAGTCTAGTCAGGAAAAACCATGAAACTCTTATCTCCAGCTTACTACCACAAAAGCTGGAAGTAGGACTCTGAAGTGGTAAAGCACTAGCTTTGACAGAAAAGCTCAGGGACAGCGCCCAGTCCCTGAGTTCAAGCCCCCGGACTGGCACAAAAAATCAGTAAATGTTCCTTAAAAAAAAGATGAATTTGCATATGCTAAGAAATAATTTCGGCTTACTCACTAGTTTGTGAACCCATAGAGCAGGAATCAGACTCATGTCTGAGAAAAATTATGACTTGTCTTGGTTCTTTAGAATAACTCTTGGATAGTTGAAAGAGTAAAATTTAAATCTGTGAATGTAAGGGTGACTATTTTGTGTTTGATTATTTTGGTCATCAACACTAATAAGATGGCCTATAGAGAGACACATGCAAAATTATTAAAATGAGAGCCAGAGATGTAGCTTAAGGGGTCAGGCACTGCCTAGCAAGTGTGAAGCACTGAGGTCAACTTCCAGTACCACCAAAAATAAAAGTAAAGATTACCAATGTGAAAGGGCAGGAAGGAGGTGTATTTCCCCTGGCAAAACTGAAATTTGGTCTTTAGTGAACTCAGTGTGTGACTTTTCTTAATGTTGTTCACAATATCTTTTCTGAGATATTTCATCTCTACTTCTTGTGTATTATGTTTATTTAGATATTGGTATTATGGTATTTATTTTATATATTTATGTTTTTGAAAATTTGAGGTCTTTCAAGTTGTAGTTTTGCACCCTCTTGTTTGTGTGTCAGGACCTTCATTTATTATTAATTGTGAAATGAGAAGCAAAGCTTTTGTCTCCCAGAATTTCTCCCCGTTCTGGATCTGCAGTCAGAAAGTTTTATTTATTTATTTATTTTTGTCAGTCGTGGGGCTTGGACTCTGGGCCTGGGCGCTGTCCCTCAGCTCTTCAGCTCAAGGCGAGCGCTCTACCACTTGAGCTACAGTGCCACTTCCGGTTTTCTTGTGGTTTATTGGAGATAAGAGTCTCAGAGTCTCTCCTGCCCGGGCTGGCTTTGAACCGCGATCCTCACATCTCAGCCTCCTGAGTAGCTAGGATTATAGGCGTGAGCCACCAGCGCCCGGCAGTCAGAAAGTTTTAATAAGAAGCTAATTGAGTGATGTTGAATTAGTTCTAGAAATTGCTTTGAATTTTAGCTTTATTCTATGTTTCTTTGTTATAAACACACATTCAGGGCTGGGAAGGTGGCTCAGTGGTAGAGTGCTTGCCTTGCATGCAAGAGGCCCTGGGTTCGATTCCTTAGCACCACATAAGCAGAAAAAGCTGGAAGTTGGGCAGGGAAGGTGACTCAGTGGTAGAGTGCTTGCCTTGCATGCATGAAGCCCTGGGTTTGATTCCTCAGCACCACATAAGCAACAAGAAAAAAGCCGGAAGTGACACTGTGGCTCAAGTGGTAGAGCGCTAGCCTTGAGCTGAAGAGCTGAGGGACAGCGCCCAGGCCCAGAGTTCAGGCCCCATGACCGGAC
>NW_012267252.1:5829526-5837497 GCF_000151885.1 Dipodomys ordii
AAAAAAAAAAGCTGGAAGTGGTGCTGTGGCTCAAGTGGTAGGGTGCTGGCCTTGAGCTGAAGAGCTGAGGGACAGCACCCAGGCCCAGAGTTCAGGTCTCAAGACCAGCAAAAACAAGAACAACAACAACAAAAACCCACACATTCACTCACACTCATACACACACACATATTTGGCCAGTTTGTGACTCACACCTAATCCTAACTACTCAGGAAGTTGAGATCTGAGGATTGTGGTTCAAAGCCTTCCCTGGCAGTAAAGTCCATGAGATTCTTTGTTTTTGGTCATGGGGCCTGAACTCTGGGCCTGGGTCCTGTCCCTTAGCTCTTCAGCTCAAGGCAAGTGCTCTACCACTTGAGTCACAGCACCACTTCCAGCTTTTTTTGCTTATGTGGTGCTGAGGAATTGAACCCAGGGTCTCATGAATACAAGGCAAGCACTCTACCACTGAGCCACCTTCCTAGCCCTCCATGAGATTCTTACCTCCAATTACCCACAAAAAAGCCCAAATTGGCTTAAGTGGTAGAGTATTAGCCTTGTGCAAAAAAACTCAGGGACAGCACCAAACAAACAAACCAGAAAAGAACTATTTGTAAAACAATGAAACCTGTTGAAATTGTTTTAAGAAGGGAGAGTGGGATTGCAAGTGACACAGGCAGTGGGGATCAGGATACATTGTATGCATGTGTGGAAATGCACAGTGAACCCCCCCCCCACCTTGTGCCCCCAATGTATGCTAATAAAATTATGTAAATAATTTTAAGTAACTTTATAAATAATTTTTAAATAAGTAAATAAATTCATGCAAAAATATAATATTTTGGCTCTTGGCTTACATTTGTATTTAGGAAAAATATGACTATATCATA
Organism: Dipodomys ordii; assembly: GCF_000151885.1. Taxonomy (NCBI): domain Eukaryota; kingdom Metazoa; phylum Chordata; class Mammalia; order Rodentia; family Heteromyidae; genus Dipodomys; species Dipodomys ordii. The sequence continues at coordinate 5,830,396 of NW_012267252.1, forward strand.
TATATCATTTATATATATGTGCACATCATCATTTCTGTTTGGCTTGAAGGATTGTGCTAGATACTGTGGAATTTTAGAACAAGACCATATGGATAGTTGTGAGGTTTAGATGAATTTGTTATTGGTAGAAGTTGGTGAATTGGAAAGATGATAGATAATATTCATGTATTTCTTATTCAAGTCTAGTCTATTATTGTTTGATGTCAGAGTAAAATGTGTCAGTGCTGAAAAAGAAGAAATTTGACAGGATGGAAAAACTTGTACCTCATGTTTTCTACTGAACAAGAGGAGATTATATTTTCAAACTAGCTTCCTGAAATGAAGTTGAAGCTGTACATCTGTTTGCTTATTCTTTTTAGCTTTTACTTTAGTTTTTTTTAATCTTTCCTAGTAATCTTTTAACTGGTACTGACTAACTGTTATTTCTGTATTGGCTGAAATTTTTTTTTAATCTATATGAGGTTACTCTTCCAGATTATTCAGCTATTGGCATTATAGGCATGTATGCAGATTTGAAATCTAGTGATTACAAGCACTAGTTTTACCTAGGACTATTAGAAAACCTTAACAACATTAGACTAAAAGAAATTCGAGTTTTGCACATAACTTTGTAAGGTTATTCAATTTGTGGCCTGTATACCAAGGATTTTTTTTTTTTTAACCAGCCCAAGCTACATTTGCAGCAGGGATTGAGGAAGAGGTTGGTTTTCTATTTATTAGAGGTGACATGAGCAGTGGGGCAGCGTCAAAGAGGCCATGTTGCTCTTGCTAAATATACATCCCTGACAGTTGGATAATAGGTTCCAGGAAGTTCAGTGGAAAATTAAAACAAAGCAACATTTATAGCTGATTGAACTTGAAAAGCCATTTTGGTGTTGAATGGCAAATATGTGGACTTCAGCATTCCTGGAGCCTGATGCATCCTGCTGGATGGCTCTGTCCTGTGTACATGATGGCCTGGGGACTCTGCAGGGTGTGAGCTGCTCTCCTTTAGAGGGTGCTTTGAGGAAAGAAAGTTTGTTGCCAGAAGTCTCCTTCCCATAGAATTATATAACACAAGTTCCCCATGTCCAGGGAGCATCTTTCTTCTACTAGTTTGAAGGCTTAATTTGTTAGAAGGACAGGAATGTCTGGCATGGGACAGGGGAACTCTTAAGTACTATAAATACTCTCTGTCACTCTGTATTGGGGCTGGAGCTCTAAGCAGATTACTGTGGACTGTACATATGATCTTAACATGATAACACTTCTGATTAATGTCCCATGTTGTCCTGAAGCTTAAGCCCTAAGATTGGCCTATGACAAGAAAGCTCTAGACTACATGTGAGATGATTAATTTCCTTAGACCAGGAAAGAAACTGCCAGGGAAATGAAAGTAGGGAGAGAATTGAGCCTTTTACAATTATCAAGAAAAAGTTATCAGATGATCCTACCTTTTCTCTAGTGCAATTCTTTTTTTTTGGTCCAGTCGTGGGGCTGAACTCTGGGCCTGGGCACTGTCCCTCAGCTCTTCAGCTCAAGACTAGCGCTCTACCACTTGAACCACAGTGCCACTTCTGGCTTTTTTTTTCCTTTTTGCTTATGTGGTGCTGAGGAATCGAACCCAGGGCCTCATGCATGCAAGGCAAGCGCTCTCCCACTGAGCCACTTCCCAGCTCCTAGTGTAATTCTTATGCTACTATTACTGTGGTATTTATCTTGTAACTTGACTCAGATGTTTGTTGTTACCTTGGGCTATTGGTAAGGTGATGAGAAAGCCCCTGTCCCTTAACTCCTCCATCCCTTGAGAACTTCATCTAAACTAGCAACACTGTCAGGATAACATGATGGTAGTGGCACTGTAGCTCAAGTGGTAATGTGCTAGCCTTGATCTGAAGAGCTCAGGGACAGCGTCCAGGCCCAGAGTTCAAGCCCCATGACCAAGAAAATTAAAAATAAAGAAAAGAAAAAAAGGGGATAACATGAATTGTGGCTTTGGGCCTAATCTCTTCTATTCCCACTCAAGTAAACTAATTTTGTTAGCTGTAGAATCAACCATTCCTTTGCTCCATCAGTTTTCCCACAGTTGAACTTCTCCAGTAGAACTGAAGGTACACAGGGTCCCTGACTTCACAGAACATTTCCCCATCAAACATGGTTTTCTTCCCTTGCTTTGTGTGCTGAAAAACAAAGATCTAACTAATAATTCCCTCCAGCTCCTCTTTTACTTCATGAAAAGCTTAGGTGAACCCTATCTTTAAACATCCTTCCCATTAGTATAGTGGAATGTTTATAAACAGAAAATATTCTCTCTCTGCTCCACTCTGCAGTGGGGTTGAGGAATATAATGTGCTTACTGGATCCCTTTCTCTTCTGTTCAGCAGTAGGCATACCAGCTCTATGCTTAGGTTGCTTGTCAAGCATTTATAAACTTTGGATAACTTTTCACAGGCCCTCAGTTTGCTTATATAATGATGCTACTGAAATCTAGCTTTCAGCTCAAAAACTTTTTGGTAGAAGCCTAACTATTCTAGTTGACAGTTGCATCCATTTCAAGGCAATCTTAGAAGCTGACTCCTGTTATCTGTGCAGGTTGAAGGTTCTTAGTTGTTCACACTTTTGGTGTTCCCAAACATGAAAGCAGTGCTGCAGATAGAAGCAGCTATGTCAGTTTGATTTCTTCAACAGATAACTCAGCTCTTAATATTTATTCCTGTTATGCTTGTAAAGTCACTAAGGAAAAACCAGTTTCAGTTAATCGAGTTTTAATTGTAGTTTATAGCTTTCTTTGTCTGAATATTGTACTGGCTCAATTGTTCTGATCTACATAAATCCAGACTGTATCTTGTCTTATGGAGATCTGAAGTTTGGCTGGGCTCATAGTTGTAGTCTCTGAAAGGTGGAATTAAGGCCAAAATATGAAGGCTGCTTTCTGTGGTGTTTTATAGGTCTAATTCTTCCTAAGATACATTCACTTTGGCAGGACCAAAAAAGTATTTCTAACTCCATGTAGGCTCAGCACTGACTTAGCATTTTGTGGTTACTAATGAAGAGGAATTGTACAGTGAGAAAGGAACCGTTTCTTGACTTGGAAGCACATTGCATGAATCATGGAAGCTAAGTTATTTTCCTAACTTTAGGAAAGTAACAAGAAGCTTCATATTCTTGAGTATACACAGGTCCATACTGCAGTTGGTACTCTTCTTCTCCTGAAGTAAGAAAGTGATTTATGAGATGTGGGTCCTTAAGTGAAAGAAAACATACCCGGCTGCTGTGTAGGCCTGTAAAATTCCTGTGCCATCTCAATGGTGTGGGTTACAAGAGGAGAAGATGGAGCAGGCTAGCTGGCCCTCCCTTACTGGGGCTCAGCTGCCCCAAATACTTGTGATATTGAGGGTTATTTATGAGCTCGTCTGGACTGGGATTCACTGCCCTACACCCTCGTAGGTGAAGATTTGCAGGCAGAAAGTAGAAGCCCTCGTTAATCTTCCTGGTCTTGTTGAGGATTTCTTGCCGACTAGAGCTCCTGTTCGAGAATGGATTGGCCTTTTCCACTGAACTGCAATGGCTCAGATTAATATTAATCCCTTTAATGCTGCAGTTCATGATATAGTCATTAGGTGACTTGGAACTAATCCTATCCACCTAACTAGAGTGATTTATTAAATACACATAGAGATCCAGTCTGAATACTGCTAGACAGAATCAGCAGCAAATAATGTGTCTGTATTAATGCTGGTTGATTGGGGCACAATTGCAGGCTAGCTAGGAGAAATAAGGATAAAAGGAGGCTGAGCTCTTTTAACAGTGTTTGTCCACCCTGCCCTTCAATTTAGATGAAAAACTAAAAACTATTATGAGAGTTTGTTTCAGAACAAGGAGTGTAAGTAATCTAGTTCTGGGCATGCAAATTCAAAAAAGAAACTACATATTTGATTTTAAAAATTATTTATTTATGTATTTTTAGTGCCAGTCCTGGGGCTTGGGCACAGGTCCTGGGAGTTGTCCCTGAGCTCTTTGCTCAAGACTACATTTCTGCCACTTAAGTTACAGCGTTACTTAGAGCTTTTTGGCAATTAATTAGAGATAACAGTCTCATGGACTTTCCTGCCCAGGCTGGCTTTAAACCTCAGTCCTCAGATCTTAGACTCCTGAATAACTAGAATTATAGGCACACACACACTCACACACACACAAACACACACACACACACACACACACACACACACTTGACACCCAGTTATAGTTGAAAGTTTTAAAGAGAGGAGAAAATCCCTTAAGGATATCAATTATTTGAATGACTTTCCTTTTATACTTTTTCTTCCTTTAAGTTTTTATTTTGAGACAAGGTCTTGCTACATAGCACATGCTAGCCTCAAACTACTTCTTTCTTAGACTTTCTTCTTTTCTCCTTTCTTAGACTCTTGAGTACTTAGGATCACAGGAATACAGCACCAGGCCAGCTTTAATTTTGAGTCACTATTAAAGGTGTGTGGTGCTGCATGCCTGTAATCTCAGCATTTAGGAGGTTGAGGCAGTACCATAAGTTAAAGGCCAGCTTTGTGTATGTACACACACACACACACACACACACACACACACACACACACACACAGACTTTATTTTAAAAACACACACAAACAAAAAAGCTATTCAAATGAGCATCCTCTAGCTTCTCTGAGGTTCTTAGTAGCTCATATAGGCCAGAACTAGTTACAATGATCTATCTAGTCTTCTCACTTGGCTTGAAGGCTTGAATTTTTCTTTTTTAAAGAGGCAATGATGTAGGGCTACCAGGCTTGCCATATAACAGTTCTCTGATATCCTTCCCAAGCTTGCAGAAGCATAATTTCTTTTGTAAATAATTGATCTTTATCATTTTCCTTTCTCAAACCTCCTTTTCTTCCCCCTCTTTGCTCTTTCGGCAGAGATGGCATTAATATGGAAAACATCTACCTAGCTGGCTTCGTTTAATCAGGCAAGTCTGACATTTGTGAAACCTCTCATTAACATTTTCCCCAAAGAGCAAAAAATGGCCTTCCTTCCAAATACAGCCACCTCAAAGTTTAGGCTGCTTTCTATCATCATTGGCAGGCTGTTCTCAGAGATGTTACTTCTCTAAAGTCTCACTCCTGGCCAACGGCCACTGGTCACATATGGAGAGACCTTCTGTTCAGGTGCTGTTCTAGTCCTTGTAAACATCACTATTTATCAGTGTTTTTTCTGGAAGTGACAAGAAATCTTTGATAGGAAAGTTGGGGTATAGCTTTCTTCAGTACTTTCACCTGACCTTTTTTTGACTAATACAGACACGTTGAATGCTACTATGTTCCTGATGTTCTAGGACATACTGTAACAGAAAAGAGGAGGCTTGTCCTTCTCCGCCTTCTAGGAGTTTATACACTACATTTATCTATAAAGCAGAATATGCTACACTAAAGCAATAGCACACTATGGAAATACCAAGGAGGGGGAGATTAGTTCTAGTAGTAAGAAATCAAGGAGAGCTTTCTTTGTTGAAACTGAGAAGGTGAGAAGTAAGAGTCAGACCTAGATACTTTGGAAGGTCTTGGTTTTGTTATTACCATCAAAGCAGAGACATAGTATATCCTGAACCAGTGGATAAAAACTAACCTAGAAAAGAGATGTTTCCACATCACAGTGCAATTATGCTTCCTACTTTACTACAAGGTAGGAGTACTAATCCATTTCTGTACTGTTCTGTTTTCTTTGTCATTCCTTTTATCTACTGTATTTCAAAGTAACATACAAATTTTGCATCAAAATGAGGGCAATAGCTGGTCCCTTGGCATTTCTGTGTTTATATCATACTTTTGAGATCAATTTATCTCCACTTTCCTTCTCTCTGATCTTTGACCTCTAGTTTTTAACTAGTACTGTTCAAGTAAAGATGTGTACAGCTTATACTTGGTAAGTTCAGTTGTCTTCTTCTTTTTTTTGGGGGGGGGGGTCCAGTCATGGGGCCTGAACTCTGGGCCTGGGCACTGTCCCTCAGCTCTTCAGCTCAAGGCTAGCGCTCTACCACTTGAACCACAGTGCCATATGTTACTTTTTTCTTTTTGCTTATGTGGTGCTGAGGAATTGAACCCAGGGCCTCAGGCATGCAAGGCAAGCACTCTACCACTGAGCCACCTTCCCAGCCCCTATCAAACACTTTTTTCATCTAATATCATGTTTGTCTTCTATAGCATGTTGATATGTTAGAGTAATTTATTTTCAAATATTGAATCAGCCTTGTATCCTCAAATCTCATTTAGTCTTGGTATATTACTCTTTTTACATATTTCTATATTTGCTTTGTTAATCTACCTTTTAAATAAAAAAAGCTAATTATTATGGCTTTTGGAGACTTGGGAGGCAAGCGTGATACCATACAGAAGCTTGTACAAAGTCCTATGGGGAATTGTCAGGTTATAGCCCTCATATAATATGTAATTCAGTCAGTGGATGAGAGAGCCAGACATATGATATCCACATTTTTAATCTGTCAATTTAGAATCTTTGGCTATTAAGATAGATTCATTAAGCTGGCCCCAGTGGCTCACATCTATAATCCTAGCTACTCAGGAGCTTGAGATCTGAGAATCACAGCTCGAAGCCAAGCAGAGAGGAAAGTCTGTGAGATTCTTATCACCAATTAAATCACAGAAAAAGCTGGATGTTGTTCTGTGGCTCAAGTGATAGAATGTGTGACTTGAACAATAAAAGGAGCTCAGAGACACGACCCAGACCCAGAATTCAAGCCTCAGGACTGCCAACAAAATAATTTTAAAAAATAGATTCATTCTAATACTTTCAGTTCATGAATCAAGACTTTGTAGAAATAATAGAAAACTAGAAGGGGATTGGAGGTATGGCTCAGGTGTAGAGTGCCAGCCAAATGAGTAAAAGCAAATATCAGACACTGAGTTGGGAGTCCTGGTCAGACAAAAAATAAATAAAAACAACTAGAAGGACTAGATGTTTTGAATGAGGCCACCATTTCTTTTTTTTTTTTTTGTCGGTCATGGGGCCTGAACTCTGGGCCTGGGCACTGTCCCTCAGCTCTTCAACTCAAGGCTAGCACTCTACCACTTGAGCCACAGCACCACTTCCGGCTTTT
>NW_012267252.1:5838264-5856127 GCF_000151885.1 Dipodomys ordii
TTCAGCTCAAGGCTAGCGCTCTACCACTTGAGCCACAGCGCCACTTCTGGCTTTTTTCTTTTTGCTTATGTGGTGCTGAGGAATCGAACTCAGGGCCTCTGGCATGTAAGGAATGCGCTCTACCACTGAGCCACCTTCCCAGCCCCTCCATGAGACTCTTATCTCCAACTAACCACCAAAAAGCTGGAAGTGGAGCTTTGATTCAACTGAACAAAGAAGCTCAGTGACAGCACCCAGGCCCTGAGTACTTCCCAGTACTATAAACAAATCACAAAAAGCAAGCCAATGGGCCTGGGGATGTAGCTTTGTGGTAGAACAAGTACTCATCACATGGAAGGCCTTGGGCTCTAGCCTCAAAATAGGAAGCATCAAATTGTAATTGTTTCAGTTTTTGTTTTCTTGTTTTTTTTTTTTTTGTTCTTTGTCAGTCATGGGGCTTGAACTTTGGGCCTGGGCGCTGTCCCTTAGCTCTTCAGCTCAAGGCTAGCAGTCTGCCACTTGAGCCACAGTGCTACTTCCAGTTTTCTGGTGGTTTATTGGAGATAAGGAGTCTCACAGACTTTCCTGCCCAGGCAGGCTTTGAACCTCGATCCTCAGATCTCAGCCTCCTGAGTAGCCACTGGTGCCCGACTGTTTCAGTTTTTTAAATGGTGGTACATACCTATAGTCCCAGCAATTTGTAAGGCTCAAGTAGGAGGATTGCTTGAACCTAGGAGTTTAGGGCCAATTTTGGCATATTGAATGAAACACTATCTTCAGAAAAAAGAAGGGGAAAAAAAAGAGATGAAAACACATTTCACTCAACAAGTAGAAACACTTGGCATGCCAAGCAATGAAAAATCATAATCACGGGGCTGTTAGTGTGGCTCAGGTGGTAGGGCGCCTGCCAATGAATAGAAAGTGTCGAATAGCAAGTTCTAGTTTGAGTCTTATCACCAACAAGAGGAAAAAAAATCATAATCACTGAATTTTTAGAGCTATAAAGTTATCCTATCCAGAGAAAAGGTGAATATTTGAAGTTTGGCCATGGCCATATAAGCTAGTATAGTCTATAGGCAAGGACTAAGCGTTATTTATCTTTGTATCTCCAGTGAATAGCTGGGTGTGGTGGTATGTTACACCTGTCATCCCAGATACACTGGAAGTGTAGATAGGAGGATTACAGTCCAGACCAGCCTGGGGATAAACATTAAACTATTCAAAAAGTAAAGAAAAAAGGGCCTGGGACGTTGTGCTCAAATGGTAAAAGTGCCTGGACTAGAGTTAAACCCTAGTACCAAAACATTTGTGGCTTAAAACATTTTATTATGTTTTACAATTTCATAGGTTGTCTAGGACCTAGCTAGGCAGTTCTTATGGTCTCACTTGGAATTTCTCTTGTGATTATAGTCAACTGTGGTTGTGATTTTCATATCCAGTACTATATAATCTTTTTGGTCACCTTTGCCTTTTCCCTTTTTTATTTTGATTAGCTACCCTAGACTCTAATATCCATCTTTTATTCAGTCAGCTTCCAGAGCCAAATAGTTGTATTCATTGTCTTATTTATACAGAGATCTGGTTGAAGAGGGTAAAGAGAAAAAAAAATTGCAATGTTTCCATCTTCCCATTTGTTTTCCTGGGTGAGACATAACTCTCATGGACAGAAATACAGAGTTCATTTGAGCACGAAATGCCAGACAAGTAGACAGGTGTAAATAGGCCTTGTTCTGAATTCTGCCTACTCTCCAGGAAGGACAGCCTCCCCCTCGCCTTCCCAACAGAAGTCCACCCCCTTCCTTTATTACTGTTTGTCCCAGGAGCTCCCTCCTGAACTGGTCCAAGTAAAAATCAGAGAGTAATATATTCCTTTTCTTTTTTCACACAGTACATCTTTTGCTCTGAGTTTGTTAACCTCTGGCTTAAATATCCACCAAGCAAAGATGTATAGTCCCCCTCACTTTTCCCTCAGCTTAGTCTGAAGGAAGGCAGCAGGTGATGGAATGCATAAACGATGAGGGTGGGAGGCTGGAGAGGGAAAGAGTCTTTTCTCACACACTATGGATGTTGCTCAACCAAATGAGTGTGAAATTTAGTCAGAGCCACAGCATGTGTTCCAATTTTCCAGGGAATTTCCTCTTCCTAACTGTAGATTTAACCCTTTCTTCTGTGTAATGCCATGAACTACCACAGAATAGGAAATGGATTATGTGTAAGAAGTAGAAATGCCAGGGTTTCAAAGAGCTTCTTTGGGATCCAGGATTTCTAACTTATTTCTTGCCAAATGGCAACAGAAAAAAAGCATACATTTTTTTTCTATGTCAAAATGTGTATACTTAGATTCAAATCCAATCTTCAGCAAACTTGCCCTGTAAGTGCTTGTGAGGATTAAATGTATAAGATGTTTAGTACAATGCACACCTTGCACAATGATATATACTTGATATATGTTTAGGGTTTTTTCTTCAGTTTTTCTTCTGTGTTTTCAAGATATCTATTCTTTCTTTTATCCCATGAAACATTGGGTTTGCCATGTTAGCAGCTTTTCACATCTTAATTTCTTAGCTCTAATCTGTAAGTATGTTGAAGTAATTATTTTTTACATGGTATGCAAAATCCCTTGTTAAGCCAAAAGACAGGTGGGTCTCTGTCCAAGTACTGAGGAACCCCACAGCCTTGCCTTCCCCAACTGATCATAAAGGCCACATAAACTTCTAAGAGTTCAAAATTATGCAGTGTTAAAACCTAAAATAAGGGCGGGCATGATGGTTCATACCTGTAATCCTAACTACTCAGGAGGCAAAGGCAGGATTGCAGTTTGAGAACAGCCCAGGCAAAGTAGCACTATACAAGCCATGGTTCACTCTCTAGTACAGAGTGGGGGTTACTAAAGTAAAGTAGAAAGTTCACCAACTATGTTATATAGGGAAAAAACTGTGGGACAGAGAACATGATGTCTTGTGCAAGACCCCGTAACAGAGTAGTGCACCTGTAGAATTAGAGTTCTGATTTGTATATTACTTCTGTACGCACAAGTTCTCTAGGTCTATTATATATGAACTTTCTTCTTCTCAACTGAATCCTAATCATACTTTAGCAACAGGAAAGTAAATACCCTTGAAGGTGTGTTAATGATACTTTTTTGGGGAGGCTTCATTGAGAGTAGTATAAGTTATACTTGAAAATCTCTTCTTTCCTTAAAGATTGCTCAGGGCCACCGAGGTGGCAGCTCAGCTAGCTGTTGAGCCTCTCTGCTCCCAGGATGGTGAGTTGGGAAGTAAATTAGTTTTGTTCTGTCTTCATTCTAATGACAAGTAGAGGAGACTTACAAAAAACAAACAAACAAACAAAAAACCAGCTGTCTTTTTTTTTTAATTTGTTGGTGCTAGGGATTGAACTAACGGCTCAACAAGTATTGTACTCCTAAGCTATATCCTCCTGTCGTTTTTGTTGTTACTTTTTTTTTTAGATATAATTGCCATATAATAATATATACAAGATTGGATAGGGGAAAATGGGGGAGGGGGAGAAATGAGAGAAAAACGAGGGGGGATAACAATGTTCAAGAAATGTACTCAGCCGGGCGCTGGTGGCTCACGCCTGTAATCCTAGCTACTCAGGAGGCTGAGATCTGAGGATCGCGGTTCAAAGGCAGCCCGGGCAGGAGAGACCGTGAGACTCCTATCTCCAATAAACCACTAGGAAACCGGAAGTGGCGCTGTAGCTCAAGTGGTAGAGCGCTCGCCTTGAGCTGAAGAGCTGAGGGACAGCGCCCAGGCCCAGAGTTCAAGCCCCACGACCGACCAAAAAAAAAAAAAAAGAAATGTACTCATTACCTTATATATGTAACTATAGCCTCTCTGTACATCACCTTGATAATAAAATTAAATTTAAAAAAGATTGGATGTTCATTTGGTAAAAGTTTTGCTAATTTGTAAATTATATAACTACTATCTTTTAAAAAAGATACAGTTGGCTATGGTGGGGCAGGCCTGTATTCCTAGCACTTGGGGTGCTGAGGCAGGGGATCACAAGTTCAAGACAGACTGGGCTACATAATACAAATATGTCAAAAAACAACTAAAGAATTAAAGAACATTTTTTCACTACTCTCTGAAGTTCCTTCATGCTCCCCTACCCATCCACACATACAGAAACCCATTTTCTGAGTCCTGTCACATAACTTAGTTTTGAGATTTCATATGAATAGAATCATAGAGGGTATATTTTTTTGTATCTAACTTCTTTGTGCTTAGCACATTTTTGGAAGTCATCTGTGTTGTTGCATGAATTTTTTTTTGTGTTGCATTTTTCTGAGCCGTATTCAAGTATATGGATATATCTAAAGAAAACATATCCATTCTTTTAACGAAAGACATTAGTTTGCTTTCAGATTTTTATTTTTACTATTATTACTATAAATAGTCTAATACTATTTGTGAACAGTCTTTTTGAACATGTTTTAGTTTCTGTTGAATAAATACCTAAGAGTAAATTAGTGGGCCAATAATATAACATATATTTAACTTTAAAAGAAATAGTTCTTCATCGCGGCTGTACCCCTAGCTCTATCTTTCTTTTGTGAGAATATTTGGCAGGAAAGAAGCCATGTCATCAGGGTCCCTGCTGTCAGAGCATAGTGGCCTGAAATGGACATTTAAAAAGCTGAAACAGGTGTTTGAAACCCTACTCCAGCTTCTCTATTTGGTGCCAACTCCCTGAGAGGCTAAGGCTTGGCCAGCAGAATTTGGGACTAATCAAATGGGGCTGGATTAGAGGCTTTTATAGAACATAGCTACATAATAGTGTATATACTGTGGCCTATTAATGTTTGAAACAGGTGAGTGAACATTATCATGTAAGAGGGGCCCAGATACTATTTTTCTTTTTTTCTGTGCCAAAACTAAAGCTTAAACTCAGGGTCTAGGCACTGTCCCTGAGCTTTTTTGCTTAAAGTTAGTGCATTACCACTTGTACCACAGCTCTACTTTTTTTTTTTTTTTTGTCAGTCCTGGGGCTTGAATTCTGGGCCTGGGCGCTGTCCCTCAGCTCTTCAGCTCAAGGCTAGAGGTCTACCACTTGAGCCACAGCGCCACTTCAGGTTTTCTGAGTGGTTTATTGGCGATAAGAGTCTCCTTTCCTGCCCAGGCAGGCTTTGAACCGCGAAACTCAGATCTCAGCCTCCTGAGTAGCTAGGATTACAGGCATGAAGCCACCATGCCGGGCTACCACTGGTGCCTGGTCCAAATTCTTTTTTTTTTTTTTTTTTGGTCAGTTGTGGGGCCTGAACTCTGGGCCTGGGCACTGACCCTCTGCTCTTCAGCTCCAGGCTAGTGCTCTATCACTCGAGCCACAGCACCACTTCCGGCTTTTTCTGCTTATGTGGTGCTGAGGAGTTGAACCCAGGGTCTCATGCATGCAAGGCAAGCGCTATACCACTGAGCCACCTTCCCAGCCCTGAGGCCACCATTTCTATCATCCTCAACCCTCACTCTTCCAAAAAAGAAAATTATTGCAGGGCGCTTGTGGCTTATGCCTCTAATCTTAACTACTCCAGAGGGCTGAGATCTAAGGATTCTGGTTGAAAGCCAGTCTGAGAAGAAAAGTCTATGAGAATCTTTTTTTTTGGGGGGGGAGGGGGAGGGTGTCCGGTCGTGGGGCCTGAACTCTGGGCCTGGGCACTGTCCCTCAGCTCTTCAGCTCAAGGCTAGCGCTCTACCACTTGAGCCACAGAGCCAGGCAAGCTTGCAAGGCAAGCCTTCTACCACTGAGCCACCTTCCCAGTCCACTCCAGGAGAATCTTATCTCCAATTAACCACCAAAATGCTGAAAGTGGAGGTGTGACTCAAATGAAAGAGTGGGGGCTGGGAAGGTGGCTCAGTGGTAGAGCGCTTGCCTTGCACACATGAGGCCCTGGGTTCGATTCCTCAGCACCACATAAGCAGAAAAAGCCAGAAGTGACGCTATGGCTCAAGTGGTAGAGCGCTTGCCTTGAGCTGAAGAGCTGAGGGACAGCGCCCAGATCCAGAGTTCAGGCCCCATGAATGACAAAAAAAAAAAGAAAGAAAGAGTGGCAACCTTGAGCAAATAAAGCTAAATGACAGCCTCTAGACCCTGTACTGGCATGGAAAGAGAGAATTTTTTTTTCTGTTGAGTTATTTGGCTATTCATAATATTATGAACCACACAAAATTATCAGTATAGACAGATGGGCTCTGTGCCTATCTTAAAGCATCTCAAAGCATTGTATATGTCCTGTCATGTATAAAATGATTTTGAAGTCTATATGTGACACATAGGTTGGACATTCTCCACCCCTGGATACAATTAACTTTCTCAAGACGCTTCTAAACAGGAATGGAAGTTTGCCCCCTAGGTTCAAATGCTGGTGCATCAGAGAAACTCGGACAAGAGTACTTCCTGCAGCTGCAGGTTGTGTTCCTAGCAGGGAATCTGTAAGGACATTACTGATTTAAGAGGTACTTCTTGGATATATGCAAGTGAAAAAGGGTGAGATGTTCAGGTAGACCTCTAAAATGGTGCTTCTCAAACTGTGATAAAGTGCCAGCTCCTTTTTTTTGTTTTGTTTTGTTTTTATGCCAATCTACTGCAGACTCAGTTTTATAAAATGGAATAGAGTTGATTTTAAAAGGCTAGCCTGGCTGGAAAGCCAATGTGACTCTTATCTCTAATTAACCACTAGAAGACGGGAAATGATGCTGTAGTTCAAATGATAGAGCACTCGCTTTGAGCTGAAGAGCTTAGGGACAGCGCCCAGGCCCAAAGTTCAAAGCCCCACAACCAACCAGGAAAAAAAAAATGCAATATAAACTTTTTTTTCCCTGTGCCAGGGCTTGAACTCAGTCCTCATGCTTTCCCACCACTAGCTTGCTCATGGCTAACACACTACTGCTTGAATTTATTTTGGCTTTATTTTGCTAGTTTACTGGAGGTATGGGGACTTTTCTGCCTAGGTTGGCTTAAAACTATAATCCTTCGATCCTCAGATCTCAACCCCCTGAGTAGCTAGGATTACAGGCATGAGCCACAGCCTCTGGCAACTATTTTTTTTTTTTCATACTGGAATCATCATACATGGTATTATTCCATCAGGTTGTATAAGTTGGTGTAGCCTGTTATCCCAACTACAACTAGAAGCCTAAAAGTTGGATCATGGTCCAGGGCAGGAAGTGAAACCCTATTTTAAAAATTATCAGGCCAGGGGCTGGGAAGGTGGCTCAGTGGTAGAGCGCTTGCGTTGCATGTTTGAGGCCCTAGGTTCGATTCCTTAGTACCACATAAGCAGGGGAAAAAAAGCCGTAAGTGGCGCTGTGGCTCAAGTGGTAGAGCACTAGCCTTGAGCTGAAGAGCTGAGGGACGGTGCCCAGGTCCAGAGTTCAAGCCCCACGACCAACAAAAATGAAAAAGAGAAAAGTAAAAATCATGCAACTAGCTAGTTGTAAAAACAGAATCAAGTCCAGATCCATCTGACTTCAAAAGCTGTTCTTCTAGCTCTTCTACTACTCTTACAACACCAGTAGGCCACAACAGAAAGAATGGTTTCTGGTGGTTTACTTTCTGTGTTGGCCTGACCAGAGACAGGATTTTAAGTTCTTGAGTTTTCATTAGAAGAGTGAGAGTTGGGCTGGGATGTAGTTCAGTGGCAAAGTGCTTGCCTAGCAAGTGCAACGTCCTGGGTTCGATCCCCAGTACCAAAAAAGAAAAGACAAACAAACAAACAAAAAAAAGAAGAGTGAGAGTTACTGCCTGAGTTCTTTAGAAGGAAAGTGTCATGATGTTGCTCATAGTAAGCAGGCTGAGTAGTTTCACAACCAAGGAGACATCTGACACTACAGCCAAGCAGCCAAAATTCCCGCCCTGGAAGACTGTCAACCTCAAGGCACAAACAGTCCAGTAAACAAACAGTGCATATTAGGAAGAGGGGTAATCTGAAGGTGACTGGTTCATATTGTAGGATTAGGGGAAAAAAAAAACAAGTCCAAGGAAGGGAAATGCATCCTTCACTAGAGAATAACACTTGAGGTTTTCCTGGAGTTCAAGTTCAATTTCTAGGCACTGAGTGCCAAATTATAACAAAAATTACTTGTGGGTAGTCTCAAAGGCCTCTTCAACCCAAGGCTAGTTTCCCCTTTGGAGATGTCATGGTGCTGTTCTGTTCATTGTTGGCTCAACATCAGTGGGCAGGGAACTGTGTTCCCTACATTATGATGTTCAAACAGAAGTTGCAAACTGGCCATTTATCAAAGAATCTGCCAGTGCCCCCCAAGTCTCCTGTCTTCTCAAATGATGAGTGTGACCTGACTAAAAGGCGCAATGAATCCTGACAGTTTTCTCTTTATGTCAGAGCTGCCACACTTTTTAGTAAACTCTATGAAAGGCCTCAATGTGTGGCCTCAAGCACTGCCCTTGGACAGAAAAGAACATCTCCTAGCCTACTCTCCTAGCAGCCACTCCTCTCCCAGGAGGCTGTGTTCTCCAGCCTGTAACAGCCTTTTCTCATTTGGCCAACATTGGGCTGGCACATTCCTGAGCCAAAATGCACACATAAGCTGCTTTCCCTGGTAGTGAAACTCTTCACTCCTGAGTGATTCTTATCGGGCAGTTGGGCATTCTCAATTGGATTACGCTGACAAGGAAAAAGGCCTGCGGTATATTATTTCAACACCATTTGGCTTTAGAAATGCCTGTCTCGACCCTTTTGCCCTCAGAGTCTACTTCTGCTCTCTTCTTGTTTCCTAGAGGGTCACTAGCTTGCCCCTAAAAGTCTTCATCCTGTAAATATTGGCCCATGTTCCTGGAGACAGAATGTCATCATTCACAAGATGGATCGAGTATAACAAACTAATAAGTCAAAACATGATAAAAACAGAAGTCTAGTATGTTTACTCCTCTTGACAGTTCTTTATCCAGTGGTATAGAATAAAGTTATTTGAGCACAGAACCTTTTTGGGTTTTCTGTCTATCCTGGTACATTCTATTTTAGGAGCAAGTGTTAGGTCCTCACATTCTATTTTTCTGACTATGCTGTATTTAGGAATGTGTTTGGTTTTTTGTTGTCTTTTTTTTTTTTCGGTCCAGTCGTGGGGCCTGAACTCTGGGCCTGGGCACTGTCCCTCAGCTCTTCAGCTCAGGGCTATTGCTCTACCACTTGAGCCACAGCGCCACTTCCGGCTTTTTTCTTTTTGCTTACGTGGTGCTAAGGAATCGAACCCAGGGCCTCATGCATGCAAGGCAAGTGCTCTACCACTGAGCCACCTTCTCAGCCCCTGTATTTCTTTTTTAATTTAAATTTTATTGTAAAGAAAATGAGAAATGGGCTGGGAAGTTGGCTCAGTGGTAGAGCACTTGCCTTGCATGCATGAGGCCCTGGGTTCGATTCCTCAGCACCACATAAGCAGAAAAAAAAAGCTGGAAGTGGCGCTGTGGCTCAAGTAGTAGATTGCTATCCTTGAGCTGAAGAGCTGAGGAACAGCGCCCAGGCCCAGAGTTCAGGCCCATGACCAGACCCCCCCCCCAAAAAAAAAATGAGAAATGAATTTTCTTATAAAAGTCAGAGTGAGAACAATCTATAAATAGAGACTGTAGGGAGGAGCTATGGGTTTTTTTTGACACTAGCTGACATCAAGAATAGTGGTCCAAAAACTCAAAACTTGGGAAAAAAAAATAGTGGTCCATTCAGCCGCTGGTGGCTCATGCCTGTTCTTAGCTGCTCAGGAGGTTGAGATCCAAGGATCACAATTCAATGCCATCTGGGGCAGAAAAGTCAATGAGACTCTTATCTCTTAATTAACCACACAAAGCCAGAATTAGAGCTGTGGCTCAAGTGATACAGTGCTAGTCTTGAGAACAAAAGCTCAGAAACAAGGCCCAGGCCCAGAGTTCAAGTCCCAGGACCAAAAAAAAAAAAAAAAAAAAAAGAGTAGTGATTCAAAGAATGAGCAAACTAAGCAAAGCTAGAGACCTAGATTATTGTCATACCTCTTATAACTTCAGCGTTATCTTGAATTATACATAGACAGGTGTGCATTTAGTCTTAGGAACTGATTGATTCCAGAGAAAATTGCCAAGACCAGGTCCCACAGATGTTACTTGCTAGCCTGGGCTTAGTACCAACCCATATAGGCCTTTGTACTCCTGCACTGTACAGCAGGAGAAATAAAATAGGCTAGGCCTAGTCCTGGTTGTCACTAATGTGTGACCTTGGGCAAAAAACACCTCACTTCTCTGGGTCATAGTTTCCTTATGCACTGTGATTTCCTGAGGAGGATAAAGCTAGTAATTTAACTAGATTCTCCCTTCCTTCCTTCCTTGCTTGCTTGCTTGCTTTTTCTTATGTTAGTGCTAGGGCTTGAATTCAGGGCCTCACACTTACTTGCACAACATTTTTGTTCATGGCTAACATGCTGCTAATTGAGCCACACCTCCAGTCTAGCTTTTTGGCTAGATAATTGGAGATATTTCTTCATTGGCTACCTTTAATCCTTGATCCTCATATCTCAGTTTCCTAAGTGAACATATGACCTCCTAAGAAACCTCTAAAGTGGCCAAGAAAGAAATTGCATGCATTTATACTCTCTGGCTTGAATTCTTTATTGGGGTTTTGACCATCTCTGTCTTTATAGCAGCTCAGCCTCTCCTGAGAGAGAAAATAGGAAGGGGGTGTCTTTCACCAGGTATGGAATCCCTGATAGCATGTATCATAGCATAGTCTGAGGAACCCACTGTTTCCTTTAATAAATAAATATCTGCTCCTGGGCTGGGAATGTGGCTTAGCAGTAGAGTGCTTGCCTAGCATGCATAAAACCCTGGGTTCGATCCCTCAGTACCACATAAACAGAAAAAGCCAGAAGTGGTGCTGTGGCTCACGTGGTAGAGTGCTAGCCTTGAGCACAGAAAGGCACAAGGACAGTGCCCAGGGCATGAGTTCTAGCTCCACAATCAGCAAAAAATAAATAAATATCTCCTCCTGAAGTACTTATTTTTACTATCTCTTTCTTGGTAAGTGGGGCCAGCCTGGTCTTCCTGAGGTCAAACTTAGCCTCTACTTTAGAAAGACTTGACAAGTGCTTAAAGGCAGCATAGGCAGAGGAAAATAGTTTCAAAACAAGATTTTGTCCAATATGATGCATCAATCCTGATTAGAATGAGAATGATTTACCACTTTGGACCTTCCTGTTAAATAGCTCGGTTAGCTGGCTGCTGGGACCTGTTTCTCACTTTTAGAATTATATTCCATTGCTCAGAAGAATAACCTTAATTTGCCTTGGAAGTCAGCAACAGTTACATATATGAAACACAGTTATCAAGCCAGGCATTGATGCACAGCTGTAATCTTAGCAATTCAGGCTGAGGCTGGAGGATTCTAGAATTTAAGGCTAGTGTGCTCAACATAGTGAGATCTAATGCCAAAGAAAAAATTTATTATTATAATTATTTTCTGGGTTCTGTTTGTTGCTGGTTCCACACTTCATGCTCTCACTCAGCTTATATGCTCACAGCTAGTTTCTACCACTTGAGCCATGCTTTTAGCCTGGCTTTTGTTAATTAATTGGAGATGGAATCTCATGGACTTTTCTGTCTGGGCTAGCTTTGAACCATAATCCTCTAGGTCTCAGCCTCCTCTGTAGCTAAGATTACAGGTGTGAGCCACCAGTGCTAGCCTGCCTGGGTTATTCTATTCTCCAAATAACTCTGAGAAACAGTATCACTGTCTCTATGTTTATAAATAAGGAAACCAAGGCTATGAGAGATTAAGTGACTTACCTAAGACCACACAGTAGGTGAAATAGAATTTGAGCACACATCTTGTTAACTCCAAAGCTTGATACTCTTAAACACTGCATTATATTCTTTTTTTTCTGGTTGGTTGGTTGTGGGTCTTGAACTGAGGGCCTGAGCTTTTTTGCTCAAGAATAGCACTCTAGAGCTAGGAAGATGGCTCAGTGATAGAGTGCTTGCCTTGCATGCATGAGGCCCTGGGTTCAATTCCTCAGCACCACATAAGCAAAAAAGAAAAAAGCCGGAAGTGGCGCTGTGGCTCAAGTGGTAAAGTGCTAGCCTTGAGCTGAAGAGCTGAGGGACAGCACCCAGGCCCAGAGTTCAGGTCCCATGACTGGACCAAAAAAAAAAAAGAATAGCACTCTACCACTTTGAACCACAGTGCCACTTCTGGTTTTCTGGTGGTTAAGTGGAATCTCACGGACTTTCCTGCCTGAGCTGGCTTCAAACCCCAATCCTCAAATCTCAGCCTCCTGAATAGATAGGATTTCAGGCATGAGCCACCAGCGCCCAGCCTATACATTATATTCTTGTTATATCAAACTATGGCTCTATGGGTTTCCTAATTGTATGACTAAAATAGCAAATAAAAAGTTTGTTCTATACCTTTGTTCCTCCTAACCAGTGGCTAACCACTGTTAGTTACTGATTGTAGTGCTGTCACACAAATTAAGCATTAAGTTTGTCCAGGTTCATTCCTAATCCAAGAGGGAGAGTGAGGCCTCCTTAACAAGGCCAGCAGAGCTAAATGATGTCCATAGGGACTGGCCTCAAACATACATAGAGGCCTGGAGACAGACTGATCCATCTGTCTCACCGAGAGCACAGTTCAATGGGTATCAACTCTAAACACTAGTTCTCTTGCTTCTAGAGGAAATTGGCACATATTGAAGGAAGGCAATTAGGTTGTAACATACAAGCAAACTAGAGATGCTGTCGTTCTTCACTGTTTTGCTTTTTTCTGCATGCACTATACATGAACAAACCTAAACCTAAGCAGGCAATTTGAAAGCCCAGGAGAGATTACAAACTTTCACTGCTCTACTTTACAACAGAATAATTCACCCAAGCTTTATGCGTTCATTATACTTAGAGCAGCTTTTTCAACAAACTCCTTTTGCAGCCTCATTTAAAAAAAAAAGTTATTGTAAATGGCAACAAGAAGAGAAGATAGTTACAAGTTTATTATTAGATACCACCCTGTCAGGTCTTCTCTAGGAACCTTGAAGAGAAACAAAGAAGGAAATGAAGAAGAAAATTCAGAATTAATGTTAGGAAAGTCTATAGATGATAGATCAGCCCTGATAGGTCAGTAGCCAAAGCTATTGAAAAAGGATCAGAGGATTCCCCAGAGAGTATCAATTACAGGACTGCAGGGAAACCTCTCCCAGCCCTTTAAATATTCACATCTCTACTTATTCACCTTTCTCCACCAGGCAGAAAGGGTTATTACAATATCACATAATCCATTCCTAGTGACACCAAGACTGAGTACTCTTAATTCTGATTGGGCTACCTCATGCTAATGGCTACAAGAATTTTATAGGGATATTTCCCATTTTACTGATGAGAAAAACAAAGGCCTCAAAACTGTAACAGATGGGGATAAGACAGCTACAGTTCCTAGAGTAGCTCTTCTCTGAAAAGTCTCATAATACTTACCCTGAGAGGTGCCCAGAGAAACTTTGAAGACAGCTGAATCTGAACACATAAATCTGGAAGAGTTAGAAAACAACTGGGCCCAGCCAACATCTGTTCTCCCAACAATGTCTGCCTATCTGTCTCAACTATACTTAATACAAAAGCTGCATTATTCTCATAAAGTTGCATTCCAGAGCAGAGGGCAGAGTGAATGTTTTTATGTAGCCACATGTCTTCTTGTGATCGAGTGATTGTATAATAAAACACTTCATGCTCAATCAACTTACAAATAATGAGTGTTCTGTTACATGGCACTTAAAACACAATTCAGAAAACCCCAGAAAGAAACAAGTAGTAACAAGGTCTGAGTCCTATGGGAGATTTCTACAGAAGAGAGACCCAAGAATGAATCCTCCAGCTTTTTTTGTCGTTTTTGTTCTAGTACGGGGGCTTGAACTCGGGGCTTTTTGCTCTTACTCGGGGCTTTCTGCTCTTACATAGCATGTTTTCATGGCATTCTAGCACTTGAGTCACACCTCAAGTCCACCTGTTTGGCTGGCTAATTGGAAATAGAGCCTCTTGGACTTTGCTGCCTGGGTTACCTTCAAGTCTGGATCCTCAGATTTCCACCTTTTTTTTTTTGGTCGGTTGTGGGTCTTAAGCTCTGGGCCTGGGCCCTGTCCCTGACCTCTTCAGCTCAAGGCTAGCACTCTACCACTTGAGCCACAGCGCCACTTCCAGGTTTCTGGTGTTTTAATTGGAGATAAGAGTCTCATGGACTTTCCTGCCCGGGCTGGCTTTTTGAACTGCCATCCCCAGACCTCAGCCTCCTGAGTAGCTAGGATTACAGGCATGAGCCACCTGCATCTGGCATAGATCTCAGCTTCTTAAGTAGCTAGGATTACAGATGTGAATCACCAACACCTGGAGAGTCCTCCTCTAACTTATACTCCTAAATTCTAAAAAATCCAGATGTAATGGTACATCCTAGCACACAGAAGAGGTTGAAGCAAAAGGGTTACAAGTTCCAGACCAGGCTGAGCTTGGGTCTCACCTTGTCTAAAAAACAAAAAACTTAAGGAGAATTTGGTATTTAAATTTCAACTGCAACACAATGGTATTACAACAATTTGACACCTATACACAAACACATGAACCTTGGCCTCACACACAAAAATTGAAATGGATCACAGTATAAAAAACATAAGTGTAAAATTGAAAACCTTTAGAAGAAAATATGGGAAAAAGCCAATTGCAGTCAAGTGTGGTAGTACATATCTGTACAGAAAGGAGATTTCAAGTTTGAGGCCAGCTTGGGCCACATGCAAGTTCCAGGACAACCTGGACTACCTGGTGAGACCCTCTCTTACCTGAGTTGGGTACAGGGTGCTGAGGGGGAGAGGAGGGGCGGGGAATCACAAGTTGCTGGCAACTCATACTTACTCAAGAAACTGCAACCTGGAAGATTGAGGTTCAAAGCCAGCCTGGGGCAGAAAAATCTGCAAGAATCTATCTCCATTTAGCCAGCAAAATGTTGACCTGGAGGCCAAACAACAGCAAGGAAGCCAAGTGAGTCTGAGGACCTGAGTTCAAGTTCTAGTACAAGTACATACAGAAAAAAATCGTCAAGTCCTGAGATTAAGTCCTGTGAATTTAGGCCTTATTCCAAACACAATCTGTAAAATAAATACTGTTAAATTCCACTTAATCAGAAGCTGAAATGTCTGCTTTATGAAAGATACTGTTAAAAAAATGAAAAGAATAAGGCTTCAGACTCAGAGAAGTATCTAAGTGATTCTATCACCAGTAAAGGACAATGCAGAATAGATTAAGAAGTCTCTAAACTCAGCATTTAGCAATAAGAAAACTAAAGACTAAAGGCTTGAACAGGAACATTACCCAAAAGGATATATGACTGATAAATAATATTAGGGAAATATAATCTTAAACCACATGGAAGCAGAGTGACACATGGAAGCTATTCAGGAGGCTAAAATCTGAGGATCACAGTTCAAAGCCAGTCTTTAGAAAAGTCTGTAAGACTGTATCTCCAAAATAACCAGCAAACAGCCAGGCACCGGTGGCTCACGCCTGTAATCCTAGCTACTCAGCAGGCTGAGATTTGAGGATCGAGGTTCAAAGCCAGCCTGGGCAGGAAAGTCCATGAGACTCCTATCTCCAATAAACCACTAGGAAATTGGAAGTGGTGCTGTAGCTTAAGTGGTAGAGTGCTAGCCTTGAGCTGAAGAGCTGAGGGACAGCGCCCACGCCCAGAGTTCAAGCCCCACGACCGACACACACACAAAAAAATAACCAGCAAACAGTTGGGCTTGAGGTGTGGCTCAAGGAGCAAAGTGCCAACTATGGGCAAGTGATGCAAGCAAGTGAGCTCCAAGTTCAGTTGCTGGTACTGGTAAAATAAGTAAATAAATGTTAGAGACACTACTCTTTACCTATATGAATGGCTTTTATAAAAATAGTGAAGATGCCATATGAGAGCAGCATAAACTCCCCAGACGATGATCAAAAGGGGGATGGAGGGGAGAGAACTGTGCATAGGGGAACAGCAGTGAGAAGATAAAGACTGAATAGACTATTTGCAACTAGGAACTAGGAACAAGGAAACCTGTTGGGGACAGTTTCTTAGAGGGAGGAGAACTGGGGAGTATGTTAAAAGTGGTGAAATTGATTGAGAAAATAGTGTTAACCTATGGAGATATACAATGAAATTCCTCCCCATAAATGATATAAGCCAATATATATCAATATCAATATATATATATATATATATATATATATATATATATATTTAAAACCTGAAAATATAAACTGGAAAAGGCAGGTGCTGGTCGTTCACGACTATAATCTTAGCTGCTCAGGAGGCTGAGATCTGAGGATCATGGTTTAAAGCCAGCCCAGGCAAAGCTGATGAGACTCTTATCTCCAACAAACCACTCAGAAAATCTGAAGTGGCTCTGTGGCTTAAGTGGTAGAGTGCTAGCCTTGAGCTGAAGAGCTGAGGGACAGTGCCCAGGCCGAGTTCAAGCCCCACAACTGACCCATAACAAACAAAAAAACCCAAACTGAGGAAGATGTGGAGAAACTAGAATTCTTGGAATGCAAAGAACTCTGGAAAACAGCTTGTCTGTAAAGCCAGAAATGCCATTTCTGTACACTTACCCTAGAGAAATGAAAACCTGTATTAACACACAAAAAAGTATACAAATGTTTATAACAGTTCTACCCATAATTGCCCAAAACTGGAGAATGGATTAAAATAACAAAGAACTATAGGCAGGTGCATGCAATAGAATACTACTCAGCAGTAAAAAGGAACAAACTACTGATCTCTGTCCAAGCAAGAGCTTGGACAAATCTCAGAAGCATCTTGTTAAATGAAAGAAGCCAGCCTCAGAAGATTACTAACTGTATGATTCCATTCACAAGAGTCTTAATAAAACTGGTGATGGGAATAGATCAGTACTTGCCAGGGGTTAGCAGTGTCAGAGAGGTATGAGTGTAATGAGAGGGTGTAGGGAGTTTTCTGGACAAATTGTTCTATGTCCTGTTGGTGGTGGTAGTTACACAAAAGAGGGTTACCAAATTAACAATGAAACAACAAAAACAAAAGGCAGGAGGACTCCTGTAATCCTAGAACTAGGTTTGAGACCAACCTGTACAATCTAATGAGACTCTTTGTGTGTGCGCATCGTGGGGCTTGAAGTCAGGGCCTAGTCACTGTCCCTGAGCCTTTCTGTTCAAGGCTAGCACTCTACCAGTTAAGCCACAGCTTTTTGGAAGTTAACTGGAGATTAAGAATCTCATGGACTTTCCTGCCTAAACTGGCTGTGAACCATGATCCTCAGATTTCAACCTTCTGAGTAGCTAAGATTACAGATGTGAGCCACCAGCAACTTGCTCTGAGATGAGACCCTGTTTTGTTTTGTTTTTGCCCATCCTGGGGCTTGAACTCAGGGCCTGGGTACTGTCCCTGAGCTTCTTTTGCTTAAGGCTAGCACCCTACCACTTAAGCTACAGCACCTCTTCTGGTATTTTCTGTTATGTGGTACTGAGGAATCAAACCCGGGCTTCATGCATGCCAGGCAAGCACTCTACCACTAAGCCACATTCCCAGCCCCATGGTTTTTGTTTTTAAAAGGCTGAAAACATGGACCTGGTGTAAAATTGCCCTAGTCTTTCACATGAAGACATGAAACAAGTTGTTTTAACTAGATAAAAACCCAGAAAATCTGGGACTGGGAAGATGGCTCATGGTAGAGCACTTGCCTTGCGTGCATGAGGCCCTGGGTTGATTCCTCAGCACCACATAAGCAAAAAGAAAAAAGGCAGAAGTGGTGCTGTGGCTCAAGTGGTAGAGCGCTAGCCTTGAGCTGAAGAGCAGAGGGACAGCACCCAGGCCCAGGTCCACGACCGGACCCCCCCC
>NW_012267252.1:5857512-5866292 GCF_000151885.1 Dipodomys ordii
CACACACACACACACACACACACACACACACACACACACACACACACACACACACAAGGGCTGGAGGAGAGTAGGAAGGGTACGCAAGTGGTAAAGTGCCTATCTAGCAAATGCAAGGTCCTGAGTTCAAACCCTAGTACCAGCAGAGAGAGAGAAATAGACTTAGAGATAAATAGATTGAGAGATAGAATATCTGTTTTCACCAACACATTCTATTTCTCTGCAAATTATATATATCTCTGAATAGACAATGCAAAGGTGAGAGGCAGATTTATTTTATTTTATTTTATTTTTTGCCGGTCCTGGCGCTTGAACTCTGGCCCTGGAAGCTGTCTCTGAGCTTCTTTTACTCAAGGCTAGCCCTCTACCACTTGAGCCTCAGTGCCACTTCCAACTGTGTCTAAATAGTTTATTGGAGATAAGAGTCTCAGGGACTTTTCCACTTTGGGCTGGCTTTGAACCGTGACCTTCAGATCTCAGCCTCCTTAGTAGCTAGGATTATAGGCCTGAGCCTTTGCACCCAGCTAAGAGACAGGTTTTATACAGCTGCTGTGATCACTATACTGATGAGTGTGGAAAATACTACCCAGCCTGCCAATTAAAGCATTAATCTGGGAAACAATAGAGCCCAGGGAATGTTTATCCAAAGAGGGAGGGGCAAGGGGGGGAGGTGAGAGAGATGGTGGGAATTAAGTAGGTCATCTTGTATTTACTTGAAAATAAAGGTGCTTGGGAAGCCCAGCTTCCTTTGTTTCTAAGGTGGGACAATTTAGATAACTCCCTAAATGTTTCTGGCTTATTTAGGTAGCCTATAGGAGAGATTGGCTCTGACAGTTGAGAGTCTAGAAAAACAAATTAAACCCTAGGTAGAGTAGATGTATCCTTTGGATATATACCCAATAGTGGTATAGTGGGATCATAGCAAAATCTACTTTTAGTCTTTTGAGAAACCTCCATTCTGATTTCCACAGAGGCCGCAACAACATTTCCACCAAATGTAAGAAGGAGTCTCTTTCCCTGCATCTTCTCCTATATTTGCTATTTACTTGATGGCTGCCACTCTGACTGGAATGAGATGGAATCTCAGTGTGGTTTTGATTTGCTCTTCTCTTATGGTTTAAGGATACCAGTATCTCTTCATGTATCTGTTAGGAGTTTGTATTTCTTCTTGTGAGAACTATTTACTTTGCCCATTTGTTTATTGGGTTTCTTGTTTTCTTGCTGTTCTATTTTTTTGAGTTCTCTTTATATTCTTGATATTAATGCCTTATCCATTGAATTGCTAACAAAAATTTCCTCCCCGCTCTGCAAGTTTTAAGTTTTTTTCTTTTTTTTCTTGTAGAACTCTCAGAGATTGAGCCAAATGTATTCCTTCGTCCATTTCTGGAAGTAATTCGCTCTGAAGATACCACTGGCCCTATCACTGGCCTGGCACTCACCTCTGTAAACAAGTTCCTGTCCTATGCACTCATAGGTAAGAACTTAGGTTTTGTTGGGTAACTATAGTGCTTTATTTCCTGCCTCCCTTCAGCTGCTCAACCAGCTGTCAGACTGAGAAATTTTCCTCAACCATCTCTCCTTATAGGAAAGAAATAGGATTGTTTTTGCTACTCTTCATGCTAATTGACAGGGGTTGTATGCATGGAGGGGAGAAAGAGAGAGATTGCCCTAAAATTCTGGTTTCTCTACCTATGCTTTGGAGAAAGTTGAAGATAAAGTTCCTTTGGAAGTTGGGTTTACTTTAGCTTTCAAGTTACATTGTTCCAAGTTTTTTCAAATATACCTATTAGAATAAACAATAAAGAGATGGCTGAAAGAATAGTTGTCTCTTCTGTCATTTTCAGGACTTACTAAATAGTGATAGTGACCTAGTTTGAATCTTTTATTTGTTCATTCATTCATTCATTCATTCATTCATTTTGGTAGTGCTAGAGTTTAAACTCAGATCTTTGTACTTGCTTGTTAGGATGGGATCTTCCTAACCTTTTGCCTGGACTGGCCTCTAACCATGACCCACCAATCTCTGCCTCCTGAGTAGCTGAGATTGGAGGTGTGAACCATTCCACTAGTTTGGTTTGAATCTTCATACTTTTTTCTGCATGTAAATAAATATGAAGTTCTACTGAATCCCCTTGATATATAGCCTAGGCTGCTCTGCAACTCACTGGGTAACCAACTTTGGCCTTTAACTTTTGGTCCTCTTGCCTCAGCATCATGAATGCAAGAACTACCCCTTTTATAAAGAAAACAAGGGTAATGTAAGCTAATTAAGACAAAAAAGGAAAAAAAGATTATGTGCTTAATGTTTTCTTTTTTCACTTAATAGTAGTAATTTAGATATAGTGTAATGATCCATCTGGTTTATTTTTATTGTAGTAATATGAAATTTTAAAATCAGTTTTATAGAAGTTAATGGTATTAAGTATGTTAACAGTGTTTACCATTTCCATCATCCATTTCCCTAACCTTCTTTCCTCCCCCCACCACTTAGTTCAGTATGATTGTTTTCTTCTTATTAATTGTATAATTCCATATCATGGCAGAGATATAGCACAATTCAGTTGGTCATTCTCTTATTTATTATTTAAGTTATTTCCTTTTTGAAGCTATTATATGTAAGACTAAAATAAACATCCTTATTCAAGGCCCTTATATCTTTTCATATATATATATGTATATGTATGTATACACACACAAACACACACACAAACTTTTTTTTCAGTACTGGGGTTTGAATTCAGGGCTTGCTAGACTAGCACTTTACTATTTGAGCCCTGCCTCTAGGCATTTTTTGCTGCTTACTTTTGGTTGTTGGTGGTGGTGGTCATGGGGCCTGAACTCTGGGCCTAGGTACTGTCCCTCAGCTCTTCAGCTCAAGGCTAGCGCTCTATCATTTGAGCCACAGCGCCATTTCTGGCTTTTTCTGCTTATGTGGTACTGAGGAATCGAACCCAAGGCCTCATACATGCAAGGCAGGCACTCTACCACTGAGCCACCTTCCCAGCCCCTGCTGATTACTTTTGTAGTAGTCTTGCTTATTACCCAAGTACATTCCTGAGCTGTAATTGTCTACTTTGTCTTGCAGTTTTCTGCCCAAACTGGCCTGGAACTGCAGTTCTCTAACCTCAGCCTCCTATGTAGTTGGGACAACAGGTGCATACTGCTGTGCCCTGCTGTGGGTTGAAGAGAAGGTCTCAAAATTTTCTGCCCAAGCTGGACACTGGTGACTAATACCTATAATCCTAGATACTCAGGAGGCTGAGATCTGAGGATCACGGTTCAAAGCCAGCCTGGGCAGGAAAGTCTGTGAGACTCTTATCTCCAATAAACCACTAGAAAACTGGAAGTGCTGCTGTGGCCCAAGCAGTAGAGTTGAGCTGAAGAGTGCAGGGACAACGCCCAAGCCCAGACAGAGTTCAAGCCCCACAACCAATAACAACAACAAAAATTCTGCCCAAACTGGCCATGATCCTCCAGATTTCAGCTTCCCAAATAGCTAAGACTATAGTCATGAGCCATCAATGTCTGGTTCTATATGAAGTATTTCTAAATTGGAATTTATGGAATACCAATTTGCTTTCCCAAAGGATTGCAGCATTTTATTTCTTACCAGAAATGTTTGAATGTTTTCCATTTTTCCCACTCGGTCATCAGCACTGAATATTATGGTTTTTTTTTTTGTGTGTGTGTGTGTGTGAGTGCACACATGCACCATTTTAGAAAGTAAAAACTGATATTTTGCTGTTTTTATTTCCTTGAGGTCAAACATTTTTGTAATTCTCTTTTACTTTTCCTCTTTTTATATTGAGTTATTTTTCCTATCAGTTTATAAAAGCTCTTGCTAAAGTGAGGACAACAACTTCTTGTCTGTCGTAGTATTTAAAAATCTTTGCTCTCTTGCCAGGCGTCAGTGGCTCACATCTTTTATCCTAGCTACTCAAGAGGCTGAGATCTGAGGACTGAGGTTTGAAACTAGCCCATGAAACTCTTAACAAGCAAATTAACAAGCAAATAAACCAGAAGGGGACCTGTAGCTCAAGTGATAGAGTACCAGCCTTGAGCAAAAAAAGATAATACCCAAGTCTTGAGTTCAAGCTCAATACTGGCGCGCGCGCGCAAGCACACGCACACACACGCACACACACAAAGTTTGCTCTCAATCTTGATCAAAATATGTTACCCAATTTATGGTTAATCTCTGTTTTCCTGCAGTGCTAGAGACTGAACTCAGGGCCTTGTACATGATAAGCAAGCTACATCCCCAACCTTCTGAATTTGTTTACATTGCCTTTTTTTGTTATTGTTTTTCTTTTTTTAGTTGATCTTGCCACTAAGAATCTTAAATTCCTTTTCCCCA
Source organism: Dipodomys ordii (assembly GCF_000151885.1). Classification (NCBI taxonomy): domain Eukaryota; kingdom Metazoa; phylum Chordata; class Mammalia; order Rodentia; family Heteromyidae; genus Dipodomys; species Dipodomys ordii. The sequence goes on from NW_012267252.1 coordinate 5,861,870, forward strand.
GTACCAATCCTTGTCTAGGCATAATGGACGTAGGAAACAGGAAAGATGAGGCTTAGGCTGTAGCTAGCCAGAAAAGCAAATGACCTTCAAGTCAGGGCAAATTGGGTTCATTTAGCTAAAGCATTGCTCAGGATCCTAAGCAGGAGTATTGGGTGCCAGCCAGGTTCTGAATAATGTATAACCTCTCTAGGCACACTCTAGTCCCAGCTTCATAGTTTTCCTAAATGAAATCAGGCCCAGCCACTTCCAGCCTTGCCCTGAGCACCACCTGCAGGTCATGGCTCTTCACAGCCTCCAGCAGCTGCCCTTCTGCTTCTTTCCCTCTGATCTCTTGGTATTCATTTCTTCCCTTCCTGGGCTTGGCAGAGGCTAGTTATTAGAGACCTCAGGCCACCTGGTCATTGGAGTTTCCTGTGGTGGGAAATGAGAATGCTGAAGGTGGTGATTTCAGTAGGCATAAGAAAAGGACAGGAAGGAGTATGCGAAAAAGCCAGAAAGCAAAGGAGATGAGTTTGGCAAATATCCTTGGAGCTGCCTTCTGAGTGGCCGGAAGAGGACATTCTGAGGAGGGGGCCTTAGGAAGACAAGATCTACTAAGTGAACTCAAGCCAAACAAGCCTCTGTTTAGGCTTTCCACTTAGAAGAAACTGCTTCTGACCTCTCAATTCTGTGACCCAAGGCTTCTGGGTTAATTTTAGGTCCTACTACAAGTAAACTGGCCTTTGGTCCAGCCCCACACAACTGCCAGACCAGGATTTGTGCCACAGATTGCCCAGCTTGCTGACAGGCCCTTCCCGTGGTTGTAAAGACCTGTCACTATTATTTGCCTTTTTAGAAAATGAACTTTACTACTTGTTCAAGCTTAAGGAATAAAAACACAAAGAAATTAAAAGAGCTTAAATCGCTTTAACAAGAGATTACTGAAAGAGGGGAAGAAATGGACCTCTAGGAGTTTTGTGAGATGGAAGCAGGGCCTGCCCTCTACGCTGAGAAGGGCCTGGCTTTCTTGGGTGGGTCCTGGAGGACTGATTAAGGACTGTGAGGTGGGAACAGGAGGGAGATTTTAAGCAAGGGCCAAAGAATATAGGATTTTCTGTGATGAGGCAAGGTGATAAAAGGAGGAGCTGGGTTATGGTACAAATCACAAAACTTGACTGATCTTTTATATGACCTCTAAAGCTATTCTTTGTGCTCAGTAGAGAGAGATTATAAATAGGAGAATTTTTGTCAGAGACTAACAAAGACAGAAGAGAAAATGGAAAAAAAAATAATGAAAGTCTTCTGGCTAATTTTTCCAAAAGAAACACTCAAGTTTCCTGGCAATCCCTGAGTTTCAAATTAGTAATGCCCCTGCATTATATCATTCTACCTCAGGAGCACCTTATCACTTCCAGAGCTTGATTGTGTGCCTGCCCTTCTTCCCTCCAGAACTAAGCAGTGGGGAAAGAGTCCTTTAGAACAGAGGCCTTATTGGAGTCAACTTCTTGACCTGCTCTTTTAACATAAGTGAAAGCAGAACTCCCCACTTGGCAGCATTTATGTTCACTTCCAGTGTAGCGCTAGTAGTCTTAACTCTTGCGCCTCCCATCTGTGTGTGCATGCATCCGTGTGCATGTATGCATCATGTACATGCAGGTGTATAGGTCCAGGGGCTTGAACTCAGGGCCTGGGTGCTGTTCCTGAGCTTTTTTGCTCAAGGCTAATGCTCTACCACTTGAGCTACTGCTCTACCACCAGCTTTTTGGTGGTTAATTGGAGATAAAAGTCTCATGGACTTTACTGCCTGGGCTGGCTTTGAACCCAAAATCCTTAGATGTCAACCTAAGTAGCTAGGATTACAGGTGTGAGCCACCAATGCCCAGCTCTCCTCCCATATTCTTAATCTGAACCTCTTTCCCACACTCCAACTAGCTAGACTCTGGTCCAGTTTAGTTGTCTTCTTTTTTCTCTTAAAGGCTGGTCAAGTTGGTTACGTGATTCTTGTCCATTGTCATATTATTTTAAATGAGAATGAAACCACAGCCAGGTGCCAGTAATCCTAGCTATTCAGGATGCGGAGATCTGTGGATCACTTCCAAGCTAGTCCTGGCAGCAAAGTCCAAGAGACTCATCTCCAATTAACCACAAAAAGCTGGAAGTGAAAACTGGGAGAGAACAAGGGAAAGGGTGACATTGTCCAAAAAGAAATGTACTCAGCTACCGGGCGCCTGGAATCCTAGCTACTCAGGAGTCTGAGATCTGAGGATCATGGTTCAAAGCCAGCCCAGGCAGGAAAGTCTGTGAGACACTTAGCTCCAATAAACCACTAGAAAACCAGAAGTGGCGCTGTGGCTCAAGCAGTAGAGTGCTCACCTTGAGCTGAAGAGCACAGAGACAGCACCCAAGCCCAGAGTTCAAGTCCCACGACTGACCAAAAAAATAAGAAAGAAATGTACTCACCTGGGTGCTGGTGGCTCACTCCTGTAATCCTAGCTACTCAGGAGGCTGAGATCTGTGGATCGTGACTCAAAGACAGCTAGGGCAGAAAAATCTTGGTGAGACTCTTATCTCCAATTAGCCACTCAAAAATCAGAAGTGGTGCTGTGACTCAAGTGGTAGAGCACTAGTCTTGAGCACAAAGAGGTTCAGGGACAGTGCCTAGGCCCTGAGTTCAAGCCCCACAACCAACAAAATAAAAAAAAAAGAAAGACAAAAGGTAGGGCTGGGATGTAGCTCAGTATCAAAGCACTTGCCTAGCAAGTGCAATGTCCTGAGTTCAGTAAAAAAAAAAAAAAAGAAGAAGAAAAAGAAAAAGAAAAGATAGTTGAGTGCTAGTGGTTTATGCCTATAATCCTATCTACTAAGGAGGCTGAAATTTGAGGATTGAGGTTTGAAGCCAGCCAGGACAGGAAAGTCCTTGAGACTCTAATCTCCAAGTAACCACCAAAAAGCAATGCCTCAAGTGGTAGTGCACTAGCCTTGACCAAAAAAGCTTAAGGACAGCACCCAGGCCTGAGTTCAAGCCTCAGAACCAGCACAAAAAAAGAAGAAAGGAAAAGAAAAAGGCTATAACTCGCCTTCACAGCTCTGACCCTGCTTGACACTTGCTTTGAGGCAAAAATTTATTTCCAGGTCCTTCCTCTATGAAATGAGCAGTTTAATACCAAAGTTCCCAAAGTAAGGCCCCCCTGACTAGCAGCATTAACTTCACATGGGAACTAGAGCTATAAATTCCCAAGCCCCATGTAGACGTACAAAACCAAAAATTCTGGAGGTGGGCACAGCAGTGTATTCCAGGTAATTTCAATATATGCTCAAAATTGAGAAGCACTGTTTTATCCAGCGGATTTGTTCAGAGGAGCCATTTATGAGCCAAAATCTTAGGTAGCTCAGGAATCATGGATTTGGGGACTAGAGGAGAGAAAGCCAAACTGGTTTCTCTGCCTTCCTTTTCTCTGTCCTACCACCTCATTTAATTTGTCCTTTTTTACTGGAGCAGATCCCACTCATGAGGGCACAGCTGAGGGCATGGAGAACATGGCAGATGCCGTCACCCATGCCCGTTTTGTGGGCACAGATCCTGCTAGTGATGAGGTTGTTCTGATGAAAATCCTTCAGGTAAGTGGGAGAAGAGCAATTAGGCTAATGGCCAAGGGCTGGTGCCCCTGGCTCTACTTACTTGAGTCTGCCAGCAGCATGAAACTGTGTTTTGACTCCACTGGAGCTTAGGGACCAACTTTGTTTCCAAACAAGCAGCTCAGGTAACCAAAGCAAAAGCTTTTTCTAAGGAAAATAATTAAGAGCTTTAAATGAATTGATATCAAATACTGGAAGCCTATAATACACTTGCCTGGCTGGACTGTATCTGTGCCATCCATCTGTTAGGCTTGTGAGCTAGAGCTGAAATAAGTTATGAGTATGTCAGGGTCCCATAGAGTGAAGAAACAGTTTTCAACTAAAACTACCCCCTGTCAGTTCTGCAAATCATATTAAGGTAAGCCAAACACAGATAAACAGTGTATGCTTTCTCTTATATATGGAAATACAACTAAAAGCTGGGCACCAGTGGCTCATGCCTGTAATCCTAGCTACTCAGGAGGCTGAGATTTGGGGATCACTATTCAAAGCCAGCCCAAGGTGGGAAAGTCTGTGAGACTCTTATCTCTAGTTAACCATCAGAAAGCTGGAAGTGGCACTGTGGCTCAAGTGGTAGAATACTAGCCTTGTTGAAGAGCTTTAGGGACAATGTCCAGGCCCCGAGTTCAAGTCCCACAGCCAACAAAAACAAAGAACAAAAAAGCACAACTGGGGCTGGGAAGGTGGCTCAGTGGTAGAGTGCTTGCCTTGCATGAATGAGGCCCTGGGTTCGACTCCTCAGCACCACATAAGCAAAATGAAAAAAGCCAGAAGTGGAGCTATGGCTCAAGTGGTAGAGCACTAGCCT
>NW_012267252.1:5867767-5929410 GCF_000151885.1 Dipodomys ordii
CCCAAAAAAAAAAAAAAAGAAATTAAAATTACTAATAATAATAATATAAAACTTACCCCTGAGTACTTCATTAGGGGACTGGAGGAACAAGAGGTAGCTTTTTTTCCTTCAGGTAAACCTCACCTAACTACCTTGTTGATCATGACGTCTTCTCTTTCTTTCTGGAAGGTTCTCCGGACTCTATTGCTAACTCCAGTAGGTTCCCACCTGACTAATGAATCTGTATGTGAGATTATGCAGTCTTGCTTTCGGATCTGCTTTGAAATGAGGCTCAGTGGTAAGTACTTGAATACTGACTCCTTTACTATTCCAAGGCAAATGTCTGTGTATGTATACAGGATACTGTCTCAAGTACCCCAGAGATGGACTTTTCTACCTTGTGGGGCCTTGGGGATCTATTTGTTGTAAAGCTAAAATAGAGATCTCAACCCATTATGCCAGAGCAAGGATGGGGATGGATCCCAGACTGACTTACCCCAACACCAAATCTCCTTCCCATGGGGTTTCTGAGATTGACACCAGCCTAAAACTCATCAAGTTCCCCCCTCCTTTTTTTTCCTAACTCGGTAGTGCCACCTAGTGGCCCAGTGAAGTTATGACTGCCAGCTGAGCTGGAGTTGGTTTTAATAAGTTTGGCATAATCCTTGGTAAACAAGGTTTGGAGGGGAGTCTGCTCTGAGAAGTCTCCTGATAATAGCACAGCAAGTAATGACACCTGTGTTATTTGTTTTTGCCTGTGCAGAGTTATTGAGAAAATCCGCAGAGCACACTCTCGTAGACATGGTGCAGCTGCTCTTCACAAGGTAAACCTGCTGCTGTTTGCTTCAGCCCGGCTGCCCAGGCCTCTTGAGTCTGCCTGCCTCCACACAGCCACTTTGGGGACCTGGCCAACCCCACAGCCACATCAGAGGCCACTGGGATTATGGATGGGGGTAGTTCTCTGGGCTCAGGGTTACTGAGCAAGGGAGAAGAAGGGAGCTGGCATGGCCTCAGGGGGAGGTAGAAGGTTATTTAATCTATGTAGACAGATCTTGTTCTGCTTCCTAAACTTGTGTCTGTCTCTGTGCAGATAGCAGCTGGGAAAGGGAGCCCAAAGAGGAAGCCAGACTTAAGGGAGCCTGGAATAGTTACTGAGCTCCCAGATCTCAGTCTTAATTTGTGTGAGAGAAGGCCAAGGCTAGGGTGAACAACAATCATGAGAACCGATCTCTTAACTTGGTTTACCTGGGACTGCCCTAATTTTAGCAGTCCAAGTTCTATGTCCTGGCAAACTCCCTCCTCCCACCCTCCCCAGTCTCAGGCAAAGCAAGGTGGTTGATTTCCGTAAGTAAGGTCTTTAAGCCTAGAGCTTGAGAGGCCTTTTCATACTAAATATAAAAACCTATTTCCCAAAGTTCCTTTCATTAACTTGCTTTGAGAAGAACTGAAGCAGTGGCTTCAAAACTTCCCCCTAAGATTTCTTTTGCTTTTAGATCTATAGATGATAATCTTTATCTACCAACTAGATTGTTCTTGGACCCTAATGCAAAGACTTTCTTCTTGGACTCAAATTTATTGGCTTCTGAACCTCAACTTGTTTTTTGCTTTTCACTCTATGCTTGGTCTTCTGGGGTTCTGATAGATTACCCTTTTTGCCCTCAACACATCTCTTGGCTTTTAGTAGGACTTAGCTAAGAATGAAATGAACCTCCATACTACATACTTGCTTAATTACTTTGCCCTGGTGATTGTCATTTTAGTCCATGTCAAATATCTAACACCTATGACTCCTTTTTTTTAAATGTAGCTTTGTGGTTTGACAGGGCTTTGTACTTGCTTGACTAGCACTTATAACCATTGAGCAATGCCTCCAGCCCTGCTTTTTGCTGGTTACTTTTAGAGATGGAGTCTACCAAACTCCTGCCCAGACTTGTCTCAAACCTTGATCTTCCAGAAATCAGCCTCCTGAGTAGGATTACAAGTGCAAACCACCCATGCCCAGATTTTTTGTTGTTGGTCTTGGGGCTTGAACTCAGGATTGTCCTGAGCTTTTTTGCTCAAGGCTAGTACTCTACTACTTTGAGCCACAGTGCCAATTCCAGTTTTCTTTTATATATATATATTTTTTAATTGTAAAAATACTGTACAGAGGGGTTACAGTTCCGTGATTAGGGTAATGAGTACATTTCCTATCGAGCACTGTTACCTCCTCCTTTGTTTTTCAGTTCTGGCTTTCTGGTGATTAATTGGAGTTAAGAGTCTCATGAACTTTCCTGCCTGGGCTGGCTTTGAACCGTGATCCTCAGATCTCAGCCTCCTGAGTAATTAGGGTTCCAGGCATGAGCTTCCTGCTCCCAGCTTGAAGATTTAAAAAAAAAAAAACTACTGGAACTTGGGACTCTCAGAATCTCTCACTTACTAGGCTGGTGCTCTACCACTGAGCCACCTTCCCAGCCCTGAGGTACTAGGTTTTGAACTTAGGACTTCATACTTGTTAAGCAGGTACCCACCTAAGCTACTACACCAGCTCCTGTAACTCACTTATTATTATGATGTAGTTGTACAAAGAGATTGCAATTCCATGTCAGGTTATACGAATAATGCATCTTGATCAATGTCACCCCTTCCATCGTCTACCCCATTTTTTCCTCTGGCTCTTTGATGACTCTGAAAAGGGTTAAATTAGCCTGATGCCTAAGAGACAGGGATGTCTCTGGTCCATGGTGCCTTTGGCTATGGCTTGCATAAAGGAGGCCATTTGTCATCCTGAATGACAGTCAGTGGGATTCTCTGTCTTACAGGTTACCTCAGTTTAAAGAAGAACCTAAGAGCTATGTGGGGACCAACATGAAAAAGGTAGGATCTGAGAAATTAATTGCTGTCCCTGTCTAAACCTTAATCACTGAACTTCAGTGCTATGGGATACCCCTGCTTACTAGCAAAGACATGCTTTTGTCTGGACAGGTCTGCTTGGAATCTAGAAATAGTTCTCACTCTTTTAGTGAGAAATTCATTTTCTCCCAGATACCTCTCCTTCCCCAGTGTTGCCTTTTTGGGTTGTATTTGTTGGCCCACTGCATAAGCTGGTGATCTGGTCCTTCATGGAAACAGGCCCCCAGGCTGGGTTAAAAACATATGTTGGGAAGGTGGCTCAAGTGGTCAAGCGCTAGCCTTGAGCTGAAGAGCTGAGGAACAGCGCCCAGGCCCAGAGTTCAGACCCCACGACCGACCAAAAAAAAAAAAAAAAATGTTGGCACGGCCATCTCCTCAAGGCTCAGGTAGGAGTCCTAGAGAAGCTGTGTTACAAAATGTAATGCTGGGTAAAAGTGGGCACACTCTTGTACTAGTCTCTGTTAAGAGAGAAATTAAGCTGGGATCCAGATCAAAGGGAGTAGGAGAAGGGTGGTTAGAAGTATGGCCTCTTTCTGTCTTGAACAGAAGTCCTGGACTTCACAGGCCACTAGTGAGGATTCTGCTTGTACCCTTAAGAGGTTCTACTCACAGAGATGACCTTGGCTATTTGGTGCATGCACCTGACCTTCCCCTGTTCCTGCTATCCATCCCCATTCCTTCCCTGTTAGTGTGTGTGTTTATTTCACTCTGTTTAAATCGTGCATTTGCCTGTCTTTCACAGATTTCTCCATGTCTCCTCAACAAACTGGAGCTAAGTAGTGGGGAGCAGACCAAAGCCCTGAACCAGTTAGAGAGGGTACTACTCTTTAAGAACCTCAAGGTCTCTCTCCCTCTCCCTCCCCTTCTCCTTTTCCCTTTTTTATTTCTTTAAATACTTATTTTTTATTTTTGTAACACCCGGGTCCCATTTCCATTGTGTAGAGCACAACTTAACCTCTCCCTAGTAACACAGGTTGGCTTTAGAAAAGTTGCGTGTGTTTATGACTTTGCAGTGTTGGGAATTCTCCTGGGACCTCTGATTGCCTAGAGGCAGAAGGAAGCTTTGAATATTATATAACCTAGAGAGCCTGGGTCCGAGCTGTCATTGTATGGTGAGACTTAAGACCTGGACTTCCAAGCAAGACTTCCCTTTTTTACCCTTTCCCTATCTTAGAGCTAGGACAGAGAGCTTAAGTATAATCTCCAAGTAGATTTGGATATGTGTGCTAGTTTGGTGAGGAGCAGTAGTTTAGTGAGTCTTGTTTTTCTTGATTACCACTAAAGGAATCATTCCAAGGTTTAGAGCTTTAGATTGATAGAAAGGAAGCAGGTACCAGGATAGCCAGGACATTGGGAACACTCTGGGATCTGTAAAGATACCCTGTATCTTTGAAAAGTCAAGATGTAAAGAAGCTTAGAGGAGGAGTCCAAACTAAAGATTACCCTAGTCCCCATATCTCTACTTTATGAAGAAGGAGGAGGCTGGGAATGTGGCTTAGTGGTAAAGTGCTTGCCTAGCATGCATAAAGCTCTGGGTTGATTCCTCAGTATCATATAAACAGAAAAAAACTGAAAGTGGTGTTGTGGCTCAAGTGTTAGAGTGCTAGCCTTGAGCAAAAGAAGCTCAGGGACAGTACCCAGGCTCTGAGTTCAAGCCCCAGGACTGGCACAAAAATAAAAATAAAAAAAGGAGAAGAGGAGAGAGAGAAAGAGGTAGGGGACATCTAAGCTATCTAGTCCAATAATATGCATACTGGAAGTGTAATTGTAACATCTAGGTCATTGGAGACAGAAATAATGTGTGTGTGTGTGTGTGTGTGTGTGTGTGTGTGTGTGTGTGTGTCCCATTAGTGTAGATAGTCCATAGACCTATGTCCTCTTTGAATGCATTGTCAGAGTTTCCTTTGTATTTGCATCAGTGGTTACCCAGCACATTGCCATGATTATTAACCTAGAACCTACTCTCTTTTTTTGTAAAGCTTCTGTTGTCCTTTGACGTATGGAATTATACAGATAAAGGGGTATAGGGTTCCATAAACATCCACCGCTTGCTTGTGCCTTAGGCAAAAAATATCACTTTTTAAAGGCTAAAGTATTTGTGAGAGCTGCCAGCTTTCTAAGCCCCCACTGCAGCCAGGAAGCCAAGAACACTCATTGAAATGACCAAGTCGGAGCTAACTTTGCAACAGATAGCAAAAGAAACAGGAAAGACTGATGGTGGTATGGAAGCAATGTCAATGACTGGCACTGGTTCTCAGTGGAAGCTAGACTAAAATGCAAAAACCTTTTCAAGAGAAAGACTATTTCATAAAAGTAGATCCAGTTTTTTGTTTTTTGTTTTTTTTTAGTTGGTCGTGGGGCTTGAACTCAGGACCTGGGCACTGTCTCTGAGCTCTTTTACTCAAGGCTAGTGTTCTACTACTTTGAACCACAGTGCTACTTCCAGTGTTCTGGTGGTTAGCTAGAAATAAGAGTCTCATAGACTTCCTTCCCGGGCCAGTTTTGAACTGTGATCCTCAGATCTCAGCCTCCTGTATAGCTAAGATTAAGGTATGAGCCACCAGCACCCGGCAGTACTGTTTTTTGTTTTGTTTTTTGTCGGTCATGGGGCCTGAGCTCTGGGCCTGGGCACTGTCCCTCAGCTTTTCAGCTCAAGGCTAGCACTCTACCACTTGAGCCACAGCGTCACTTCTGGCTTTTTCTGCTTATGTGGTGCCTCATGCATGCAAAGCAAGCACTCTACCACTGAGCCACCTTCCTAGCCCCTTGTTTTTTTTTTATTTTTGTTTTTGTTTTTAAGCACTTGCTGGGCTAGCATTTCAGCCATGCTACTACTCCTTTTTTCTTTTTTTTTTTTTTGTTGGTCGTGGGGCTTGAACTCTGGGCTTGGGCACTGTCCCTGCGCTCTTCAGCTCAAGGCAAGTGCTCTACCACTTGAGCAACAGTGCCACTTCCAGTTTTCTGGTGGTTAATTGGAGATAAGAGTCTCATGGACTTTCCTGCCTGGGCTGGCTTTGAACTGCGATCCTTAGCCTCCTGAGTAGCTAGGATTACAGGCATGAGCCACTGGCACCTGGCTTTTGTTTTATTTTTCAAATAGGATCTTGTATTTATGTCCAGACTGGTCTGGACCACTATCTTCCTATTTGATTATGTAGCTGGGACAACAGTGTGTGCTACCATACTTAGCTTTTTACTGGCTGAGATGGGATCTCTAAAACTTTTGCCTGGGCTGACCTCAACACTGTCCTCCTAATCTCGGCCTCCTGAGTAGCTAGGATTACAGGCATGAGCCACCAGTGCCCAGCTCTCAGAGATCAGTTTTTAGCATAAATTTGATCTAGCTGAGCTGCAGTGGTTCCTAGAGAGAGCATCCTGGTTCCTATTTAGCCATAGTGCTCAAATAGTTGAAGCTCAGACTAGGTGAATAACTGCAGGCATTTTGGAGATGGAAGGACAAAAGTGTGAATCCAATGTGAAGCTGTTACTATGTTAAGAACTGGGGAAAGGCTCAGCTTTTGCGCTTTTATTCTTTTATGTGGTTTCTAAGCAAGAAAATCAAAGGTTAGTCAGGTCTAAGAGTGTGGGGGAGCTTAAGAAAGGGAACCTATTCCCAAACATCAGAAGGAATTGAACAAATTCCTAAAAATTCCAGCCAGAAAAGGCAGTAGAGAGAAGAACTAGAAGTCCTGCTTGTATACTCAGACTGGGAACAGAGCAATGGAGGACATGATCCTCCACCCTCAACTCCACAAATAAACACCCTAGGATGTTCTTTCTTTTCTAACTCTAAGGAATTATTCTTTGATCAATTTGATGTGGAATTTCTAGAGTAGGGCCTATACTTTTATGGTCTAGGCTCAATCCATACAATAATAAGAAAGCTATAAGTTTGGTGCGCATAGTTGCATAAAAACTAGTGGTAGGGGGCTGCTGTGCAGAGTACTTAAGTAAAGCCCAGGAGTCCATGAGCCTGTAGGCCAAAATAGCTGGCCCTATCAACGACTAGTCCATGTGGAGGCTGGTTTCCCTGGAGAGAGTAGGAGTTAGGTTAAAATCATAAGAATGTGGTCTGATGGTCTAGGTCCTTGTGTTAGCACAGATGTAGGGAATAGACTATTTTTGTAGAGACCAGAAGAACTAAGTGAAGAGCTGTTTCTAGGGGTAGTCTTAGTCAGAATACTCCTAGAGTGCTAACGAGGTGTGGTATTTCCAGCTGAAAATGAGAGCAGGAGGAATGAGTGATTCATCCAAATGGAAGAAACAGAAGAGATCTCCCCGACCTCCACGTCATATGACCAAAGTCACACCAAGTTCCGAGTCCACTCCAAATGGAGCCACCTTATCCTCTAACCTCACTGGTGAGTGTCCTGGGCTGTTTCTTCTGATTAGAAGAAACAAAAGAAGGGTTGGGAAGTTGACTCAGTGGTAGAGTGCTTGCCTCCCATGCATGAGGCCCTGGGTTCGATTCCTCAGCACTACATAAGCAGAAAAAAGCCGGAAATGTTGCTGTGGCTCAAGTGGTAGAGCGCTATCCTTGAGCTGAAGAGCTGAGGGACAGCGCCCAGGCCCAGAGTTCAGACCCCATGACTGGACCAAAAAAAAAAAAAGAAGAAGAAGAAACAAAAGAAAAGCTTCTTGGTGCTGGGGATGTGGCTTAGTGGTAGAGTGCTTGCCTAGCATGCATGAAGCTCTGGGTTTGATTCCTCAGTACCACATAAACAGAAAAAGCCAGAAGTGGTGCTGTGACTTAAATGGTAGAGCAAAAGAAACAATTATACTTCACATCAGACTGTGACTACTCAGCAATTCCACAGCAACTTAAAAGTTGTTCTTTAAGATTGTTTTTCTTACAGAGGTAAGAAAAACTCTTACTATTTTAGAGACAAGCATATTCATAGGTGAGCATGCAGTTGGAGAAACAGATCATCTTGTACCTTTGGAGAGTATGTGTTGCCCACAGAGTCTCTCTTCTCCTTCAAGCTTCACTTTTCTTGGCAGGTGGCATGCCCTTCATCGATGTGCCCACACCCATCTCCTCTGCAAGTTCAGAAGCTGCCTCAGCAGTGGTCAGCCCCTCTACAGACAGTGGTGTGGAATTCTCATCCCAGACCACCTCCAAGGAGGATCTCACTGACCTGGAGCAACCTGTTTCTCCAAGGGAAAGCACAGCTGCAGAGCCTGGGAGCGCTGAGCTAGGGGTTTCTGATCAGCCTGACCCCCAGGTATGACTTTGATTTCTAGAGGTCCCTCTTCTGCCTTCCACTCTGAGAACTGGCTTAGTCTCTTAGATCTTGTGTCCAGGCCAGACCTTAATTCAAAACAAGCTTAAGGGAGGAAGTTCTTCCCTGTTGCTCAGAATTAGCTGTACTTCCCAGAAAAGCCGACAGTATAACACACTGTGAGAGAGGGCTCAGGGTATTTATCAGGTTATGCAATGTAGTATTTATGGTAGTCTCTGGCAAAAGGGAAGGAGCTGACCATGGCTTTTTCTGCATCTTATAGAGTTTTAGTCACTATAAATCAATGACACCTCAGGAGATGTTTTCTGAGTCCTTTGTCCTATTCCTGCCCTGAGCTATCTCTTTCATTGATTCATAAACCACCAAACTGAATCTCCCCCTTGAAGTCCATTGGAGATTGCTTGGACTTGAGAGGAATAAGTTCTAAGTTACCCTTGACTTAACCTTGTTCCTATTATTTCTGCCTGCTGCTGGTCATAGCAGGAAGGGGCTCACGTGGAAAAAGCCCAGTCAGCATCAGTGGAATCCATCCCTGAAGTGTTAGAGGAGTGCACATCCCCTGCTGATCACTCTGACTCTGCCTCAGTCCATGACATGGATTATGTCAACCCCCGGGGTGTACGCTTTACACAGTCCTCCCAGAAAGAAGGTTGGTACTCACTCTCCCTCCCTCATCCTGCCCTCTAAGCTGCCTGAGTCTAGATCATGTTGGACCAAGGTCACTGTTGCCTCTGGGTCCTACTTTAGGCTATGTTCCAGGCAGAAAATGTAGTCCAGCCTTCAAACTGTTGGCACAGATGGGTTGGGCTGAGCCAGCAGGCTGGTTGTTTCTTAGCAGTCTCATTTCTCACATTCCCAGGCACAGCTCTGGTACCTTATGGTCTTCCCTGTATCCGTGAGCTCTTCCGCTTCCTTATCTCCCTCACCAACCCACATGACCGCCACAACTCAGAGGTTATGATCCACATGGGACTGCATTTACTGACGGTGGCCCTTGAATCAGCACCTGTGGCCCAATGCCAGACCCTCCTGGGTCTTATCAAGGATGAAATGTGTCGCCACTTATTTCAGGTAAGATCTTATTGCTCCTAGCCCCTATCTGTTTTTCAGGGTCTCTCAAAGGCAGGGGGAGGATGGTTTGGCCAATTGTGCAGAGTATGGGTCCCAAGAAAGTACCTTCCTCACAGTTATTTATAAGTAAAGGAGTTCTAGTAGCTTTCCGAGGATTGTAGTAGATAGAGTTCCTTCAGTGTTCAGTCATTCTATGGCAGCTTCACCAATTTGTTCTCCTGACTGTCGGCTGAATCAATCAACTTTGAAAACCTATCCTCTAGGGTTGGGAAGGTGGCTCAGTGATAAAGTGCTTGCCTTTCATGCATGAGGCCCTGAGTTCTATTCCTCAGCACCACATACACAGAAAAAGCTGGAAGTGGTGCTGTGGCTCAAGTGGTAGAGCACTAGCCTTGAGCTGAATTGCTGAGGGACAGCCCCCAGGCCCAGAGTTCAGGCCCCACAACCAACCAAAAAACAACAACAATCTTATTCTCTAATCTCCAGCTACTCAGTGTAGAACGACTGAACCTGTATGCTGCTTCCCTGCGAGTATGCTTCCTACTGTTTGAGAGCATGCGGGAGCACCTCAAGTTCCAATTAGAGGTAAGTTTCTTGATCTTGGATGAGAAAGAAAAACAAAACCAGATATATGGCATCTTCAGTGGAGCCAGCCTGTTATGCTACAGGGATAGGATTTATGGGCTTTCTCTAGGAGGGTGCTTTAGCCTCTAGTTTGTTTTTTTGACTGGCTCTGTAGTAGAAAAGTTCAAAGAACCCCAAAGAAAAATGGCTGACTATAAAGAAGGAGAGCCCAAATATAAAGCCTGGCATGTAACTTCACCTTCAGTGGGAGCAGGTCTTCATCCCAGGAGTTCCTCTTACAAGTCAAGCCAGAACTGTTACTAAATTGCAAAAGGAAACTCTTATAGGACTAAGCTGGGGGCTGGGAAGGTGGCTCAGTGGTAAAGTGCTTGCCTTGCATACATGAGGCTCTGGGTTCAATTCCACAACACCACATAAACAGAAAAGGCTGGAAGTGGTGCTATGGATCAAGTGGTAGAGCACTAGCCTTGAGCTGAAGGTCTGAAAGTCTGAGGGACAGTGCCCAGGCCCAGAGTTCAGGCCCCACAACTGACCAAAAAAAATAAAAAAGAGAAAGAAAGAACTAAGCTGGTTCACATAGAGAACACAGAAAGCAACAACTTCTTTTGAATTAGGAATAAGGAAAAGGGCCAGGTTTTATACCCTGATATGGAGATGAGTAGGGGGATATATATACCAGGATATGTTTTCACCTGTAAGTATATCTTAATGTATGACTTTTGTCTGGGTTTCTGCCTCCTGTTAATATTTTTCCTGTCCAATTTTCTCTTCTACTGGTGGTCGCCAGATGTACATCAAAAAGCTCATGGAGATCATCACTGTGGAAAATCCCAAGATGCCTTATGAGATGAAGGAGATGGCACTGGAGGCCATTGTGCAGCTCTGGCGCATCCCCAGTTTTGTCACAGAACTGTATATCAACTATGATTGTGACTACTACTGTTCCAACCTCTTTGAGGACCTCACTAAGCTGCTGTCCAAGGTGCTGAGCACTATTATTGGCCTCTAGAAAGAAGGCTCTTTTTAAAGAAGCCTCCCTGGTGGTAGTGAAGATGCTACATTCAGGGTGGAGAATACTCAGAGATGGGAAACAGGAAGAAGAAAGGCACTTCATAAGGGCAATTGAGGAGACAATTTTTTTTTTTTCTTTCTTGGGTGATCAACTAAAGTATTCTCTTAACCTCAAATCTGATGGATATGTTTATTTTCCAGAATGCCTTCCCTGTGTCTGGTCAACTCTATACAACACACCTACTATCTCTTGATGCCCTGTTGACAGTGATTGACAGCACTGAGGCCCACTGTCAAGCCAAAGTCCTCAACAACCTCACCCAGCAAGAAAAAAAAGAGACAGCCAGAACCAGCTATGAAGCAGTAGATGGCACCCGAGAAGCTGTAGACAGTAAGGCGCATTTCTTTTTCCTTCTTTCCTTCATTCCTTCCTTCCTTCCTTCTTTCCTTCCTCCTTCTCTCCCTCCCTCCCTCCTGTCTTCCCTTTTGCTCCTTTCTCTCTTTCTCTTTTCTTTTTTCTTTTTTGTCAGTTATGGGACTTTAACTCTGGGCCTGGGTACTGTCCTTGAGCTCTTCAGCTCAAGGCAAGCACTCTACCACTTGAGCCACAGCACCACTTCCAGTTTTCTGGTGGTTAATTGGAATCTCATGGACTTTCTTGCCTGGGATGGCATTGAACCATGATCCTCAGATCTCAGCCTCCTGAGTAGCTAGGATTACAGGCATGAGCCACCAGCGCCCAGCTTCTCTTGTTCTTTTTCCCACTCTCTCTCATTTCTTTTTTTTTTTTTTTTTTTTGCCAGTCCTGGGACTTGAACTCAGGGTTTGTTTGGGCACTGCCCTTGAGCCTCTCTGTGCTTAAGGCTAGCACTCTACCACTTTAGCCACAGTACCACTTTTGGCTTTTTCAGTGTATATGGTGCTGAGGAATGGAACCCAGGGCTTCATGCACACTAGGCAAGTACTCTACCAGTTCCTCCCTGGATTTTTGTGCTGAGAAGGGCCCATCTTCCCTATTCCTGCTTTCTTTTTTTCCTTTGTGCTTGAACTCTGGGCCTGGGTGTCGGCCTGAGCACTTTTTTTTTTTTTTGAGTCCAGTCGTGGGCCTGAACTCTGGGCCTGGGCGCTGTCCCTCAGCTTTTCACCTCAAGGCTAGCACTCTACCACTTGAGCCACAGCACCACTTCCGGCTTTTTTTTTCCTGCTTATGTGGTACTGAGGAATTGAACCTAGGGCCTCATGCATACAAGGCAAGTGCTCTACCACTGAGCCACCTTCCCAGCCCTCCCTGAGCTCTTTAACTCAAGGCTAGTGCTCTACCACTTGAGCCAAAGGGCCATTTCTGGTTTTCTGGTGGTTAATTGGAGATAAGAATCTCACGGACTTTTCCTACTCAGGTTCGCTTTGAACCTGGATCCTCAGATCTCAGCCTCCTGAGTAGCTAGGATTACAGGTGTGAGCCACCACGTGCCCAACCATTTCTTTTTTTTTTTTTTTAATTTTTTTTGGGGGAGGTCCAGTCGTGGGCCTGAACTCTGGGCCTGGGCACTGTCCCTCAGTTCTTCACCTCAAGGTTAACGCTCTACCACTTGAGCCACAGCACTACTTCTGGCTTTATTTTTCTGCTTATGTAGTGCTGAGGAATCGAACCCAGGACCTCATGCATGCAAGGCAAGTGCTCTACCACTGAGCCACCTTCCCAGCCCCCCAGCCATTTCTTTTTGATGTTCTCAAAATTCTGTGTTTATCCGTTCTCCTTGCTGAGTCATTTTTCCCATCCTTATATATATATTCTAATTTCTAATATATTCTAAATTCTGTTTCCAGAATTGAGTCACAGGCCAGTCAGGCAAATTAGCAGAACTCATAGACTTTCTCTTTCTTCTCCCCACTTTGGTTTTTGTTTGTTTTGTTTTGTTTTTCGTTGGTTGTGGGGCTTGAACTCTGGACCTGGACATTGTCGGCTCAAGGCTAGCGCTCTACCACTGGAGCCACAGCTCCACTTTGTTTTCTGATTGTTTATTGGAGATTAGAGTTTCTCGGACTTTCCTGCCTGGGCTGGCTTTGAACCATGATCCTCAGATCTCAGCCTCCTGAGTAGCTAGGATTACAGGCATCAGCCCCCCAGCCCCACTTTGGGATTTTTACAGAATAATTATTTCTTTGTAGCAAGAGAAAGAGATAAAAAGCTATAGGACTTCTGTGCCTATAAGCTCCAGGCCCTTCCTTTTCCTATCTCCAGTATCTTCCTTCACTTTTAATTATAATCTTCTGTTTCTCCTTTGTGATTAAGTTCAGGGAAAATTAGATAATCTCTTGTTATAGAATCTAATGTTTGGCTCATACTATTTGATTTGTCCTGCCATGGCTGGTCCCCTGTATGGGAACATTTAGCTTTTAGCTTGAGACTTAACCCATGTAGCTTTGCTTGACTTCTACTTACAAGTCTTTCCATATATTTTTTTCATGGTAGTTGAGAGAGCTCCCAGTGATGGGAAATCCATAAGCCTGGCCCCAGATGTCCCAGGCCTGCATCTGTCAGCAGGAGGGAGACTACCAGCTGAACATGGGAAGCTAGGAGGCAGTGATCTAGAGGAAGCTGGTGATTCTGGGCGTGAGTATCCGGTTTCCATGACCTTAAATTCCCTCTACTACAGGTCCTGGTAGGAAACAGAGAGCGGGGAGCATAGCAACAACCTAGGGTCATACCTGAGTGAAACTTGGCAGCTCACCTGGGTTTCACCCAGAGAAGAAACAAAATACTTAGTTCCAGAAATAAGAATTCCAGTGTGTAGGAGACTCGTGAGGACAAGACAATTTCTAGGGTTCATCCTTTTCACTGGAGAGTATTGGACTGGAGTTATAGCTCAAGTAATAGAGCACCTACTTACCAAACACAAAGTTCTGAGTTTAAAACCCTGGGATGATGGATGGATGGATGGATGGATGGATGGATGGATGGATGGATGGATGGATGGATGGATGGATGGACAGACAGATCTAAGAAAGCAAATTAACATTAGAGAATGTATTAGTGACCTTCTAGAAGTCCTGGTAAAATCACTCTTATGGGTGTTCCCCTCTCTTCTTCTCATTTCTAGCTGACAAAAAATTTACCCGGAAGCCACCTCGATTTTCTTCTCTTCTGCCAGATCCACGGGAACTAATTGAAATTAAAAACAAAAAGAAGGTATAGATGTATACATACATATATTCCTTAGAGTTCAGACTTTGCCCACTTCTATCTAGTGTCCTTTGTAAGGTTTCTGTCCTAAAGGATGAGGATCAGGGAGATTTTACAAGCTTTTTTTTTTTGGGGGGGGGTGGTCCAGTCACAGGCCTGAACTCTGGGCCTGGGCACTGTCCCTCAGCTCTTCACCTCAAGGCTAGCGCTCTACCACTTGAGCCACAGCGCCACTTCCGGCTTTTTTTTCTTTTTGCTTATGTGGTACTGGGGAATCGAACCCAGGGCCTCAGGCATGCAAGGCAAGCGCTCTACCACTGAGCCACCTTCCCAACCCCCCTTTACAAGCTTTTTGTGGCTACTAAGCTTCAGGTTTCCTGGGACATTTGTAACCTCCCCATCTCAAGACCTTCCTGTTTTCCTCTTAAGCCATGTAGATAAGCAATGCTACTGTTTACCCTTGAGCAGGCTCTAACTGCAGCTGATAGGCAGGTGTTAACTGTTTCTGGTGCCAGAAGTCTTGGAAACTGGCGTCATGTGAGTCACCAAAGGTTATTGGTCATGTCTAGCCCCAACATAATGACTACCAATAAAAGAACATTTATTCTAGAACCTTAGTAAAGTTCAAATAACTGTTCATGCTTTTAGTTTTCTTAACACAAAGAAAATTTTCTACTGCCTTTTCTTCCTCTTATTGCCAGCCATAAATGACTGGCTTATATGTGCCCTTGATTGCAGGGCTGCAACTGGACAACAAAGGGACCAAAGTGCTCACTATAATCAGTCTACCTGGTCTTTCAAACTCAGAACCTTAAGAACCAAGCAACCAAAAAAGCAAAGGAGAGAGCTGGGCACAGGTGGCTCACACCTATAATCCTAGCTACTCTGAGGTCTGAGGATTGCAGTTCAAAGCCAGCCCAGGCCGGAAAATCTGTGAGGCTCTTACCTCCAATTAACCACCAGAAAAACGGAAGTGGCACTGTGGTAGAGCCTTGAAAGAAAGACTTAGAGACAGCACCCAGGCCCTGATTTCAAGTCCCACAAATGAACAAATAAACAAAAAAGCAAAGAAGAATCTAAGCTAAACTATAACTAAGGAATGAGCCCTATGTCAGTGGCTCATGCCTGTGATCCTAACTACTCAGAAGACTGAGGATCATGGTTTGAAGCCAGCCCAAGCAGGAAAGTCCATGAGACTCTTATCTCTAATTAACCACCAAAAAAAGGCCAGAAGTGGAGCTGTGGCTCAAGTCATAGAGCACTAGACTTGACTAAAAAAAACTCAGTCCCTGAGTTCAAGCCCCAGGACCAGCCTCCCTCCCCAATATACATACATACATACGTGTGTGTGTGTGTGTGTGTGTGTGTGTATATATGTATATATGCAGATACATACATCCATACATGTGGAGGGGAATAAGGATGAATATAACCTGAAGAAAACTCTAGTCTCTTCTCATATTTTCTTTTGTTTGTTTGTTTGTTTTTGGTCCGGAAGTGGGGCCTGAACTCTGGGCCTGAGCGCTGTCCCTCAGCTCTTCAGCTCAAGGCTAGCGCTCTACCACTGAGCCACCTTCCCAGCCTTCTTCTCATATTTTCTGATCCCCAAATTAGAGGAGAAGGAGGCTGTCCTTGCATTTTGAACACACCAAAAGAGTGGCAAGGAGCTCCTCTGATACTTCGAATGAAACAAAGAGATAAGAGAAAACTGGAGCTAATATGATCCATTCTTACTTGTAGAATCACTATGAGCCATGTCCTATGGGCTCATTAGGTAACAAGCTGGGGGCTTTAGTAGAGTCTGCCTAACCTTGTTTGATTTAAGGGCAGAGTGGCTTCTGACACCTCTAGTTTTTCTTCTCCAGCTGCTAATAACTGGTACAGAGCAGTTCAACCAGAAACCAAAGAAGGGGATACAGTTTCTACAGGAGAAGGGCCTCCTCACCATCCCAATGGATAACACAGAGGTAGCCCAATGGCTCAGAGAGAACCCTCGGCTGGACAAGAAAATGATTGGAGAATTTGTGAGTGATCGAAAAAACATTGACCTGTTGGAGAGTTTTGTGAGGTAAGGAAATTATAAGAAATGTCAGGAATAATTGTGTACCTTAGTAGAATGTTTTTCTAGCATACATATGTTTTCTAGCATACTGGGTTTGATCTCCAGTCTTACAGAAAGAAAGGGAAGGAGAAGCAAAGGGAGAAAATAAAAGTGGGGAACATGGCATCCCTTCAGAGTATATCTGATGACGTAATGATGACCAGGTCACGCATTCTGCTTCTTCCATCAGTTATATCTGTTGTACTTGAAAGGGACTCCAGTAAGACACCTTTGGAAGCCTTCCATTTACATGGAGAACATTGCAAATGAGGGCAGGGTAGGGTTCTGGACTGGGCTAACAGCCCAACCTGTGCAGCTTTTCTATCTCCAGCTTCTTAGTTCTGCTTTTTTTTCCCTTTAGCACCTTCAGCTTTCAGGGTCTGCGGCTCGATGAAGCTCTCCGCCTCTACCTAGAAGCCTTCCGTTTGCCTGGGGAGGCACCAGTCATCCACAGGTTGCTGGAGGCATTCACTGAACATTGGAGGGTGAGTGAGTCTGAGTTGCAGGAGCAGAGCCCCTTAGATCAGCTTGAAGACTTCTGTGGGCCCCAATCAAAACACTCATGCTGTCTCTAAAGAAGGCTAAGAGGAGTCTTTAACTCCCATCTCCTGTACAAGCTCTCCAGGAAGTGTTTCTCTCTTCTTCATTTCTCCCTATAACTCAGTCATACTAAAATAAATGCTTGCTAAAACTTAAAAGAAAACAAAAGCAAACAATGAGCTTTTCATGGAGAAGTCGTAGAAATGTCTGAAATAGCCAAAAGCTGAGCTGGGAATATGGCTTAGTGGTATAGTGCTTACCTAGCATGCATGAAGCCCTGGGTTCAATTCCTCAGTACCACATGAATAGAAAAAGCCAGAAATGGCTCTGTGGCTCAGTGGCTCAAGTAGTAGAGTACTAGCCTTGAGCAAAAGCAGCTGAGGGACTGGAAATGTTGGCTTAGTGGTAGAGTGCTTGCCTAGCATGCATGAAGCCCCAGGTTCGATTCCTCAGTACCACATAAACAGAAAAGGCCAGAAGTGGTTCTGTGGCTCAAGTAGTAGAGTGTTAGCCTTGAGCATAGAGAGGCTCGGACAGAGCCCAGGCCCTGAGTTCAAGCCCCAGGACTGGCCAAAAAAAAAAAAAACTGAAGGAAAATGCCCAGGCTCTGAGTTTAAATCACAAAACTGGCAAAAAAAGAAAAAGCAAAGAAATTGGCAAGAGCTTGCCCACTTTCTAGGTAACACCTCCTCTCTGTGCCAGCACTGACCAGGGGATTGATAGTGAGGGTTTCATTGGCCAAAACAGGGCATTGACTCAGGTGGGCTCTTTGCTTTTTCAGAATTGTAATGGCTCCCCATTTGCCAATAGCGATGCTTGCTTTGCCCTGGCCTATGCTGTCATCATGCTGAACACTGATCAGCACAACCACAATGTTCGCAAACAAAATGCACCCATGACGCTGGAGGTAAGCCTGGGTCCCAACCAATGCAGAGAAGATAAGTGCAGCTTTGGAGATAGCCAGAAGGGCATGGGGTTTCCCCTGGGCACAGTGGACAGAGTTCTGGGGATCAGGGAAGAACTGGGTTGAAGAGGAAGGTGGGTTATTTCACTTAATTTTTTCATTGGGTGGGGCTTCAACATTGATACAAAGCAGGAAAAACTTACTGGTCTGTCTCTAGGAGTTTCGAAAAAACCTAAAAGGTGTGAATGGAGGCAAGGATTTTGAGCAAGACATCCTGGAGGACATGTACCATGCCATTAAGTGAGTATATATAAAGAAAAATGTGGGGCTGAGAAGGTGGCTCAGTGGTAGAGTACCTGCCTTGCATGCATGAGGCCCTGGGTTCCTTAGCACCACATAAACAGAAAAAAACGGAAATGGTGCTGTGGCTCAAGTGGTAGAGCACTAACCTTATGCTAAAAAGCTGAGGGGCAGTGCCCAGGCCCAGAGTTCAGGCCCCATGACCAACAACAAAAAAAAAAAGAAAGAAAGAAGAAAAAGAAAAGACAGGAAGGAAGGAAGGAAGAGAGAGAGAGAGAGAAAGAGAGAGAGAGAGAGAGAGAGAAAAGTATAGCATCTCCATTAAGGAGAGGCACATTGCTTCCTTTCTCAGAATCACATCAGTCATTTATAATGCCCCAGATTTAATCTCAGGATTTAGGAGCAACCCACTCCAACAACGTGTATTTTTTTTTAGAGAAGCTTGGACAATATTGGAGCTCTGTTACTTTAAGCCAGGCTTTATATAAACTGCCACTCTTTTTTTCCTCCCTGAGGACTCAACCCAAAGCACCACACATGCTAATTAAAATGTGCTCTGTCATTGAGCTATATCCCCAGCACAAACTGCTACCCTTAAGTGAGGTATCATTGTCTCATTTCCTGAACCTAAAGTAACTGGATACTGTGGCTGCATTCTGTGGCTGGTATAGAAGTTAAAATGGGCACTAAAAAGTGAGGCTTAGGTCAGAGATAAGACACTTAGTTCTTTATTATAAATTAGAAAAAGAAGAAATTATTTAATCCTTTCAATAGCAGAAGAATATGAAGTCTTATTACAGAACTGAAGGCCCTACTTAAAGATAGAATTTGAAGACTATAGGACACTTCCTTTCCCTTCTTCCTCCCAGGGTAGGAAACAGATTGCTGAGCTGCAGTTTTGATTACCTCATGTTGATGGAAGATGGCTGTATTCACAAAGGCCCTTGTCCTAGTTTGGAACCACCCAGATTCACCTATTCCTTCCCTTATCTCTTAACAGGAATGAGGAAATTGTGATGCCTGAGGAACAGACTGGCTTAGTTCGTGAGAACTATGTGTGGAATGTGATTCTTCATCGTGGTGCCACCCCTGAGGGAATATTCCTCCGAGTGCCTCCTGGCAGCTATGATCTCGACCTCTTCACTATGACTTGGGGCCCCACTATTGCTGCTCTTTCTTATGTCTTTGACAAAAGCCTTGAAGAGACAATCATCCAGAAAGCCATCTCAGGCTTCAGGTAGGTCAGCTTTGGTTTTGGCCTTTATCTCCTCCTATCTCTCAAAAGCTAACATGGTTACCTCTTGTAACTTTTACTCTTCCTTTCCTGAGAATGGGGTTCTTCCTGAGTTTGTAGAGGGACACTGTAGCTTAGGGGAAATCTGTCTTAAAGACTAGTGTGAAAGGTTTCTTCCTGGGACTGATTGGGGTAGAACCCCATGTAAACCTCCACAGGGACTTGGAAGGGTTATTGACCTTCCAGTGACTCTGTTTTGGGGATGGGGGTGACATTACAGGAAGTGTGCCATGATCTCCGCCCACTATGGCCTCAGCGATGTGTTTGACAATCTCATCATCTCTCTGTGCAAATTCACAGCTCTCAGCAGTGAGGTGAGTTCGGGCAGGAACTTTACTTAGAGTTCCAAAGGAGGACCTCTCCTTTAGCAGTGGACCTATCCGTATCTGTACCTAGCTTCTTAGCTACACCAGGGCTTAGGCCGTTTTAGTCGTGCACACTCTGGAAAGAGAATAATCACTTCATGTACTGGGATGGAAGAAAAGATGAAGGAGTGGGGAAGACCATCAGTATTATGGAGGATTAAAAAAGCAAAGCCAGGCTGGGCGCTGGTGGCTCACGCCTGTAATCCTAGATACTCTGGAGACTGAGATCTGAGGATTACGGTTCAAAGTCAGCCTGGGCAGGAAAGTCCATGAGACTCTCATCTCCAATTAACTACCAGAAAACTGGAAGTGGCTCTGTGGCTCAAGTGATAGAGCACTTGCCTTGAGCTGAAGAGCTCAGGGACAGAGCCCAGGCCCAGAATTCAAGACCCATGACCGACCAAAAGAAAAAAAAAAAAAAAGCAAAGCCAGCAGAAGGATTCTCAGGGAACCACAGGCAGAAAGAAACCTGAGAGTTTTCTTCCAGATACTACCTGAAGCCTCTTCTCATTCTCTTTTCCAGTCTATTGAGAACTTACCCAGTGTATTTGGAAGCAACCCTAAAGCCCACATTGCAGCCAAGACAGTATTCCATTTGGCCCATCGTCATGGTGACATCCTACGGGAGGGCTGGAAGAATATCATGGAAGCCATGCTGCAGCTCTTCCGAGCCCAGCTGCTGCCCAAGGCAATGGTGGAGGTAATTTTTGGTAGATTAATCAACAATAACAAAGCAAGAGTCCTAGCATTTTGTGCATCTAGACATAGAATTGGCCGAGAGGAGCACTGAGCCTGATGCCTGCCAAAGATCACTAGGAATAGCTCAAATTAATGCCACAGATCTTTTTTTTTTTTTGCCATTCATGGGGCCTGAACTCTGGGCCTGGGCGCTGTCCCTCAGTTCTTCAGCTCAAGGCTAGCGCCTCTTGAGCCACAGCACCACTTCCAGCTTTTCCTGCTTATGTGGTACTTAAGGAACTGAACCCAGGGCCTCATGCATGCAAGGCAAGCACTCTACCACTGAGCCACCTTCCCAGCCCAAATGCCACAGATCTTGAAGATAGTTATAAAGAAAGGCTGGTAGGAGTCATTACTATTTATATTACCCTGAAAAATAGTTCAAGGACAGAGGGCTACAGGAAGAAATCTAGAAAAATTTGCTTGAGGGAACAGAAATGCAAAGGATTTGGGGAAAGAAATCATTTTTTGTCCTATTATGCCAGGTAGAAGATTTTGTGGATCCCAATGGCAAGATCTCTCTACAGCGAGAAGAAACACCATCAAACCGGTACGTAAAGACCAAAAGCAGAAGCTAACGATCTTATATAGGGAGGGTCAGAACTTTGGGGATCACCATGTACCCTCTTCCTACAGAGGAGAGTCAACAGTACTGAGCTTTGTGAGCTGGCTAACGTTGAGTGGCCCCGAGCAGTCTAGTGTACGGGGCCCATCCACTGAGAACCAAGAGGCTAAGAAAATGGCCTTGGACTGTATCAAGGTAACTACCCACCCCTGGCAAGAACCTAAACCCCTACCTATTAGAAAGATGTAGCTTGTAGGTAAAGAATAGAATCATGTAGGACTTCTAACCCGGAGGATTCTGCCCTGTCTCCCTGGCTCTCTCCCTTCAGTCTTTGTCACAGACCCTCTTTTTCTTATGCCCTCTCTAGCAATGTGACCCAGAAAAGATGATCACAGAGAGCAAGTTCCTCCAGCTGGAGTCCCTGCAGGAGCTCATGAAGGTACCGAGGAAGGGAAGAGATGGAGAGCTGCCTGTGTCTGGGAGGGGTAGTAGTATCTCTATTTCTTTTGAGGTAGAGCCAGTGGCTGGCCTCTCCTCCATGACTTCTTTCCTACTGCTGTTCCCCTCCAGGCTCTAGTCTCAGTGACACCAGATGAAGAAACATATGATGAGGAAGACGCCGCTTTTTGTCTTGAGATGCTGCTACGGATTGTATTGGAGAACAGGTAGGATAAGGCAGGTGAAGATCTTTAGGCAAGCGGGGTGCTAGTGGCTCACGCCTGTAATCCTAGCTGCTCAGGAAGCTGAGATCTGAGGATCACAGTTCAAAGCCAGCCTGCTCAGGAAAGTCTGAGACTCTTATCTCCAATTAACCACAAAAAAACAAAAGTGGCGCTGTGACTCAAGTGATAGAGCACTAGCCTTGAGCTGAAGAGCTCAGGGACAGTGCCCAGGGCCAGTTCAAGCCCCACAACTGACAAAAAAAAAAGTCTTTAGGCAGACTCTATACCAGGCTTTGGGGCCTGAAATATACAAAACCATAGGCAATAAGGGAAAAGTTTGATCTCTACTCCTGTCTGCTTAGGGTATGATTCCACTAAACCAGGAAAAGGATAGGAGACAAATTGCCCAGTGGCCTCCACTGAGATTGTCCTTATTCCTGTTTTCTCTAAGGGACCGAGTGGGATGTGTATGGCAGACTGTTCGAGACCATTTATACCACCTCTGTGTCCAGGCACAAGATTTCTGTTTCCTTGTGGACCGAGCAGTGGTAGGGCTGCTGCGCCTAGCCATCCGGCTACTCCGTAGAGAAGAGATCAGTGGTCAGGTAAGCAGAGTGTATCTGGGAAGGTGGGCAGGCTGCTGTTCTTATGGATATGATCTAAGACAGACTCCATCTATGTATGCGTGTGCGTGTGTGTGTGTGTGTGTGTGTACGTACACTAGACATAATGCTCCACAGACTCCATCTATGTATGCGTGTGTGTGTGTGTGTGTGTGTGTGTGTGTGTGTGTGTGTACGTACACTAGACATAATGCTCCATAACATGAATCTAGTGGCCAACCACAAGGGTGGCACAGTCTTTTAACAGAGGTACCTGGAATGACCCTAAGCATGAAGCTAATGCCCTGTACCTCTCTCAATCTGTTTTGTGGGGCTGGATTGCTGCTACCTTTTAGTAGCCCCAGGCATATATCTGGTTTGGGGTTCTCATGCTTAGAATCCTAAGCATGAGATCTCTTGCCTATAATACAAAAAACAACCAAACAAACAAAAACGTATTTAAAAAGTTCAAAAAACTATTAAATTAGTTCAATAAGGATACAAAATATAAGATCTGTTTCTATATGCTAACAATGAACTTTTGAAAGCTGAAATTAAGAATGTGGTAGAGTGTTTGCCTTGCATGCATGAGGCCCTGGGTTCGATTCCTCAGCACCACATAAGCAGAAAAAGTCAGAAGTGGCGCTATGGCTTGAGTGATAGAACACTAGCCTTGAGCTGAAGAGCTGAAGGACAGTGCCCAGGCCCAGAGTTCAGGCCCCATGACCAGCCAAAACAAACAAACAAACAAGAATGTAATAACAGCTGGGCGCTAGTGGCTCACTCCTGTAATCCTAGCTACTTAGGAAGCTGAGATCTGAGGATTGCAATTCAAACCCAGCCTGAGCAGAAAAGTCTCCATGAGATTCATATATCAAATTAACCACTCAAAAACTAGAGGTAGAGGGGCTGGAAGGTGGCTCAGTGGTAGAGCGCTTGCCTTGCATGCTTGAAGCCCTGGGTTCGATTCCTCAGCACCACATAAGCAAATAGAAAAAAGCCGGAAGTGGTGCTGTGGCTCACGTGGTAGAGCGCTAGCCTTGAGCTAAAGAGCTGAGGGACAGCGCCCAAGCCCAGAGTTCAGGCCCCACAACCGGACCCAAAAAAAAAAAAAAAACAGAGTGGTAGAGCTTTAGCCTTGACCTAAAGAGCTCAGGGATAGCACCCAGGCACAGAATTCAAGTCCCACAAATGACAATATAAACAACAACAAAACATACAGAGTAGCCCCAACTGGAATTAGTCCAGATGACTTGCAATAAGTAAACTAACTATGGTACACATACATATTCTATGGAATGCTGTATATAATATACTATATTCTATACTATAGATTAGTCTTCAAGGAACAGACTAGATGTAATGACTTAGGTACTGAGTGAGAAGCCAATCTTCAAAGACTATATACTACATAATTCCATTCATATGACATTTGTGAACTCAGAAAATTTTATATGTTGAGGACAGATTGCTAGGGGTTAGGAAAAAGGACAAGCTATAGTTAGAAAAGGGTAGCATGAAACAGCCTGTGGTATAGGAACCATTCAGCATCTTGATTTGTGGATTCATAAAGCTATACAGGTGATAAAAATTGTAGAGTGGTAGAACGCTAGCCTTGAGCTGAAGAGCTGAGGGACAGTGCCCAGGCCCAGAGTTCAAGCCCCATGACCAACATAAAAAAAAGAAAAGTTGTTTAAAAAAAATTGTAGAGGGGCTGGGAAGGTGGCTCAGTGGTAGAGTGCTTGCCTTGCATGCATGAAGCCCTGGGTTCAATTCCTCAGCACCACATAATCAGAAAAAGCCGGAAGTGGTGCTGTAGCTCAAGTGGTTGAGCTGAAGAGCTGTGGGACAGCGCCCAGGCCCAGAGTTCAGGCCCATGACTGACAAAAAAAAAAAAAATTGTAGAGAATAGAGAAATCCATATAGTATCTGTGAGTTGTATCAATATCAATATTTTGATTGTGTTTTGCATATTGTTACTATTGGGATAAGTTGGACAAAGTATATAAGGTACTTTGTATTATTTCTAACAAGTGCATATGATACTAATCAATTCAATAAACAGTTTAGTATAAAATAAAATGAAGTCCAGTGCTGAAGCTGGGCACCGGTGGCTCACGCCTATAATCCTAGCTACACAGGAGGCTGAGATCTGAGGATTGTGGTTCAAAGCCAGCCCGGGCAGGAAAGTCTGTGAGACTCTCATCTCCAATAAACCACTAGTAAAACTGGAAGTGGCGCTGTGGCTCAAGTGGTAGAGCACTTGCCTTGAGCTGAAGAGCACAGGGACAGCACCCAAGCCCAGAGTTCAAGCCCCACAACCAACAATAAATATATAAATAAATAAATGTTAAAAAATAAAATAAAATGAGTGGCTGAGTGCTTAGCCCTTAGTGGATCACCAGTCCCTCTCAAAAAGGAGGGGTGGAGCTGGGAATGTGGCTTAATTTGTAGAGTGCTTGCCTAGCATGCATGAGGCCCTGGGTTCAGTTCCTCAGTACTGCATAAACAGAAAAGGCCAGAAGTAGCACTGTGGCTCAAGTGGTAGAGTGCTAGCCTTAAGCAGAAGAAGCTCAGGGACAGAGCCCAGACCCTGAGCTCAAACACCAGGACTGGCCAAAAATAAAAAAGGAGGGAGGGCTGGGAAGGTGGCTTAGTGGTAGAGCGCTTGCCTTGCATGCCTGAGGCCCTGGGTTCAATTCCCCAGCACCACATAAGCAAAAAGAAAAAAACCGGAAGTGGCGCTGTGGCTCAAGTGGTAGAGCGCTAGCCTTGAGCTGAAGAGCTGAGGGACAGCACCCAGGCCCAGAGTTCAGGCCCCATGACCAGAGCCCCCCCCCCCAAAAAAAAGGATAACATTGTCCAGAAAGGAAAGAACTCTTTACCTGACTTAGGTAACTGTAACCCCTGTATACATCACCTTTATAACAACAATTAATTTTTAAAATAAATATATACATATTATATATATATATATATGTTTAGGAAGAAAAAAGAAGAGACAAGGGCTGGAGGCATGGCTCAGTGGTAGAGTGCCCACCTAGCAAGCTTGAGACCCTGAGTTCAAGCCCCAGCACCATGTGTGAGAGAGAGAGACTAGCAACATCAGCTCAAGTTGGATTCTAACCAAACCCTCCTGGCTGACCTAAAGAGACTGATGGGGAAGCTTCTTCCATAGGAAGCTATGTGCCCACTCTCCTCTTTCCTGCTCCCCACCCCTACCCCAGGTGCTGCTCTCCCTGCGCATCTTGTTGCTGATGAAGCCTGGCGTGCTGTCCAGAGTTAGTCACCAAGTTGCATATGGGCTCCATGAACTCCTTAAGACAAATGCAGCTAACATCCACTTGGGGGATGACTGGGCCACCCTTTTCACACTACTGGAGTGTATCGGCTCAGGTGTGAAGCCTCCAGCTGCTCTGCAGGCCACAGCTAGGACTGATGCACCTGATGCTGGTAAGCCTTCTCCCAGGGAGACTCTCACTGGCAGATAAATAGCTGTGGCCCAGGCGCTGGGACAGGAAAACAAAACACAGGTTATTGCATTCAGCAGATTAAATATGCCTGGCTTCTGCCATCTGCTTCCAGATCTTTCAGTGCCTGCTGGCTGGTATCCACAGGTTAAATAGCATGAAGGCAAGTAGGCAATGTAGAAGGCCGCGAAGCCAGGCTTCCTACCATCCTGTGGACTATTTTCCCAGAAATTATGCCCTTGCTGCCACTCGATTTTCCTAACAGCTGCTACTAGATGCTATCAGAAGCCCAAATTAGCCTATTGCCCTATTTGGTCATAAGAGAAGCTGTCTAGGCTGAAGTCCTCTGGTGACAGGGCAGAAATAATCCAGGCCAGAGAGAGAAGAGGCCAGGCCTTAGCACTTTTCTTCTGAGAGTCTAAATTTTCTTTGCCCCAGTGTCCCATCCCTAACCTGCCTCTGTTCTTCTCCCTGCCTGGCTTAGGAGCCCAGTCAGATAGTGAGCTACCATCTTATCATCAGAATGATGTGAGCCTAGACCGAGGCTACACTTCCGACTCAGAGGTCTACACTGATCATGGCAGGCCTGGCAAGATGCATCGATCAGCCACAGATGCTGATGTGGTCAACAGTGGTTGGCTTGTGGTGAGTGAGGGTATGGGCAGCTGATGAATCTTCCCTCCTGGGCTTGTAAGAGAGATTCCTGGTTCTCTGAGAGGACAAATAAGGGTCAAGACTAGTTCCCCAGCTTCTACCCTATGTACTTCACAGGTGGGAAAGGATGACATTGATAACTCCAAGCCAGGACCAGGGTCCAGTCGGCCAGGCCCTTCACCCCTGGTGAATCAGTATAGCCTAACAGTGGGGCTGGACCTGGGGCCACATGACACTAAGTCCCTACTTAAGTGTGTGGAATCATTGTCCTTCATTGTTCGTGATGCTGCTCACATCACTCCTGACAACTTCGAGCTCTGCGTCAAGACTCTGCGTGTCTTTGTGGAGGCCAGTCTGAATGGCGGTAGGTTACATGATGAAGGGTTAGTTGGGGAAGAACCATGTAATTACAGTGGGGATGGAAGAAAGGGCTGGACATCTTTGCTTCTAGCTGTGGAAGTGTGACCTGGGTCCATCTCTGTCCAGGGTGCAAATCTCAGGAGAAACGCAGCAAGAGTCATAAATATGACAGCAAAGGGAACCGCTTCAAGAAAAAGTCCAAGGAAGGCTCGATGCTTCGTCGTCCTCGAACCTCCAACCAACATCCCACACGGGGTGGGCACAGTGACGATGATGAAGATGAAGGCGTGCCTGCCAGCTACCATACGGTGTCTTTACAGGTCAGTCAGGACGTAAGTATGGCACCCTTTACTTCCTCTCCTCCCCTGCACCTGGGAGCCTGGGGGGGGCCAAGAGGAAGGGCCCCTGTGTTCTGCCCAGGCCCATGACTACCTCCACAGTATCCCCATTATCCAGGATCACCTATGAATCCTTGCTTGCCTAAGTTTATTTTAAAATTAAAGTTTATTTTTGAATAGGTAATATATGCACATGGTACAAAATTCAAAAGGTAAAAAGGGTAAACTGATAAAAATAAGTTTCCATTTTATTCCTGCCCCCAACCACAGGATTCCTGTCACTAAAGGCAGTTTTGTCCCCATTTTTGTGTCTCCTTCCAAAGTTATTTGTGTGTCTATTCAAGGCATATAAAATTGATCTTATAAGTTGACTTTATATCACTAAATAAATGGAAAAACAGTTGCTTGCTTTCAGTAAGAACTTTCTAAACATTATGAAAATAAAGTATTAGCCAGGAGTGGTGGCACCTGTAATGCTGAAACTCAGGAGGCTCAAGCGGGAGGATCATGACAGGGCCAGCCTGCATTGCATAAGTGAGCTTGAGGCAAGCTAGTTAAGACCTTGTCTCAGAAAACAACAAAAGTATTAATTCTGGCCAGACAATTGCCCAGGAAAACCTCTGAGCTTGAGATTTGATTTGCTTGGGTCTGTGTGTGCGTGTATGCATGCGAGTGCTAGCGCTGGGGCTTGAACTCAGATGTCCTTGGCTCATTTGCTCAAGGCTAGTGCTCAACCACTTGAGCCACACCTTTACGTCAAGTTTTTGCTGGCTAATTGGAGATAAGAGTCTCATGGACATTTTTGTCCAGACCGGCTGCAAATCACCATCCTCAGATCTCAGCCTTCTAAGTAGATAGGATTACAGGCGTGAGTCACTGATAACCTGGCAATTTGATTTGTTTTTAAGATGAGATTAACTAAATTTTTCCAATTTAATTACTTTTTTTTTCTTTAACAAGGATTTATTTTAGTTCTTTTTTGTGTAATTCTGTGTTGAATTTTGGTCCTAAAATCTCCTCTGCCGTGAATAACTTGTGACTATGAGAAACATAGCCAGAACTAGAGCTACTAGCTTATCAAGTTAAGACAAAGGGAAGAGTCTGGAAATGTGGCTTAGTGGTAGAGTGCTTGTCTAGCATGCATGAAGCCCTGGGTTTGATCCTGCAAAACCACATAAGCAGAAAAGGCCAGAAGTGGTGCCGTGGCTCAGGTGGTAGAGCCTTGAGCACAGAGAAGCTCAGGGACAGAGCCCAGGCCCTGAGTTCAAGCCCCGGGACTGGCAAAATAAACAAAAAACACCACAACAAAGGAAATAGAGAAAGGAGTGGACTGTGCTGTTACTAAGGGGGAGGGTGTCCTTTGATGACTTAGGGACAGTTACAGGGGGAGGTCAAGGGACCCACCAGGCCTAACCCCACTCATTCCTGCTCTCTTCTGTGATGCCAGTTGCTAGACCTGATGCACACCCTGCACACGCGGGCCGCCTCTATCTATAGCTCATGGGCAGAAGAGCAGCGTCACTTGGAGACAGGTGGCCAGAAGATCGAAGCCGATTCGCGCACCCTCTGGGCCCATTGCTGGTGCCCTTTACTACAGGGTAAACTTGCAGGTGGAGGCAGGGTATGGCAGAGGTAAGGTCAGAGCACCAGGACCAGATGACTGGATGATCCCCATCCCGTTCTCGTTCTCAGGCATTGCTTGCCTGTGCTGTGATGCCCGGCGCCAGGTGCGGATGCAGGCCCTGACCTATCTGCAGCGAGCACTGCTGGTACATGACCTGCAAAAGCTGGATGCCCTAGAATGGGAGTCCTGTTTTAACAAGGTAGATAAAGTTTGAAACCTAAGGCAGGGAGAGCCAGGCAGCCTCCCAAGAACCCCTAATGTCTCCTCAGCTTATATGAGACCTTCCCTGGTGCTCTCTGCCCCATCTACCCATCTCCAGCATCATGCCCCATCTACCCATCTTGCCTATCCTTGGGGCAAGGCTGCTTAACTAGAATAACATGGCTATTTACCTCCCAGGTGCTGTTTCCTCTATTGACCAAGCTCTTAGAGAACATCAGCCCAGCTGACGTGGGTGGGATGGAGGAGACCCGGATGAGGGCTTCCACGCTGCTCTCAAAGGTACTGCTGACCACTGTACTCACACCTACTCTCCCAAGCCCTGCCCTTTTCCAAAGAGGGAAAAGGACACCTCCAGGTTGGGTGAGACCCAGAAACACAATGTAGGTACTCAGGACCCCTGGCTCAGGAAACTGTAAAGGACCCAGGGACTCAGAAGGACTCTGGATTTCAGAGCAATTTCTGATCAGAGCAATTTCCATGCAAGATGAAGCAGGCTTACTTCATAACTCTGGAGAGGGACGTAGCGGTTCATACACTGCCTGTGGCTAACAGGCTGTCGTGGGCTCCAGGTGTTCCTGCAGCACCTGTCTCCACTGCTGTCACTCTCCACCTTCGCTGCGCTCTGGCTCACCATCCTAGACTTCATGGACAAGTACATGCACGCAGGTTCCAGTGATTTACTGGTATGTTTAACCTTAGCTGGATTCCCCCTGCCCATTTCCTTTCCTGCCTGCCAGGAGACTTGCTGTCTCTCCCTTTGCTGCTGTCTCCCTCATGCTTCTGCTCTGTTCCCACTATCCCACTGCCCCCTGCAGTCAGAGGCCATCCCTGAGTCTCTGAAGAACATGCTCCTTGTGATGGACACGGCAGAGATTTTCCACAGTGCAGACTCACGAGGAGGTGGTCCCTCTGCCCTCTGGGAGATCACATGGGAGCGCATTGACTGCTTTCTTCCACACTTACGTGATGAGCTCTTCAAGCAGACTGTCATTCAAGGTAGGGTACCCAGCCCATCCCACCAAAGAATCCCCTGAGTCCTATGGGGGTGGAAGAAGTGGTACATATCCAGGACTAAGCACTAAGAGTGGCCACCTATACCCTCTGTCTAACCAGACCCTGTGCCCATGGAGCACCACAGCCCCAAACCCCTGGCCCCAGCTCACCTAACTCCTGCTGCTGGTGACCCCTGGACACATGGCCATCAGCCTCCCCCAGAAACACCCTCGGAGCTGGGGCCCTGCAGTGAGTCTCTCCTTGATGGTCTGTCTGTGGTTGGGCAGGAAGAAGAATGTCTAAGAGGAAGACTAGGGAACTTGGGTTTGCTGGTGGTGGTAGCAGGGAGTTGGGAAGGAAGCAGCCCAGGCTGGCTATTTGCCCACCCTTTCTATGGGAAATAGCAGAGCAAGGTAAGCTAGGATTCATGGATTCTAGCTAAATCCAGACCAAAGTTTGAGTGAAGGAGATAAAGGGTGGATCTATTACCTAAGGTAGCTGAACATGAGATGAGTTTTGAGACTCAGTATTTTAGCCGGGAAGGGAAATTGGGAGAAACAGACTTGGTATGCTGACAAGAGTCTAATTGCAACTTTCTTTACAGACTTGGAGAAACCTGAGGGTCCCCGAGCCCCCAACAGCAGCTCCCCTGGATCACCAATGGCCTGTAGCCCCAGCAGGCCGAGTCCTACCCCAGAAGGGCCTCCCGCTCTGACCCAGCCCCCACTAATTCTACAGCCCTTGGCCTCCCCACTACAGGTGGGTGTGCCACCCATGTCTCTGCCCATCATCCTCAACCCTGCACTCATTGAAGCAACGTCTCCAGTACCCCTCCTAGCCACGCCCCGCCCCACAGAGCCCATACCCACCTCTGAAGTCAACTAAAGTGGGGCCCTTAGAGATCAGGACCAGTACTTCCCATCAGGCTATTCCAGGCCCCATTCCAGCTGTCCCAGAGGTCACCAACTCTTCTGGCCCAATCCGAGCTGCTGTTGCTGCCATTTGGATGGGGGATAAAAAGAACGCTTCTATCCCCTACTGGGCCCTCTTTCTCCTCTGCTCTCCGTATCTGAGGGTCCAACCTGAGCACTCACTCGGGTATCATCTGTAGCCTCTGCCTGCAGCCTGGCAGCTCAGGGAGGCACTGCTGTATCAACCCTGTAGTGCCTGCCACGTGCCCCTCCTGCCAGGTCGGGCATTGAGAGCCAAGCCCAACCACTCTGCACTTTGTTTCCCTCTTCCCATCTCGTTCCCATCTGTCCTGGGCTGCCACCTCCAATTCTTCCTCTTTTACTAAATAGTTGGTAAGTTTGGAGAAATGCTTGGCACCACAGAGGGTGGACGGGTGGGGCTGAATAGGGGGACTGCCCACAGGAGCATGTATATATGGAAAACAATAATAGACTTTTTATGATGTAATAAATGTCTTAGTACCAATACCATTGCCTGTCTCACTGCTTTCCTTCTTGAGTTTGTGGGTCAATGTCTCCTGTTACTGGGATGTCCAGGATGTGTTGGGTGAACAGCAGTAAAGTAAGGTCTGGAGCCCAGCCACCATTCAGATGACAAAACTGGAGTCAGGACTCCTTCTCCACTGTTTCTGATCCACCATTGTCACAGCAGTACACCCTCATCAGAAGGGCATGGACACGTCCATAATTGTTTCACAAGAGACACCTGAGCTATACCCTGACTCAGAGCAAGTGAGTCAGAGCTCAGGTACAGTTAATTCAGAAACTTTCTGTAACACAGGCCTCAGAGCCAAAAGCACAACAGCCAAAGAAGTAGAGAACGATCTTGCCTTACAGCTGAAGTCATATGGCCTTGTGCTTGCTGAGCTCGCTTGCTGGACTGGTGTTCTGCCACTTGAGCATGCCCCCCAGCACAGCTTTTTGATGGTTATTTTGGAGATGGACTCACAAATTTTTCTGCTCTGGCTGGCTTTAAATGGCCTCCTGAATAGCTAAAGTTAGGTATATACCAACACCTGCTTCAGTGGGACAATTCTTCCCCATGCATGACTAACCTTCTCCATGCCCTGCACATGAGTATACATATAGCACCCAGTGTGGATCAGCAGGCAGAGTTGAAGCACTGGGGTGGAATTCAGAATGCTTTAAGGAGCTGGGGATGTAGTTCAGTGGAAGAGCACTTGTCTAACATTCATAACTATATGGGTTCCATCCCCAATGCAGGCTTCCTGCATCTTTGTAACAGAGGAGAGTAGGACCTGTGGTACAGCCAGCTAGTCTCCCTCAGAGAGCTGGGAGCACTCCCTTTGGCTTTGAGGCCTAGCTGACTCTTAAGTATAGCACTTAAGTCCTCAGCTTCCCTTTGCTTAGCATTTCCACACTGCCAGAAGCATAGACCTCTGTAAGTACCCCATTCAGGTGCCAATTTGGGAAAATACCAACTGATGAGACTAGTTTCTCATCCCTCTCGTCCAGGTCCAGGCCATGCCTGGTTTCACACTAGTCAGAATCCTTGCCCTGGGCAAATTAGTAGGGCAGAAGACTCCGTGGGTAAAAGCAAAAAAGCCTGAATCTACAGCAGCTGAACTCAGAGCCTCTGTCTCCACTCTGGTGTCTGTTCTCACATCAGAGCCTCGCAAGCTCTGCCTTTAATGCTTCCTTAAGTTTCCCTGTGAGGGAAAGATGATTGGCTATATCAAAAAAATCTGAATGCTGTCATATGAACGAAGGAATAGAACAGCTGTGTCCCTCGATTAGTCTTACCAGTTAGGAAAGAAGCCGAAGCAATTGCAAACTGACTTCCTGCTGGGAAACAAAAATTCACTAAACATTCTATTATTTAAAACAAATTTTTTTTGGGGGGTCAGGTCATGGGGCCTGAACTCTGGGCCTGGGCGCTGTCCCTCAGCTCTTCAGCTCAAGGCTAGCGCTCTACCACTTGAGCCACAGCGCCACTTCCGGCTTTTTTTCTTTTTTTGCTTATGTGGTGCTGAGGAATGGAACCCAGGGCCTGAGGCATGCAAGGCAAGCGCTCTACCACTGAGCCACCTTCCCAGCCCCATATTTAAAACAATTTTTAAAAGAAGCTTAACTATGTATGACTAGTGTTGAAATAGGGTTCTTAGTGTTGGGAATGCCTTTGTTTAGAAGGCTACTAATTGGACCTCAGTTCTGATCAAGGAAGAACAGCTAGGTGATGTAGAAGTGACAGCAGAGAGAAAAGCAGGATATGCCTCCATGACCGAAGACATTCACACAGAGGACTGACGTAGCTATAGTTCTGTATTGTCACTATTGGACCCTGTAGGGATGTTTGTTCCTCTTAGGGATGAAGACACCTGTTGGTCAGCAAAGGCAAGGCACCGAAGTGAAAGAGATGGGAATCGAGTTCTGTATTGTCACTATTGGACCCTGTAGGGATGTTTGTTCCTCTTAGGGATGAAGACACCTGTTGGTCAGCAAAGGCAAGGCACCGAAGTGAAAGAGATGGGAATCGAACCCGCATCTGGCTCTTAAGCTTTATGTTTTCCCATGACCTTTCAATCAAAAGTGGTGATGCATGGGCTGGGCATGTGGCTTAGTGGTAGAGTGCTTGCCTAGCATACATGAAGCCCTGAGTTTGATTCCTCAGTACCACATAAACAAAGCCAGAAGTAGAGCTGGGGCTCAAGTGGTAGAGTGCTAGCCTTGAGCAAAAAGCAGCTCAGGGACAGTGCCCAGGCCCCCAAGTTCAAGGCCCAGGATTGAAGCGGAAAAAAAAAAAAAGTGATGATGCAGAAACCTAGAGCCAAGCGGATTTTCTGAAGCTTCCCATGAGAAACAGAAAGTTGAGCATACAAAGAAGTAGACTATTACCTTGTGAACTGCATTTAGTAGGAGCCATGAACAACTGAAAATGTGCACTCCAAGAGAACCCATGAATTTTCTGCACCCAAGATAAGGTCACACACAACCACATGGGGCCCCTCCAACTCCCCCATCTAAGAACAACTGTGGTTATTAGAGCATCACTATTTAGACTTGCTGCTGGTCTAGGTCTTTGGAGGAGCTTGAGGTAAGTCAATCACCCCCACCTTGTATTCTCTCTGCTTCTGTGCCACTGCTTCTCCTTGGTTCTCCACCTCACTAGCATATGCCCTTTCTGTCCCCTCTGTGGACTCTTCATCACAGCCTCCCAGTCTCAAATGATTTCTCTGTACTCACCCAAAGGGTGATGTCATCCACTGGCAGAGCTTCAAATACTACCCATTACACTGACTTCATTCCCAACTCCAGCTTTCCATGGCCCTCCGACCTTTCCTCGCTCACTTTCCCCTCATTTCCACCAACATAACTTATAGACATGTCACATATTACCAATTTAAAGTGAAATTTCTTGATTACCCTCTACAAATCTCTTCCATTTCACTGAAGGACAATTCCATTTTTGCAAGGTCTTAAGCCCAAAACTACTCTTCTCTCACATCCTCCACCCAATCCTCAAAGTCCTGGTGCTTCTATCTATACATCTACCTAGAGTGTGACTGCCTCAACATCTTTCCACACTATCACTCAAGTGAAAGGCATGATGGATGGGACTACTGGCCTCCTCCTCCAGCCTTTTAAAGCCATCATGCCATTTTTACTCCCCTGCCCAAAGCTCTCCAGTCACTATGTTCTTCAGTGTAAAGTCCAGAGCTCTTGCTTTTGGGTTTTGTTTTTCAGTGCTAGGAATCAAACCCAGTGCCTTGCTCATGCTAAGCAAATGCTCTTATTTTGAGCTATATCCCCCAGCCACAAGTTCTTTCTTTATTCCACCTACTTAACCTTTGTGCTGTTCCCCAGATATGCTAAGCACACTCACCTGTGACCTCCGCGCTGCTCATCCTTCCACCGGGAATGCTCTTCCTCCAAATGTGACTCATGATTCACTCCCTCACTTCTTTCAAGTCAAATTGCCTATTTGTTTATTTGTTTAACAGTCATGGGGCTTGTACTCTGGTTCTGGGTGCTGTCCCTGAGCTCTTCAGCTCAAGTCTAGCGCTCTACCACTTTGAGCCACAGTGCCACTTCCGGTTTTCTGGTAGTTAATTGAAGATGAGTCTCACAGACTTTCTTGCCCACGCTGGCTTTGAACCATGATCCTCAGATCTCAGCCTCCTTAATAACTAGGATTATAGGTATGAGCCACTGGCACCCAGCTAAATTGCCTTTTTTTGGGGGGTGGTCTGGTCATGGGGCTTGAACTCTGGGCCTGGGCGCTGTCCCTCAGCTCTTCAGCTCAAGGCTAGCGCTCTACCACTTGAGCCACAGCGCCACTCCCGACTTTTCTTTTTGCTTATGTGGTGCTGAGGAATCGAACCCAGGGCCTCATGCATGCAAGGCAAGTGCTCTACCACTGAGCCACCTTCCCAGCCCCAGAAAGTTTTTTATTAAAGAAAATTTCAAATATATAAAGTGGAGAGAAAAGTACAAGAAGCGCCTGCATGGCTTCTGATGATGCATGTTAGCCTGGAGCTTTGAGCTACTCTAAATTGTTGGCTGACAGTTGCTATAGCCTTATCTAACTGGATTTAAGAAAGTTCTATATCGTTCTTCGCTGATTTTCAATCTAAGGACCATCTCTGTTTGTATAACTGGCCCTGTAATGGTATCGGCCCACAGTAGATGGACCAGAAATTCACTCTATTCACATGCACCAATAAATAGGAAGGGCCTACTTTGGGAAAACAAATGGCTTGTTGACAAAAACCAAGTAGTTGTATGTACGTTGGTAATAAGTACTACTGGAAAAAATAGGTAAGAGGATAGAGTAGCAAAGACTTTCAGGGATAGTAGTCAGGGAAGATGTCTCTAAAGAGGCAGTTTTTTTTTTTTCTTTTGCCAGTCCTGTGGCTTGAACTCAGGGCCTAGGAGCTGTCCCTGCTGCTTTTGCACAAGGCTAGCATTCTACCACTTGAACCACAGTGCCACTTCTGGACTTTTCTGTGGTACTAAGGAACCAAACCCAGGGCCTCATGCATGCGAGGCAAGCAATCTACCACTGAATCACCTTCCCACCTCCTAAGAGATTTTTTTTTTCTGGGTCGTGAGTCCTGAACTCTGGGCCTGGGTGCTGTCCCTCAGCTCATCAGCTCAAGGCTAGCGCTCTACCACTTGAGCCACAGCGCCACTTCCTGATTTTTTTTTGGGGGGGTCCGGTCATGGGGCCTGAACTCTGGGCCTGGGCGCTGTCCCTCAGCTCTTCAGCTCAAGGCTATTTCTCTACCACTTGAGCCATAGCGCCACTTCTGGCTTTTTTCTTTTTGCTTATGTGGTGCTGAGGAATGGAACCCAGGGCCTCAGGCATGCAAGGCAAGCGCTCTACCACTGAGCCACCTTCCCAGCCCCTACTTCCTGCTTTTTCTGCTTATGTGGTGCTGAGGAATCAAACCCAGGGCCTCGTGCATTCAAGGTAAGCACTCTATCACTGAGCCACCTTCCCAGCCCCTAATAAAAAGATTTCTTAAGCTAGACACTAGTGGTACATGCCTGTAATCCTAGCTACTTAGGAGTCTGAGATCTGAGGATCTGGGTTCGAAGTCAGCCAGGCAGAAAAGTCCGTGAGACTCATCTCCAATAAACTACTTAGAAAAAGCCAGAAGTGGGCTGGGAAGGTGACTCAGTGGTAGAGCACTTCCCTTGCATGCTCGAGGCCCTGGGTTCGATTCCTCAGCACCACATAAGAAAAAAGAAAAAAGCCAGAAGTGGCGCTGTGGCTCAAGTGGTAGAGTGCTAGCCTTGAGCTGAAGAGCTGAGGGACAGCGTTCAGGCCCAGAGTTCAGGCCCCATGACCGGACCCAAAAAAAAGAAAAAGAAAAAGCCAGAAGTGGCACTGTGGCTCAAGTGGTAGAGCACTAACCTTGAGCACAAGGAGGCTCAGGGACAGCACCCAGGCCCCAGAGTTCAAGCCCCATGACTGAGAAAAAAGAAGGAAAACTAACAGCCAGAGAGGTCCAGACACCTATCAAAGGCTGGTGAGTTTCTCTCCTGACCTTGTTGCCACTAAAAAGCATGCTCAAGAGGAAGGTGGAAATATGAGGCAATTCAGGTGCTATTTTCATTTTCGGATTTTGGGTTCTCTGGAAGAAACGAATGGCCTCAAACATGCAAAGCACACACTCTCCACTGAGCTACGTCCCCAGCCAAAAGGCAAATTTCTATTTCTACACTGTTTGAGTGGTAGAAGTTTGAGCTATTTAGACTTTGGACATTGCCCCACTTCCCCCAGGTACTGATGTTTGAATTCAGACTCCTGGAAGTGGTGCTGTGGCTCAAGCCTTGAGCTGAAGAGCTGAGGGACAGTGCCCAGGCCCAGAGTTCAGACTCCACAACCGACAAAGAGAAAAAAAAAAAAACACAAAGAGAAAGAGAACTCAGACTCCTGTTTGCTAGTCAGGCACTCCACCACTTGAACCACGCCCCCAGCCAGATACCTTTAAAATTCTAATATTCTATTTTTTTTTCTTTTTTTGGGTCCGGTCATGGAGCCTGAAATCTGGGCCCGGGCGCTGTCCCTCAGCTCTTCAGCTCAAGGCTAGCACTCTACCACTTGAGCCACAGCGCCACTTCCGGCTTTTTTGCTTTTTGCTTATGTGGTGCTGAGGAATCGAACCCATGTAAGGCAAGCACTCTACCACTGAGCCAGCATCCCAGCCCCAAAATTCTAATATTCTAATACTCCAGCTGTCTCGGATGGATGAGTAAGTCTCCCAGGTAAACACTTTCCTACTCTTTCTCAACCCAGAGCTCCTGAACCCAGGTCAGTCTGAAAACTTGGTGCACTCTGAACCTTCCGCTTACAGTTAAGTTTTAGAACCAGCCGTCTTTTCCTGAAGCTTTGAGACTAACAGACCCAGTGCCAAAGCAAGAAGGGAAATCCTAGGGGTCTGTACAGCGTTTCTTTGTGGCTCCAGAGAGGCCGCCAGGTGGCGACCTGGGACTGACCGCAAGATCAACTTCCTTCCTCTTCCCTTAACTCTTCCCAGCAGGGGGCCCTTTTGGGGCCCGCTGTCTTCCCCTTGGGGTTCCCCGGCTTCAGAGGCAGCCAAGTGGTAGACCATGCGAAAGCCGAATGGCAGCGGGCGCTCCCAGCCGTCTAGGGCAAGCCAGGATGGGATGAAGAGACCGGAGTCCGGATTCTCCGCTGGGAGAGGCACTGGGTCTGCGGCCCACCTCCCACCGGTCCGGCCGCCCGGGCCCAGCCGCCCTGGGCCCGCACTGGGTAGAACTTCCTACCAGCTTCCGCCCTCCGTGAACCTTTCTCCTCTGAGGGGGCGTGCCTGCGTCTCTTCTGATTGGCTATTGGCGTCCTGGAGTTAAACTTTCAGCCAATGAAGAGGAACACGGGGCGTGACGGACAGAAACGTCACGGGAATTCCCCCCTCCTGGGGGCCAACAAGGGGCTTTCCCGGTTGGCGAGAGTGGCAAGACATTCGAGGGTCGGGTCGGGAGAGGAGCCGGAACCAGAGCCGCCGCCACGGTGAGTGGCCGGGTCCAGACCGCCGGGTGGCCAAGAGACGGAGCAGGGAGAAGGAAGGGGCTTGAGGTGACTGACCCCTGGGGCCGGAGAGCCGCTGACGCACAGAAAGCGCACACGAAGCAGACATGTTAGTACACGTCGTTCAGACATACACCCGCTCTGGCGCTGGCGAGGGCGCCGCGGGCCCGCGGCCGGACGCGCACCACACATGGGCAGACGGGCGTGCGCATCTGCACACCAGTGCCTGGACACACACACCTTCCACGCACGAACTCCAAGAAATGCTTACCTGTCCTCACCCAGCCGGTGTGCTCTGGCAGGTGCCCGCACCGAGCAGCTCAGGGACATTGCACACACGCAGGTGGACACCATGCACACATACCATGCGGGCACCAGAGCCGAAACACACTGGTGATGGACGCACACAGACACACGAGTTACACCCGGCTGTGGGACTGGGGCGCGCAGAGGTCAGCGCGGCGCCGAGGCAGACCGGGCAGGTGCAGCGTGCGAAGGTGGGCAGCTAAGATGTTCCGGGAGGGAAAGAAGAGCCTATCTATCCCCACGGAGATTCCGACCCCCTTCCCGCGGCCCAGAACCCCAGGGGCCCGCTGGGAAGGGCCCCCCGCCTACAGACCATTCGAAAAGGAGGCTGCCCGGCGGCAGGAATGCCCCCCTAAAAGCCCCCGGGTGAATCAGCCGGGGCCTCCCTCCTGGCAGAAAATCCCAAGGTTGCTCCTAGGTGGGTTGGGAGAGAGGGGGACGAGTGGGGACCTGGCTTACAGTAAAAGACCCTCGTGTCCGCAGCACCTGCCTGGGGGGAGGAGGGGGCTCAACCCCTTCCCCCTCCCTCCCCGGGGCTTCCCACATTCTCAAAGCTTCTCGGCCCGCAGAGCCTCAGCCAGAGGCCACAAGCCGGCGGGCGTCTCCCGCCCCTCCTGCTCCGGGGCGGGGCCAAGGCGTCATTTCCAGGCCCGCCCCCCTGGCCCCGCCTCCCCCTGGTATTTTCGGGACTTTCCTAAGCTGCTCTAACTTTCTGCCCCTTCCCCGGCCCAGCCCAGCTCCGGATCTCGGCCTCCACCGGATCTTACTCGCCACACCCAGACGGGCAGCGGGAAGAGATCGGACCCTCCCCAAAATCCGGGACCCCCCCCTCCTTCACACCCCTATCCTGACCTGTTCTCGCTCCTCTCACCACTCCCCTTCACTTTAGGCTGGCGCATGTAACTCTGGGAAGGCGAACTAGGGGCAGAGGACAGCAGAGAACCGGGTCTAGCCCAGAGTCATGGACAGTTGCTACAACCCAGTGAGTCACTTGCACTAGCCCTGAAGGTGGCCCGTGCCCCCTGTGTCTGTCTGCTTGTCTACTGGAGCCTCCTCTGCTTACTTGTTCCTGTATGTTTATCAGCCTGCCTGTGGGTCTGTCTGTCTGCAAACTGATTCTGAAGGGAGCTTTCCAGTGGGCCTGAGGAGGAGTGACTACTGAGGACTTGGCACTGGGAGGTGAAGGGCTCCGGAGTGCTCAGAATCAGCTGCCACCTCCTCCCTGTCTCCAAACCAGGCTCTGGGTGGCATCCCCGAATATGATTTCAAATTCAGTCCTTCCATTGTGGAGGCCAAGGATCCAGCCCCAGAGGCAGGTAAGTCCACTGACCTCCCCTTGGAAGAGGGAAGTAAGCTTGCACCCGCCTTCCTTCTCTGGGAAGTGAGCTCGGAGCCTGACTCAGGAAGACCCTTTTTGTCCCCAGCTGATGTCCCCTACCTAGTGATTGTGGAACAGCCTAAACAGGTAAGTGAGCAAAAGGATGGTATGGGAATGGCTTTAGGAACGTGTAGGATAGTTATAGCTGGGTCTAAGGTGGTGTTTGTGGATCTGATGCGTGTATGCTGCCGATCGTAGTGCATGTGTGGCAGGGAGGGGATTCTAAGGCAAAGAGTACTGGCCACTGTCATCGCTGCTGGCCAGGACTGTCTGCTTAGGGTGGTCTCTCCTGATCGCAATGTCACTGTGCCATCTAATCTTCAGCGAGGCTTCCGATTTCGATATGGATGTGAAGGCCCCTCCCACGGAGGCCTTCCTGGGGCCTCCAGTGAAAAGGGCCGGAAGACCTATCCCACCGTCAAGGTGAGCAGGGACAGTGCTGGAGGGTAGGCTAAGGGACAGTATGTCCAGGGATGTGCCTGATAGATCGCTGCGCCTCTCAGATCTGTAACTACGAGGGACTAGCCAAGATTGAAGTGGACCTGGTAACACACAGTGACCCACCTCGCGCTCATGCCCACAGCCTGGTGGGCAAACAATGCTCGGATCTAGGGGTCTGCGCCGTGTCTGTGGGGCCTAAGGACATGACTGCCCAGTAGGTATCATCTA
The DNA here is from genome assembly GCF_000151885.1 of Dipodomys ordii. Classification (NCBI taxonomy): domain Eukaryota; kingdom Metazoa; phylum Chordata; class Mammalia; order Rodentia; family Heteromyidae; genus Dipodomys; species Dipodomys ordii. The sequence continues at coordinate 5,908,308 of NW_012267252.1, forward strand.
ACCCTGGCCCCCACTGATAGCCCGCATTAACTGCCAAGTCTTAGGCCCAGACCACCTGCGTACTTAGCATCTGATAAAAGGGAGAGAATAGTCTTGTCCCCAAACCTAAGGGCCCAAGTATAAACTACAACAGCTTCCTTGTAGAACAGGGGTTAGGTTGAGCCTGCCAGTGGGGTTGCTGCCTCAGAAGACAAAAACATCACGGGCCAATGTCCCTGACTCCTTCTCCTCCCCAGATTTAATAACCTGGGTGTCCTGCATGTGACCAAGAAGAACATGATGGAGATTATGATACAAAAACTTCAAAGGCAACGACTCCGCTCCAGGCCCCAGGGCCTTACAGGTATAGGGGCAGGCAAAATGAGTGGTGCTCATGGTAAGAGCAATGGAAGAGGGGGAGCCTATGGGGGTCACACATGTGTTCACTACCCAGAGGCTGAGAGGCGGGAACTAGAACAGGAGGCCAAAGAGCTAAAGAAAGTCATGGATCTGAGTATTGTGCGTCTGCGCTTCTCTGCTTTTCTTCGGGCCAGCGATGGCTCCTTCTCCCTGCCCCTGAAGCCCGTTATCTCCCAGCCCATCCATGACAGCAGTGAGTATCCTGACTGGCCAGGGTGCCAGGGATGAGGAGGAGGGAAAGAATGTGGGGCACCTTCAAGCTATATAGTCACATCGATCTGGGTTTGAATCTGACCTTTCCATGTGTGAGCTGAGTGGTCTTGAACAGATCTGAGTGTGGCTTCTGCCTTTGGTAAACAATATAAGTAATTCCTGAGGTTACTAAAAGAATGAATGGCCCCAAAGTCCCGGCTCCATCAGTATATCCCTGGCACTGTATCATGTCAGCTAACTCATTTCTCACCCCACCACTCCCCCCAGAATCTCCAGGGGCTTCAAACTTGAAGATTTCCCGAATGGACAAGACAGCAGGCTCTGTACGGGGTGGAGATGAAGTTTACCTGCTTTGTGACAAGGTGCAGAAAGGTGAGGCTAGAGCCCAGACTGGGCAGTACGGACAGAGACGTGTAAGATTGAGGGTCAAGGTAAGCTCCGGGGCCAGTGGACCTGGAGATCCTACCAGGAGCCAGTGGCTACGCTTCACTTTTCCCTGCAGATGACATAGAAGTTCGGTTCTATGAGGATGATGAGAATGGATGGCAGGCCTTTGGGGACTTCTCTCCCACAGATGTTCATAAACAGGTATTTGGGGACCAGGGGTGGAACTGAGGTGAGACAGTAAGGCAAAGGCCTTACTGACACTGTGTCTCTCTCCACCCCCCAGTATGCCATTGTGTTCCGCACACCTCCCTACCACAAGATGAAGATTGATCGGCCTGTAACCGTGTTCCTGCAACTGAAACGCAAGCGTGGGGGAGATGTCTCAGACTCCAAGCAATTCACCTATTACCCTCTGGTGGAAGGTGGAGCTGGAAGGGACTTGAGGACCGCCGATGGGTTGGAGGGGGCAAGGAGGGACTGGAGGCGCCCAGGAGGTGCTTCCTGGGAGCTGATTTGAGGATTTGGAGGGAAAAGGAATTCAGGCATGATCCGTGGGTGATGGGTTTAATTCCCTCTTCACCCAGACAAGGAGGAGGTGCAGCGGAAGCGGAGAAAGGTCTTGCCCACCTTCTCCCAGCCCTTCGGCGGTGGTTCCCACATGGGCGGAGGCTCTGGGGGCTCGGCTGGAGGTTATGGAGGAGCCGGAGGAGGTGAGGGGGTTCTGGTGACCCCGAGATGGGAAGAGAAGTGTGGGAGAGGAGAAATCTGGGAGAGTCCTGGCTAATGCCTTGCTCCCTACAGCCTGGTCTGTACCCACAGGTGGCAGCCTTGGCTTTTTCCCCTCCTCCTTGGCCTACAGCCCCTACCAGTCCGGCGCAGCCCCAATGGGGTGCTACCCGGGCGGCGGGGGCGGGGCGCAGATGGCGGTGGGGGCGCCCAGCGGGGATGCTGGTGAGGAAGCGGCCGAGCCCGGCACCCCGCAAGGGGAACCTGAGGCTCCCGACGCGCTGCAGCAAGGTATGGACTCCCGAGTGCGGGGGAGACACGGGGCCAGGGCCTATAGGGCACCCACACTGTGTGTCGTCCCCAGCCCGCGAGTACAACGCGCGCCTGTTTGGCCTGACGCAGCGCAGCGCCCGCGCCCTGCTGGACTACGGCATCACCGCCGATGCGCGCGCGCTGCTGGCAGGACAGCGCCACCTCCTGGCGGCGCAGGATGAGAACGGAGACACGTAAGCGGCACGAATGGGGAGTGGGGGAGTGGAAGGGAGGCTGGAGTCCAGAGGCAGGGAGTTGGGGCAGGGGAGGGACCAGCAAAGAGCCGGACCCTAGAGTTGAATAAACCAGGTCTTAAAGTCAGACCTTGCTGTGTTCTAGTTCTGTTCATGGTACCTAATCTCTCCAAACCGTGACAGAGGGCAGAACAATAGTAACTACCCCAAAGAAGGTGCAGGAAAGATTAAGTTCAAGTACAGTGATGATCCAGGTTCAACAGGCTCCAGTGCAGGAGCCTATGAGACAGTGGGATTCTGAGGGCCGAGGATGCCGAGTGCCTGGACTTAGTAGGCTAGAATCTCACTTCCCACCCTCCAGGCCACTGCACCTGGCCATCATCCATGGGCAGACCAACGTCTTTGAGCAGATAGTCCATGTCATCTACCATGCCCAGCACCTGGGCATGGTCAACATCACCAACCACCTGCACCAGGTGAGGGGCAGCTGCTGTGAGGGGAGATGGGCTGGGAGGTATCCTAAGCTGTGTGAGCCTGGCTCAGCCTATCTTCTTCCCCAGACGCCCCTGCATCTGGCAGTGATCACTGGGCAGACAAAGGTGGTGAGCTTCCTGTTGCAGGTGGGTGCGGACCCAGCACTGCTGGATCGGCACGGAGACTCGGCGGTGCACCTGGCACTGCGGGCAGGTGCCGGGGCCCCAGACCTGTTACGTGCACTGCTGTGCAGCGGGGCTCCTACTGTCCCCAAAATGTTGCACATGCCTGATTTTGAAGGTAAGTTCTCTATCTCTTCTGGGCCAGAGGTGGGGAGCAGGGAGGGCATCTGGTGAGTAGACAAGCAGCATCAAGGTTGACTAGTCAGGCTGCTCAGGGGCTACTTTGGTGTCACAGCTGCAGACTGGATACACTGTTTCCCGTAGGACTGTACCCAATACACCTGGCAGTTCGGGCCAGAAGCCCTGAGTGCCTGGATCTGCTGGTGGATAATGGGGCTGAAGTAGAGGCTGCAGAGAGGCAGGGGGGGCGGACAGCCCTGCATCTAGCAACAGAGATGGAGGAGCTGGGGTTGGTCACCTATCTGGTCACCAAGGTGAGAATGAAGATTATCGAAGGGGTGGCTTGGGGCTAGGGGGGACCTAGAGGGAAGAGGAGTGTGTGTAGGGCTGGATCCTTGGACCATGCTGGGGGGTTACCCACTCTCTTGGCATTCCACAGCTTCATGCCAACGTGAACGCCCGGACTTTTGCTGGAAACACACCCCTCCACCTGGCAGCTGGACTGGGATCCCCAACCCTCACACGCCTCCTTCTAAAGGCTGGTCAGTTACCCTCAGAGGCCAAGGGATGAAAAGTGTGTCACCCGGTTCCCCTACCTCGCAGCCCTTCATATGGTCCCCCACTGTCCCTTCTTAGTGACTGTCTATCTCCTAGGTGCTGACATCCACGCTGAGAACGAGGAGCCCCTGTGCCCAATTCCCTCACCCCCTACCTCTGGGAGTGACTCAGACTCTGAAGGGCCTGAGAGTGACACCCAAAACAGCTTCCGGGGTCACACGCCTCTTGATCTCACTCACAGCACCAAGGTAAGGAGGCCAGCCTGGCAGTAGCTGCACTAGGGCACCAGGCACCTCCTGGGCTTGAGATTGGGGAACACACTGTGGGCTTAAGGATGAGGAGGTAGTCAAAGCTGTCTCCCCCGCCCCCCAGGTGAAGACTTTGCTACTAAATGCTGCTCAGAACACCATGGAGCCCCCGCTGGCCCCACCCAGCCCAAAAGGTGAGGTATTTCTAAATCCTAGATGCTTCCTCACCCCGCTTCAGAAGGTAGAGGCTCCCTTTTCTCCACCCTTAGTTTCCATTTGTTGCCCATGACCGTCTGTCTTGTCTGTCAGGTTACCAGGGAGAAAAGCAGCTTCCTGGTATCTGTGTTTCCGCTCACCTCAAAGAACTGACATGTCTGTGTCCCCTCAGAGTCAGAGCTGTCACTCGGGGATGCAACTCTGCAGAACCTGGAGCAGCTACTAGATGGGCCAGAAGCCCAGGGCAGCTGGGCAGAGCTGGCAGAGCGGCTGGGGCTTCGCAGTGTGGTGGACACATACCGGAAGACGGCCTCACCCAGTGGCAGCCTCCTGCGCAGTTATAAGGTGGGGCTGGCCTGTACCTTACCAAGCCCCCAGCTACCTTCCCTGCCTTTCCTGTGTTCTTGGCTCCAGGGTTCCCAACCCTACACTCTAAGCTTCACTCAGACCTCCTGCCTCTTCCTTTTCAGCTGGCTGGTGGGGACCTAGCAGGTCTGCTGGATGCCCTGTCTGATATGGGTCTAGATGAGGGAGTGAAACTGCTGACAGGTCCTGAGTCCCAAGACAAGCTGCCCAGTACAACAGGTAAAGGGGAAGACCTGGAAGGTGGATTTGGGCCTGGGATGGGAGGCCTGGGGCCTTCACTCTCCAGCTCTTTTCCCCTGTGTCGCCCTAGCAGAAGTGAAGGAAGACAGTGCCTATGAGAGCCAGTCAGTGAAGGAGGACGAGGCGGAGAAGCTGGGTCCCCCCCCTGAGCCCCCAGGAGGGCTTTCTCATGGGCACCCCCAGCCTCAGGTGCACTGAACTGCTGCCCACCCTCCACCCCTCTTCCCGGACCCCTCTGTACAGCATCTTCATTTAGTCCCAATCTTATTTAACAGCTCATGTCTACACCTCAGCTGAGGTGAATAAAGGATTTCATGGGAAGTGGAGGACTCTTTTCCCAACTGCTGGCAGCCATTTTTTAGTATGACTCCTCTGATAGGACTCGTGTCTCTGGAAGCAGCTTCCGGTGCTGGCCCCAAGCTGAGAGTACAGAAGGAGGCCCAGCTGGCAATTCAGAGCAGTTTTAATGAGGGTGGAGGCTGTACAAAGGGCAGGGCCCATGGAGGGAGGCAAGCAGGCTGTGCCGCTCAAGCCTGTGGATGGGGTCTCCACACGGACGCCCTTTCTCCACTTCTGGAAACAGAAGGGGGAGCCCTTGGGGAGAAGGAGGGAAACCAGCTCAGCCCCCATTCCTGGCAGGCACCAGAACAGAGGGGTTGCTGGTGTCAGGGTGGGTGGTCTCAGCAAAAAGCAGAAATGTCATCAGGCCTCCCCCACAAAAAAAAAAAAGAAAGAAAGAAAAGAAAGAAAAAGAAAGAAAGACCACATCAAAAGTTCAGGGGCCCTGGCCCCTCCCACCCCCACCCACCCTGTACCAAAAAGTGCAAAACATTATCACAAAAAGGGGGTCTCGGAGAGGCCCTTAGCCTAGGCTCCTGCGGCCCTTGGCCAGCCCTGCCCTGCCCCGGACACCGCGTCCGGCGCGGTCGGGCCCTGGGCCAGAAGGCCCTTGTGGGTGGCCCGAGCCAGGCAGGGCCGTGTCATCATGCAGGTGCCACAGCGGGCACCGCCACCTGAGCTCCACTCCCTGCTCAGGGTTTTCTCCTCGCGCTGCCTGATCGGGCCTCTGAGCTGGACCGAGAGACCCGGGGCTGGCTAGGTAGGTTGGGCCGCAGAGAGGGACTGGAGTGAGGCAGGGGGAGTCCATCCTCCGTGCTTCCAGCCTGGGCCAGGGCTGCCTCTATGGCATCCAGCTCTTCACTGGCTGCCTTCAGTTTGACCCGGAGCAGCGCCGCGTAGGTGCCATAGCGGGATTTCTGAGAAAAAGGCCAAAGGCCATAAGAGCCTGCTCTCCTCCCTCGCTCCCCCCCCCCACCTCACAGATAGGCTCTAGACAGGCTCTCAGGACCTAGGGGCATGGAACATTTGACATGCATGCCACTCCTTACCTAATAGGTGTGGAATCTTAGCTTCGTTCCCCAGAAGACAAACCTAAAGCTCAAAAAACCTACCCAAGGTCACCCAGCTGGTCACGTTCCTAGGGCTGGGCCTTCTGGGGGACACCAAGGTGCCAGGCAGGGAGAATGTCCTTACCTCAAACTCCAGGTAGGCCTCCTTCTGCCGCTGTTCGTCAGCCTCCTTGCCTCGGGCCTTCTTCCCCAGCAGGGTGGCTCTGTGCTCACGCAACTCATTTGCCATGGCCTTCAACTTGGCCTCATGGGTCCGAACCTGCTCCTCCTAGCAGCCAGAGGAGCCTGATCAGTGTCACTAGTCTGCACAGTCTGTAGTATCTGCAGTTTGTTTTGTGCTGGTATAAAGGCTTAAACTCAAGGCCTTGCACTCTTACTCAGCTTTTTCACTCAAGACTAGTGCTCTCCCACTTGCACCATGCTTCCAATCCAGCATTTTCCTAGTCAGTTGAAGACAGAATCTCTCAGACTTTTCTGCCCAAGCTGCCTTCAAAGCATGATCCTCAGATCTCAGCCTCCTAAGTAGCTAGGATTACAGGCATAAGCTACCAACACTCAGCTCTTCGTGCAGATTTTGACAAGGTGCCCCTTTGAACAAGCAAAGCACCATGTCAGGGTTTTCCAGCTTGGCACGCCGCTCTGGGGCCAGATTTCAGCCTCGGCTGGCCAGTATAGGGATGTACTAGACAGGTACCTAACAATACACAGCCTAGAGTACAGCGGCCTGGGCCTGCCCCACTCTAACCCACCGTCACTGTGACCCAGGGGGGCTGTGGCTACCTGGGAGAGGCGGGTGGCGGCGCTGGGTAGCAGAGGGCGGCTGAACTTCTTTTGGGAACTAACAGCAGCTGGGAAGGGAGGCGCAGAGAACATGGCGGCCACCACATTAATGCGAGTGATCCAGGACTGCATCTGCTCCAGGCTCCTAGAGAGACAGCACAGCGCCTAGGATCCTGGGCCTAGGGCTCCTGTCCAGGAATGCCCAGTCCATGCTTAGCACATGGCGAGAGAAGGAAGGAGGCCATGGAGGAAGGTGGGAGTTGGGGTGCATGGTCTGGCACTTACGGAGCCTGGAAGAGGAAGACCCGCCAGTCAGCTGTGCGCAGGTAGAAGACATGTGGTCTCTTGCTGTAGTCGCTGGCACGGGTGGCCAGGGCGTGGTGGATGCTGATGGCATTCTTCAGCTCCACCTCAGAAAGAGCCTTCCCAGGCTGGTACTCCTCCTGCAGGGGTGCCAATCTTGTCTTGCCCCAGCCCCAGCCTGGTCCGATCCTGGACACCAGTTTCCCTCTCCCAAGCCAATAAAGACCCCAATCCCTAAGTCTGCCCCCCCCCTCGCACCTTCTGGAGGTAGAGGATCATGCCCTTGAGAATCCCGTGGAAGCTCTTCCAGCCCCTCTTGCCCCGAGGCGCTGCAGGAAGTAAAGCAGGTCATGGAGGCCTAGGGCAGGCCCACACCCCTCCACCCCCACCCCACCCTCACACCCGGCCACATACTCTTCCTGCAGTCAGGGTCTGCGTGCACCTTTCGCACCAGGGTTCCGTGCTTGTAGACGGCGGCCCCAGGCTCGGGGGTCAGGTCCAGGAAAGGGCTGGAGCCGCTGCCACTGCCCCCACTGACCCTCTTGATGACCTTGGGGTTGGGGTCAGCCAACTCAGATAGAGAGCGCCTCAGCTCCTCCTCGTCTCTGCAGGTGTGATTACCTCAGGTGGCTGGCCATGGAGCCACAAAGCCCATGGGCCCTGATTTCTGCTCCCCCCCCCCAGGGCTTGGGATTTGCTAAGGAGTGCTCTGCCATGTCAAGGTAGTAGTCCTTAAGGCTGATTATTGCTCCCAGGAAAGGGCCACAGCTGGGCCTTCTCCTCATATGGAACATTTCCCATTCTCTCCACTTCTCACACTGACTCTCACATCCTTCACTAGGACCCACACGTCTGACTCAGTTATGTCTTAACCACACCTAGCACTAGACTTTGCTCATAGATGGTTGGCTAAATGGTGACAAAAGGAAGAAACAGCTTCCTCACGCACCCCCACCCCACCCCACCCCCTGCTCCCCAACATCCTGGTCAACAAGCTCTGTCAGATAAGAAAAACGTGAGATTCTGTCTGGTCACTTCCTTGGCAGAGAACCTGCAGTAGCTTCCACTGCTCTGCCAACGTCACATCTCCCCAATACCACTATAAGCCATTCCTGCAAGGCCTGCCTCCATTTCCCCATTCCACACTCACTTTATCCATTTCTTTGTCTCACAAATACCAACTTATTTCCTCCCCCCAAATGCTTCCCCTCCATTAAGGTTTGTCTGTCTCAGTCTCCTGAAAGCCTCCCCTCTACCCTAATCCTGAGCACTACCAACTAAACTCAGCAGTGACCTGACACAGTAGAAAGAGCAAATACAAGCCATTTACTGATGTTTAAGGGAGGGCTCAACTGTCAGACTAGGGGCCCAAGGCCAAAACTAGACTTCCTGCCTCAGGCTGGGCTCTTCCAAGACGGAGTCTCTGGTTCTACCCAAAAGGGACATAGCTCCTTGTTCTCTGATATCTGGACTCCCTCAGACTTGAGAAGGAGTCTCCCATGCTACTGCGTAGGGCTATACTTCCAGAAACATCTGCTTTTCCTCAGGCTGCCAGGGGACCTCCTTCTATGGCTCAGTACCCCTCTTTTGTTCCAATCCAGCTTAGAATAACAACCCAGCCAGAGACAAGCCAGACCCCCAAGTCTAGACAAGCATCTCCAAAAAAGGAAGTGAAGCAGCCTCATGACCTCTTAAGGCCTCTCTCTCACACATGATCTCTCCCCTGTACCCATAGCCCTGGACTCCTGGCCTCCCCAGGTAATCCCTTCCTCATGGCCCAACCCTAACCCCACCTCGTGGCCCCAGGACTCACATGGCCCACTGCAGCTTCTCATTCTTGATGGAGCTGTATAAGGCCTGGGGAGGAACAAATCACAGGGTTGTGGGTCAGTACTGGGGAAAGATGCAGTAAGTCCCCGCAATGTCAGGGCTCAGAGCCCTCTACCTACTTGGAAGAGGAGACAAAATGAAGGAGGAGGGGTCAGCAGGGTATAATGACAACAAACACAGGCTCTAGAATATGCAGTATGAAGACTCCAGCCCCACCACAGCCATAATAGTAGCTGCATGACTGGGCAGGTAGCCATGGGGAAGAACAAACATAGCAACATGTGGGGGCAAGTGGTTAGCACAGGGAACCCTGCACAGGGAGCCCTGCATACGGCTGATGCATAGTAGCTGGCAGTTGCTATTATTATCTTTGTTGTTATTAAGGGGCTCTCCTGCTTGGAGCCTGGTGAGAGAAGCACAACTCTAGGGGATTGGGAACGAGCAGCCCAGGAAACTCCTTCCCCCAGCCATGTGCTGTTTCCACAGGAAACAGACCTTTGCCTCCCCTTCCTCCCCCCTCCCCCATAAAGGATTTACCCTCTTCACTCCTTCCTTGGCAAAGAGAACACACTCTCAATAGATCTCAACCCCAGGATAAGCCTTCCACCAACCCAGCAGCAGCATCAAGCCAAATACCAGGGCCCCAGCTCCCTGCCCACAGGAACACTTCACGTTGCTGCTGAGCAAACATTAGTCTGAAGCAGTTGTTTTCCCTTCCAGTCCCTTCCCATCCCAAAGTGTGGGCTCCTCAACCAGTCACTTCCCCTTTACAGGGGAGACATTTGGGGGCTGTGGGGTGGTAGAGGATAGAATGACCTCCAGGAGCAATTAAAAGGATTCTCTTCTTGGGAGTGGCCGGGAATATGGGTCCACGCCAAGGACTCCAACTGTGGGGGCGCCTCTGCCAGCCTGTCTGTGAGTGGGTGTGTCCCCAGCATGTGCCGTGTTTTGCTGTGTGTGCCTTATGACACAGCCTGCGTGTGAGCTGGGTGCAGTGGTGACGTCGGTGCCTTCCCCAGGATGGGACGCAGCCCCCCCTTTACTCCCCAACACACCACACCGTCCACAGCTATACCTAGCCCTAAGCTAGTCAGACATTTCCACGCCTTCATACCCTGCATCCCACAGCCTCCACCCAGAACAGGATGGGCACAAGCTGGCAAGCGATAACCAGCACACACCTGGCCCAAACTCAATGCCAATCAGCCCCTGGACCCCACTCCCCAACTCTCTGGACAGGACATTGAAGTGGCTCCCAAGATCCAACCTGCAACCCTCCAGCCTTCCAGTTCATCCCTTGCCCAGTCTCAAGGCCCCCTTTGCCTACAGCACACCTTCCTTCCTTTGAAGGTCCAGAGCCCCCTCAGATAGAACCATGTCCCAACTCCCACCTACAAAACCCTCCTCATTCCCAAGGTTGGTGAGGCCCACCTTGGCCCTCCTTGCAAAGTCTATGCCTACCTCTGTCTGCCCACAGCTCTGTCTCTGTTGGAGCCCCCCCCCCCAACACACACACACACACACACACACACACACACACACACGCGCACATTTGTCCCCATCAAAGCTCTTCTCTGCTCCGGCCGCCCCTGGCACCTTTCTTAGCCTCCCCATCGGTCGCCCCAAGCCCGGCGTGGGCCGCGGCTCCCACGCCCTCACCGCCTTTTTCTTCTTGCGGCTCTGCAGGCGGCTGACCACCAGGTCGGTGTAGAGCACGGGCTTGAGGCTGCGCGAGCGCTGCGGCCATCCGTAGCACAGGGTCTCGGCACCGCGGTGGGTGCGCCCGTAGCGCACGGAGCACAGCGAGCGCGAGCGCAGCCGCCCGGCGCTGCTGTGGATGCTGTTGACTCCGATCATGCTGGCCCGGCCGGCGCGCCGAGACCCCCGGCCATGTCCCCCCGCCCGCCCCCGGCCCCCGGGCCGCCCGGACGGCCGGCGGACAGCTCCCCGACAGCCAGCCGGCGCGAGCGCCCGGCCGAGCGCGGCCGGCTCCCACCGACGCAAGGAGCGCGCGGCTCCAGCGCTCGGCAAGGGAGAGGGGGCGCTGACTGGGAGGGGAGGGCGAGGGCTGGGGGCGGGGACCGCGCAAAATGGAGGCGCCCAAGCGCCAGGGGGCCCTCGGCGCTGCCGCTAGGAGGGGCCCGGAGGCCAGCGGGGGCGCATGCGTGGGGGCTGGGGTGGGGGGAGCGCTTGGCTCCCCAGGAGCGCGGAGCATGGGCGGCGAAAGCCGGCTGCCAGGAGAGCGTGGAGCTCCCTCTAGGCTCGGTTTGTCTGGGGGCTGAGGGTAAACGGAGAGGAGGGTAGGACAGCCCTCGCTTCATCAACTCACCCGCAGATACCCCAAAGCCCAGGTATGAATCCCGCCTCGCACTTACTTGAGCGCCCCAGTTCAGAGTCGTACTTAGCTAGCCAAGAGCATCAATTCACATTTACCCCCAACTTATAGGCACGTCAAATCAAGATATACGCCTCCAAATTTACCATACACCACCACATCACAGACAGATGTCATTATATATAATATATGGAATATGATATATATCTTTCTAAATATGATATATATCATATGTGTGTATGTGTGTATAGCTATGTATAGCACAAAGCACAAACATCCCAAGTCACACGTATTCCTTAATTCAGGTATCCCGCCACACATACACAACACACAAATATACCTCAAACTCACAGACACCTCACCTCCCAGTGGATGCCCCCATTCAGATGCATCCCCAAATTTATAAGCCCAGGAACCTCAAGATCAGTCACCCTAGGACACATCCTGTGCAATCACATGTATGTAAAGATGGGAGCTTCTTCAAGTGAGCCCAGGCCTCCCTGGATTAAAAAGTCACCCCATGGGGGGGGGAGAGGAGTGAACCCCAGGACAAGGACACCCCCTTCTCCTACCCTCATCCAAAGTTCCCTTCCCTAACTCAAGTGCTGGTACTTGGGTGCAAGAGCCTGCTCCCCAAGGAACTAGAAACAGTTATTCAGCCTAGTTTTGCGCTCTTGCTAGGAGACCTTGGAAAAGCCTTTGCCCCTCTTGGATCCCTCTATCTCTGGGTCCCTCAAGGTCTTGGCAGCCACACACAATGGGGTAGATGTGTGTCTGTTCCTTCTGACCCGACCCCCTCCCCGCCGTGGTGCTCAGTAGCCACTGGAAGAAGGAACCCTAAGCATCAAATGCAGAGTCCTGGGCCACCTGCTCACGCGTTTCCCAGAGCTGGTTTCCCCTCCCCCGTCGCGCAGCCGCGAGCGGACTGCACACGTGTGCGTGTGCGTGTGCGCATGTCCGAGAAAGCCTGGTGGGGGGCTGGGCGAGGGGGCGGTCCCAAGGCTGAGTCACGGGAGCCAGAGCCGAGCCAGGCCTGCCTGCTCCGGTCCTCCCCTCCCTCCTGTTCTGCAACTCTGCTGCAGACCAGCCCCACAGCCCTTCCCCTCCAATGACATCTACCCCCAGCCCCCACCCCCGACACCTTGAGCAGCTCCCTGGGGAAGTCGCCGCCATCGTTGAGGCCCTCCAGGTTCCCAATGAAGTCCCCGCAGGTCATGCGCTTCCCAATGTTCTAAGGAAGGAAACAGTGGCCTGTGAGCTTGAGGGGGCCCTCCCAGGGCCTGTATAGGGGCCTGTTTTCTGGCTCCCATCTGCCCGCGGTCCCTACTCACATGGCCATGGAGATCTGTGTTGAGTAGCATGAGGGCACAGGTCAGCGTGTGGGCGCCGTCTAGAGGAAAAAGGCTTGGTTAACCTTGGCCACCAGTGACTCTTCCCACAGCCTTCTTTCCCAACATCCCTCTTCATCACCAGCCCCTTTTCAAGACCCTCTTAGATCCACTTAGCTAAGAGAAGACCTGAATCCTGTTAGTGAACCCTCCTCATCCTTCCTCTTCTAGAAGATCCTCAGCAAGAACCTCTCCCCATTTCTGCCTCCCTGACAGGGCTTGGCCCCTACCTGTACTTGCCTCTAATTGCTAATCACCAGCCAGGTGACCTCACACCCTTACGTGCAGACCAGAGCAAATGCCCACTGATGCCATGCACTGTCCTTCACACATGAATGACTATCAGCAAACACTCCTGCCACCCAAGCACTAGCCTTTGCTACACAGGTGATAGGTCCACCTACATGCAGCCCCCTGGGCACTGTCTGGGCACATGCATGTTCACACGCCTGTAGACGTGTATTCATTCCCTCCTGCATACACATGTGTTCCAAGCACACGAATAGTGCCCAGCCCATCTGCCTCAGTGGATTTCTGGGACAGCGCACCTTCGGAGGACAGGGCTTCAGGATTGCACTGGAAGTATCGCTGGGAGAAGTGGGCCAGCACCCTCTCCCGTTCCTGGGTCTCACCCATTAAGGCAAGTTCCTTCAGAAACACCCTGGGGAGGGAGAAGACAGGATGTCAGCCCCATCCAAGGTAGCCCTGGCTTTCTGCCATGCCCAGCCAACTTGAGAAAGGGGGTGTCAGGACAACTTAGAGGAGGGACAGGGGCTCCTTGCACACCAAGCCTGGATAAATGGGGACTGCCCTCCCAGTATTCAACACCCACCTAAGAGCTTGGTCCAAAGTCATGCCTGTGAAGATGAAGAACTTGAGGTACTCTCCAGCTACCAGTTTGCTGAAGTCATTGCTGTGGGCAGGGCAGAAAGACAGGTAGTGTCTCAAGGGGAAGTATCAAGGTGCCAGCTGGGGTCTCCCTAGTGACTCTAGGAGTATTAGATGGAGGTGGAGAGGCACTGCCCCCAGGATGCATGCCCTTGCCCCCATCTCAGCCCCAGCCCAGTGGCTTTACTTCTTGCCCAAGTGTCGTGCCACATCGGCCTTCCTGAAGCCGTCTAGTCGGTACAGCCTCTTGGCTAGGCGCTGAGCAGCTTCCAGATCTGCTTTCTGCCCATTGGACAAGGTATCTGTGCTTCCCAGGGCCAGACGTTCAGTGCTGTCCAGCTCTGAGTCTGAGTCGGACACCAGCTGGCTCAGGGGTGGTTCACTGTCAGGGTAGAACACCAGCTCAGGGTTGAGCAGAGCCCTCCAGAGTTATCCACACCATCCCTCTGCCTCCAAACCCAGAAGACAGAGAGGGGATAGGGACATGGAAAGGGCATATTCATCCCCCCCCTCTCTCTGTCAGTCATTTATTTATTTTTTTGTCAGTCATGGGGCTTGAACTCAGGACCTGGATGCTGTCCCTGACCTCTTTTGCTCAAGGCTAGTTCTACTACTTTAAGCCACAGTGTGCGCCACTTCTGTTTTTCTGGTGATTAATTGGACATACGAATCTTGTGGACTTTCCTGCCTGGTCTGGCTTTGATTTGCAACCCTTAGATCTCAGCCTCCTGAGTAGCCAGGATTACAGGCGTGAGCCACCAGGACCTGGAGGAAAGGGCACATATTCTTTTCTCTAGGGATAGCTTTCTTTTCACCAGCCAACTCCATCATTACTACCCTCTGTGGAAGTCCTGTCTCAAGTCTAACTAACTCCCAGGGGCTGCAGTTTGCTGTTAGATATAGATTCCTCATCTTCATTCTGGCCTTCCTCACAAGTCTTCGGTTTCTGAGAATAGGGGCATAGGTGGGGTAGGATGGGCTGCCACAGAGGAAGAGTGAAGGGTCAGGCAAAAATTTGAGAGCAGAAGAGGCACCCTCCTGCTTCCAAGTCTCTCCTCCTCTTGCATTTTAGAAAGAGGAGCTTCTCTTTGAGCCTACCCACAAAAAAGTAGGTTCTTGGGGTTAAGATGTTTAGGGGTCAGGGTATGCCTCCTCTATCCCCTTTCTCTTTTCCCCCTTCCCTTCCCACCCCAGCTGCTCTATTTGCAAAGCCACCTGTCACCCCAGAGACAGAGGCCGGAAACTCCTGGTTGCTAGGCAACCCTGTCTCCTTGGCCACCCCCTTCTGTTGCCATGGCTTCCGTGACTGAGTGTGTAGCTGGGGGGGGGGGGAGGCAGAAAGGTTAGGCTGTAAAAGGACTTTCCTGGAGCAGGATGAGAGATGCCTGAATGGTGGTGGGGGGAGGGGGAGGTAAGAATGGGAGGAAGGTGATGGGAGGGACCACTGACTGCATCTTTGGTATAAAGCCTCCAAGCTGAATGAGGGTGAGGAATTCCACTTGGGGAAGAAAGAGCCCTCTAGGAGAGAAAGAGGATGTTGTCTGGGGATCCTTCAAAACTGAATCATAGTTTCTCCAATCACTGGGCCTGAGCCCACGGGGGGACCTGCAAGGGGCCAATGAAAATCATTCTCCAAATAGGAAACTAGACATCTGTTAATCACCCCCACTCAGGGGTCAGGAATATAAACTACTTCCTCATACTAGCAATCTGTCCCTTAAAGGAATTACTCACCTGCCAAGGGGTGCTGCCCCCAGCCCGAGGCTGTCCTCTGAGTGGCAGGGGCTAGGGGGTTCCCTCCCTGAGGCCAGCTTGGTTTTGGCCTTTGCTTCCTCCTCCTCCCCTCTCTGTGTCCAAGGACCATCAGCAGCAGAGCTTGTACCAGAATCTGGTTCAAGAGGGGCTAGTGGGGCAGGGGCAGGTGGGTCGGGTCGGGGAGCTGGGGGTTGGGGAGGCAGCTCAAAGGTGAAGAAGGGGCTCTGGGTTGGGCCAGGTGATGCCAGAGCCTCCAGTGAAGCAAGGCTGGTGTAGGAGGTGCCCTTGGCCCGGTGCGACTCCAGGATGGCTTCAAACACACAACTGAAAGAGTCGGGCCCATCAGCTGAGGGGCTGGTCCCAGGTAGAAAGGGCACAGGCGACTTGAGAGGCTGAGGGTGAGGCATTTGGCTCCCTGGCCTATAGGGGCAGGGAAAAAAAAATCTGATCAGGGGCCCAGAGCCAGATGTTGGACAGCATTTCTTTGAACTCTCTCCCTAAATCTATGAAGGGGGGTCATCATCCCCTTCACAATGGCTCAAGCATCCTAAGGAAAAAGAAAAACCACTGGGTGCAGAGCCCAAGAAATTCAATGTCTCTGCTGCCTCCCAGCCCCACCCATCGCCAGCACCCAATCCCCCTCCCTTTCTCACTGCTAATCTCCCTTTCTCCTCCTTTCCCCTGATCCGCTTCCCTTCTGCCATCCCATTTCTATTTCTGGCAACATCTTAGGAAAAGATGAGGCTCCAAGCTGCAGTGGGGTGTGAGACAGAAAGGAAAGCCCCACAATCCCCAGTCTCCTGCTGGGTCCCAGGATCTGGACTGATGCTCCCATGTCCCCTGACGGGTTTCTAGTCTCTGGCCCCTGATCTTTCAGAACCCTGCTTGTTCTGGTTTGCTGGCCCCACACCTCATAGGATCTTGCTGAGCCCTCACATTCCCAGTGCTCTGCCAGGCCTCTGTCCTCTGTCTGGAAACTCCTGCTTATACTGTCACATTACCAGTAGGAGCCAGCCTGATCCTGAACTCCTGACCCTCCCAGCTCTGTCCCTGGGCTACTGGGAAAGAGAAGTCATTCTTCTTTCCAGGTCCCCACTTACCGGGCCCCCTCTGAGGCCTCAAACACCTCGTCATCCACATCCTCTTCCCCTCCTGCCTCATCCTCATCCTCACTGCCACTGCCCAGGCTGGAACGAGGGCCAGGGCATGGGCTGGGACGTAGGGCGAGTGGACGGGCAGTGCCAGGAGGGCCCTCAGAACTGGGCTGACTCTCGATGGCAGAGTCAGCCTCCTCTCGCTCAGCCAGCACCTCATCAATGTCAGTCTCGCGGTAGCACCTCAGGGGCACTGTATCCAGATCCGTTTCGGAGTACTTGGCTGCTCGCCCCACAGCCACCCCAGAGCCCTGCCCGGAGCCCACCCCATGAGGACATGGGGGGGCCTTCTCTGGGGGCTTAGCACCTGTAATAATCATAGGCATCCAGGTCAGGAAGGTTATCCATATTGGGCCACTGTCTTGATCTTGCAAGCGGAACTCCCCACTGCTCATACTGGCAGGAAGTTCTTTTACTGTCTAGCCACCACTCCTGACACAACCTTTGCTTGATTCTGATGCCAATGGAGCTCATTTCAAACCATGTTCTTGTCACATAGCTTTGAGAAGTCTGAAGGAAGCCAATTCCTTTTTTACTCCGAGGAAGTGGACCCTTGATGTTCTGCCCTCCCCTTCCTCTACCACCCAGTTGTCTGCAGGGCACAGCCCAGCTTCTCTGCAGTCCAGATGGGAAGACTGAGGGCTAGAGGGGCTTTGGATGACTCAGGATTCAGAAAAGATGGAGGCAAGATTTGAAGGAAGCCACCCTACCAGCCCTCAGCTGCTCTGGGGGAAGGCCCTGCCCTCTTTGCCTGGCCGAGATCCTAGGCCTTACCTGAGCTGGGGGGGTCCAAGGAGCCATAGAAGAATTCCCATTTGGCTCGAGCAATTCTCTGAGCGTGAGAGGAGACTTCCCGGGGGGAGGACCAGGTATCCCCCTGTGCCATGGAGGGAGAGAAAGGTACAGGCACCCAGAAATAAAGCCAAATATACAAGGACACAAGAATATGAAATAGAAATAAAAGCACATATGGGGTCGAGATGGAGGTTCAGAGACAAACACAAAGGGAAAGAGAGATTTGGGATATTAATGGACTCAGAGTGATCAGGAAAGAAACCCAAGTCTGACACTAGGGTAAGCCTTGCACCTTCATGGAGGCCCAAAGGCCCAATGGAACCCAAAGCAACTTGCATACCTGGTTCAGGAATCCAGCATGAGCAGGTCCTCGGAATAATGTGGCCAGGTGCTCAGGGGGACCCCCCAGCCCATTGGGGAGAGAGGAGTAAAGGCCATCTGCCCCAACCTGGGATGGGACTGGTGGCCCACATAAGGGGTCCCGGCTGCCAGGAAGGGTAGAGCCTCCTCCCGCTGGGAGTGGGTCTGATGTGGAGGCTTCCAGCCGCAACTTCCGGTTGGAGCCAGGCCCGAGTGCTGGGGTAGGCCTGGGAGGAGAAACTCCACCTAGGTCCCAGCTCCGACTCAAACCTCCAGGAGCAGGTAGCCCATTCAGTGGCTTCACACTGGCCTTCTCCACAAAGCGAAAGATGACTACAGAGCTCCGGGCCCCTGGCGGAGGCTGCCCCGTGGGTGAAGAGGGTGCCCAAGGTGAGGGGGCAATGCGGGGTGAGGGGGGGGCACGTAGAGGTGTACAAGGTGCTGTCACACGTCCCAGGTCCCGGCCTCGGGGACCAGGACCTGCCACTCGTCGTAGCAGGGAGCCTGTGCTGCCATACATGCTGGCTGGGGGGCTTTGTGGTACTGGGCCTTCGGGGAGCCAGCGACGGGGACATCGTGGTGGGGAGATGGCACAGTCACCTTCTGAACAAAAGCGCATGGCACCCTGGGCCATGCTGGGGCCGGGGGTCAGGCTGGAGGGGCAGGGATGGCAAGGCCAGGTGGGGAGTGAGGGGGCTGCATGCTCTTCGGATAGGCCTGCAAGAAAGGAAGGGAAGCAGGGGGTCAATTGCCAGGGAGCTGCGCCTCTAAGAGTTCTAAGGACATAATCCTGCCTGAAATACGGCATCATTGATCCTAGCCTTGGAAGCGACTTCTATGGCGATCTGAGGA
This sequence comes from Dipodomys ordii, assembly GCF_000151885.1. NCBI lineage: Eukaryota > Metazoa > Chordata > Mammalia > Rodentia > Heteromyidae > Dipodomys > Dipodomys ordii. The sequence goes on from NW_012267252.1 coordinate 5,926,792, forward strand.
AAAAAGTGTCATCCACTCAGGGAGCCCTGGTTCTCCTACTACCTGGGGCTCTGAGAGGAGAGGGGAAGCCAGCTCAGAAGTTCAGTGAGCTGAATCTCTGGAGCAATTTGGATCTACTTCAGATGTGGGGGAGGCTGATTCCCCACATCTGGATCAAGAGTGTCAGCCAATCATAATCAGACAATCCTAGATCACCTATTGTCCCTCTTGTGGGGGTCCTTCACTCAGGGAGGGGAAACAGTCCTCCTGGAAGGGGAGGAAGAACAGGGGTTATGTGGGGACAATGAAGAGCTTAGAGGCACAGGGTAGAGAGGAGGAGAGAGGCCTGAACAGAGGCCCCTACCCCCAATACACATATGCTGAGTAGAAAAGAGACATTCTCCACAAGAGTACACACAAATGCATGCACACAGGCACACACACACGCACATATATGGGTGCACAGCTAAACAGATTCATAGGCAACACCCTCTAGTACACACAGACTCAGACACACGTACACACACTGCTCAAAGACACACCCTCATACACTCAGTCATAACAAATATGTGTGTAATGGAAAGGCACATGCTTGTTTTACACACACAACCTCATCAAGCAGGAACATACAAAGACGTACCCAAATATACACATGGGTTCTCATCCTCCAATGCACATAGACAGGTATATCAGACACAGACATAATCACAGAGTCAAATTCACAAATGCATTCACACACTCAAACACGGACACAAACCCTCCCTTTCCCTAAACGGGTCACCACGATTAGGGAGGGGCATCTCTCCTCCCTTCCTCCCCGCTAGGTGTAAGACAGATCTTGTCCAGCCCAGGAGGGACCATAAAGGGGTAATGGGGGCTTCTGGTAGCAATGCGGGGCCACCTGCATTCTTAAAGCTTAATGGGGGCCCTGCTCAACCCCAGTGCAGCCTCCACTCAGAGCCACGTCAGTACTCACCGCGGCTCGTCCGGAGCTGGAACGGAGAAGAGGCAAAGGAGAGGCTGGGCCCAGCTCAGCTGTGAAGGCAGCGCGGCTCCCGCTCTCTCCAGGCCCGCCCGCCTCTCAGTCCCTCCTCCACTCCCCCTCCCGCCCCAGCGCGCAGCTCAAGCAACGCTAATCCCTCCCTCCCCCCCCACCTCCCTCGTCTTTCAGGGCCCGGAGTCCCAGAGGTTGCCAACCCCCTCTTCGCCAGGTCCCGGCTGGGCTCTCCCGCCAACCTAGGACCCGCTCCAGACGAGGGGGAGAGCATTGGGAACCCCAGGTTGCTTCACATGCCCCACCCCAGTCCTGTCCAGGCTCTCGCCCACTGCCTCCTAAGCCACACGTTGGGCCCAGCTGCACACGTGTGGCCCGCTCCGGACCCCACGCGTGTCCCTAGGAGACTGCCACATGACCTGTTACATGCCACACGCGCTCCCGCCCCCACGAGCACGCGGCCGCGCACAGCGCACCGTACGGGTTTAGACCGGACCCGCCCCCTAAATCCAAGGACCAACTATGGAAGGCACGGGAAGGAAACGCGGTCTGGAACCCTTCTGGGTTCTGAGTTTCAGACCCAGGAGACCTAACCCTGACCACCCACCTTGGGTGTATCAGGAGGAATAAGTCAGACTTGAGAATTTCCTTGCTGTCTGAGTTATTGCTCTCCTCCTTTCAGGGACAAAAGGTTAGACGGGGTGACCCCAAGGCTGGAGGAAGTGGAGCAAAGGCATCCCTTGTGCCCTTAGCTAGGGTGAGAGGGGATCTGGCTATTTTAAGAAAGCGCCACACGAGTTACTATGGCAACAACTCTCCTTCGGAAGGCCAGGATGGGCAGACGATGCCATCGGAAGGAAGAAGGGGGTCGGTTCGGGCGGTCAGGGGGTGCGAGGACCTGCGAGGCGGGGGAGTGCGGGGCTCACCGCGGGGAAGGGTGACGCGGATCCCGCGTGGTGCTGAAGGGGACAGCGCCAGATTTGTCGTATGGCGCAGGCGCAGAAGCACGAATGAAGTGGGGAGGGAGAAGAGGCGCGCGGCCCGAGGTGGCGCGCGCCCACACAGCTGTATCTCTGCAGAGCTCAGTCCTGTCTACTCCTTTCCCACGCCGGCTGGGAAAGATGTAAGCCCCTCATCCAACTTGACCCTTTTCTGGTCCTGTCCGGGGGCTGGCTTCTCCCTTGTTACGTGGACTGAGGTAGCCGTGGAAAGGATATCTGGGTTCTCTTCGTGTTGTTTGATCCTGGCCAAGGAGCTTTCTCCGCAGGATCTCAGATTGTCCATTTTTAAAACGGAGTGATAGTACAGACCTGCCCATTTTGCAGAAGTGCCCAATGCCCTGAAAAGGTATGGGAAACAGCTTTTGGTACAAAAAGGCAGCTGAAGTGGTTGCACAGAAGGGCTTAACCATGAACCATTGTAGTAGTGGCCCTGGGGTGCCTCACATTCACCATACCCACCCCTTGGATCATGGGTGAAAACTATGGAGGAAAACTACGTGCTCCTCAGGAAGGAACCTGGGGCTAAGACCTAGGGGTGAGGGCTGAGAAGGTGGCCTAGTGGTAGAGTGCTTGCCTCGCATGCATGAGGCCCTGGGTTCGATTCCTCAGCACCACAGAAGCAGAAAAAGCTGGAAGTGGTGTTGT